>NW_022589710.1:48425285-48710784 GCF_004348235.1 Phoca vitulina
GATCCCAGGACCCTGGGATCATGACCTGAGCCGAAGGCAGACGCTTAACGACTGAGCCACCCAGGCACCCCAGAAAAATCATTTCTTTTATGTCCCTTCTTATAAGACACTATCCCATTCATGAGAGCTTACTTTTGTGACCTGATTACCTCCCGAAAGTCCCACCTCCTACTAGCATCATGTTGAGAGTTGGGATTTCAACATAGGAATTTGGGTTGGGGGGGATACAGACATTTCATCCATAACAATGTTTATCAACATTAAATGAGTTACTATATGTAGAACACCTGGCATATGGCAGAATGATTTTTCTTGGCACCATTCTACTGGTTTGGAGTTTTTTAAGCTGTAGAGCTTTTTAGGGTTCAGCTTGAAGCTCAGATGGGAAATATAGGGAATTCTGTCAGGTTCATTTTAATTCTAAGTTTAAGCCCATTATGCAACTCTGGGTGGCCAGGCAGTTTTCCAGCAGCATCCCACCAGTATTCTATCTTTCAGAACCCTGGCAGAAAGAGACAGTGGGTCTTCGTTTCTCTGTCTGGTCAAATGCTGTGCCGAGGGCTGAGGAACAGAGATGAGGGGGAGTGGATTCTTGCTGTGCTCGCTGTGTTCTGAGCAATAGGCAAAAAGTAACTCAGTTGGATTAGATGATTGTATTTGTGATTTTTTTGAAGCTGCCCAGTAGTTGAGCCCCCTTTCTGTGTTTGTGGAGTTCACCCATGTGATTCTGAAAGGAAGACAGGACCCTCATTTTATTACTGAAGCCCAGAAGCCTAGTCTTACTTTCCCCAGCCTTAGAAAACCACGTGAGCCAGGCTCCACAGATGGAAGCATTCACTCTGCTGATGGTAGGGGTAGGGTGTGGGGGGGTAGCACCCCATCTGGGGCCCAGTGGTGGCGGTGCCAGGAGCCAAGGACCCTCTCCCTGGGATGTCACCTTTGCTGTTGGCAGCCTTCTGACATTTCTGCTCGTCTTCCATGTATGCTTCTCAAGCTCTTCCATCACATCCTTTTCCACCTGGCCCAGAAATGATGGTTTTTAGAGCAGTAAAGTGACATATCACAAACTTTTAAAGATAACTGGCCACTGCCTGGGGCATGGATTAGAGGAGGAGTGACCCAAGGCAGGAAGACCAATGAGGAGGTGTTATCTGAGGAATTGAGGATAGAGATGAGAGGACAGAGGAGGAAATGATTTAGGAGGTAAAACTGACAAAGTTTGATGATTGGGGACCTGATTTTATCTTTGAACTTAGACGACAAAACCAAATTTTCAGTTTTGTGCGCAGCAATAGTTGCCTTTTGGGGGTAAGTCTCCAATTTGTTGGCAATGTAGGTACCCCCAAATTGGTGGGGAAACAAGATGAGAGGTTCTTGAATAGGACTGTGTTTGGAGTATAGCTTGGCTATGGTTTTCTCCATTTCAAGTCTTTTCAGCTCTCCAAACTGAGCCTTTACTAGAGGTTAGGCATTGATAGTTATTTAAGAATACCATTTCTTTTGATTTTGTTGTTGAAAATAGTGGGAAAAATCCCACATGATCTTGTACAAATACACAGTTACACAACACAAAGTGCATCTTGGTTTTGAGATTCCTCAGGGACCCAGATGAACCGTGTGATTAAGTCTGCTAGAACAGGTATATGCCGTAGGCTCCTGGCTGCTTTTATAAACCTCCTCTTTTCCTTCCTCTCACCAACAAATATCCCACTGAGTTAGTACCTCCCCAGCCCTGTGAGTTGAAGGGTTCACAATTAAGTGTTCCTTATTGCTGGATGAGTTTATACACTGCCAGACCTATATGCACCTGCTCCTTGCGGTGTGTTTATTGGGAGGCTGCCACCACTGTCTTCTCCACTCTTTGAAAAAGGCTTTGGGTAGATCCAAAGCACTGGCTATTTACATAGCTAGCTCCCGCCTGCTTTTTCAAGGCTCTTTGTTCAAGTGTCAGTCCTGGTTTGTAAAACACCAACAGAGTTGGGGGGAAACGTAATTACAGTTCACATCTGGCGTTTCTACCGACAGGATGCTGAGCTGCCTGACTGCACTCCTTTCCTGTCGCTTCTCTCATTTTGTCTTTTCAGTTCCAGGCTCCCTCTCCCCCCCCCCCCCCGCCCCCCAAGCTTGCTCTTCTGTGTGCCAGAGAGCCACACATGTGTAAGGTGGCAGGCTTTCTCCTGGCCACTAGGTAGTCTGGTCTATAGAGCCTGCCCACCTTCAGGGTGTCGAGATGCCAAGGCCCTGGCTGGTTACAGAGGGAGATCTCTTGTGTGCTCCACCCTCAGAGGCCATGAGGGGCAGTCGTCTGTATCTAGATCTGAAACCAACCCTTTTCTGGATCAGACCACTCGAAGAGCTTTACATGATTATTTTAGACTGTGGAGACTTCCAGTCTTCCTAGAAGGCATATTGCTGCTTGGATGCTATTCTGATTTCTTTCTCTACATTTAATGATGTAATGTGTCAGGACTCGGTGACAGGCACGTGTGCACCCACATCCCAAGATCATTATTAGTAGATACCGTTTCCTGTGGTCACAATTCCCCTGTTGGTGGAGGGTAGTTGAGAGTAGTGATTGTCTAACTTTTGAGTTTCAAAATAATATATTTAAATCAATCATGGTGACCAACATGGATCACTTTTTTTTTTTTAAAGATTTTATTTATTTATTTGACAGAGAGAGAGCACAAGCAGGGGGAGCAGCAGAGGGAGAGGGAGAAGCAGTAGAGGGAGAGGGAGAAGCAGGCTCCCCGCGGAGCAGGGAGCCCGATGCGGAGCTCGATCCCAGGACCCTGGGACCATGACCTGAACCGAAGGCAGACGCTTAACCAACTGAGCCACCCAGGCGCCCTGAACATGGATCACTTTTAAAGAAATATTTCAGCAACTCTTATTGCTACTTATCATAAAAGACATTTTAATTTCAAAATGTAGGGAAGACTTTTTTTTTTAGTATAAAGAACAGTTCTTTACAGTAAATAACGTAGGTTTATTTTTAAAATGCCTTTTTGATAGGAAGAATGCTATTTCTTGAAATAGTAGAAATGGTTTCCTGTGGCCACCCAGCCCTCAGAGGTGGGGGAGGGAAAGAGGCGGGATGAAGGGACAGCAAGGGAGTATCTTCTGTAACTTTCTGCACCATGCTAGGCATCCAGTGGTGCAGCTCAAGCTTCATCTCCCTCATTGCTCTGAAATTCCTTCAACCTTAGGTGCTTAGTAACTGTTTGCCATGAACAATCTTCTGCACTTTGCCATTATTTTATGTTTATTCACCAAAACCAAATTAATTTATTTCAACCTTCACACACACACACACACACACACACACACACACACTCACACACTCACCTTATTTCTTAAACATAGAAAACACTTTTCTTTTTGATTTCTTTTTTGGTAAAAATTCATGATTTACCTTTTCTGTGATTGCTATGATAATGTGATCATTGGTAAAATGTTTTTTAATAAATGATGACTTGTGCTTTTAGTATAATTAATGTCATTGATGACATGCCATTTTCATAGGAAAATGCTAGGGAAGACGGTCTGGCAGACATATAGTAAGTTCAGTTTTGGGCATAGCAAGTTTGAAATTATAGCAGACCTTCCAGATGATGTCACATCCAAAGTTTTCTTTTCTTCCAACTATATTGTACACTTTTGCTATCACAGGCTATTTTTTTTTCTTCTTTGTCCCTCCCTAGTCCAGTGATGAACACGTACTAGGTCATGAGTAAACGCTTCTGTGTTGCTTTAGGAACTGTGTAGAAGGAGGTTGGTGAAAATTTCCAGGAAATATGGGAGTTGGGAGTTGGTGATCAATGAGTGATATGGGGCAGTGATATAACAGACATGCAACAGAGGTATGGGGGTGTAATTGAAGGTTTTCAAGAATGAACATGAAATGGGAGATGAAAAATGAGTACCTAAATGATGCAGCTTTCTTTTTTTTTTTTAAGATTTATTTATTTATTTTAGAGAGAGCGTGCGCACGCTTGTGAGAGCATGTGTGTGCAGGGAGGTTGGGAGCAGAGGGAGAGGGACAGAGAGAATCCCAAGCAGACTCCCTGCTGAGGGCAGAGCCAGATGCAGGGCTCGATCTCATGACCCTGAGATTGTGACCTGAGCTGAAATCAAGACTTAGGTGCTTAACTGACTGAGCCACCCAGATGCCCCATGATGTAGTTTTCTTAAAGAGCCCATTTTGTAGGTCACTAATAACTTGGGATTCAGAAAATCATATGGTTTTAATGGGATGAAATTTTTGGCTGGAACACTTCACCTCTAGAGATTCTAAGAAGTCCATTCATGCGAAGTGATTCATTAATTCACTGAACAAATAATTCATCAGACCCTTACTATGTGCTGGGATTATTATAAGTGCTGGGAACGTAGCAGTGGATAAAACAAAAATTCCTTCCCTCTGAGAGCTTATATTCTAATGGAGAGTGATAGGCAATCAACAAAATAAATAAATATACAGTATTGTCGGGCGCCTGGGTGGCTCAGACGGTTAAGCGTCTGCCTTCGGCTCAGGTCATGATCCCAGGGTCCTGGAATCGAGTCCCGCATCGGGCTCCCTGCTAGGCGGGGAGCCTGCTTCTCCCTCTGCCTCTGCCTCTCTCTCTCTCTCTGACTTTCATGAATAAATAAATAAAACATTAAAAAAAAAAAAGATTTACAGTATTGTCAATGGTGGTGAGTGTTCTGAAGAAAAAACAAAACGAAAAGTAGACATGGGGCAGGCTGGGGCAGTGGTGGTGCTTTCAGGCTTAAGTAGGATGAAGACGAACACAGAGGTTGACAGGCAGCCATGGTGCTGAACTGTTTTCCAGGGACCAACGCAAGATGTTCGGGAAGCGAGAGGCCTCAAATTCTCCGAGTACAATCTGACTTTGCATCCCAATTAACAGTGACAGCCTACTGCTTTAGAATAGGAAATAAAGTGGAAGGAAAGCAAACGCTTGATAGTTGACCTGACATTCACTGTTACAAGATTGGGAACGTACAATAAATGTCACTGATGGAGCGATATTCATGAAGTAAAAATGTCAGTTTTCAATTTGGTATGAGGATGGTTTGACATGTATTAGTCGCACACAGAATATTATCATAATTAATGCATTAATAATGCAGCTGTCCTTTTCCTCCCCAGCCCAAATTAAAGAGGAGAAAATGGAGAGAGTCAGGTAAAGAGCAGCGCTCACCCTGATCAGACCTTTTCCGCCAGCATTTTTCTCCTCCTCTGCCATCTCCGTGGCTCTGGCTTCTGACTGGTGTCAGTCCACATTTATCCATCTCAATTTTTCCCTCATGTTTCCACGAACAACACCAGTGGCCTTGTCTGCTGAGGCCCCTCTTCTTAATTTCAACAGTAGTTTAAAAGACAGTTCTAACGATACACATGTTTACTGTAGAAATGGCATACAAACGAAATCAAGACTATAAAAATCTCCCATGGGCCCACCGCCCAGAGAAAATGACTACTAATATTTTGGTGTTTATGTTTCAGTCTTTTTTATTCTAATCATACCTATTTACAAATGTGGTATCATTTTATACGTAGTGTGATGGTCGGTTTAGTACATGGTAAATATTCTTTCATCTTCCTCAGTGCTTTTCTACAACATCCAATGGCTGGGTGGTGTTTCATTATACAGATGTGGCATGATCTAATTAACTAATATCTCCTACTGTCATGTAAGTGTTTATATATTATGCTACGTGAAATAAGTCAATCAGAGAAAGACCGTTATTGTATGGTTTCACTCAAATGTGGAACATAAGGAATAGTGCAGAGGACCATAGGGGAAGGGAGGGAAAACTGAAGGGGGAGAAATCAGAGAGGGAGACAAACCATATGAGACTCTAGATGCTGGGAAACAAACTGAGGGTTGCTGAAAGGGAGGTGGGTGGGGGGACGGGGTAACTCGGTGATGGGCAATAACGAGGGCACGTGATGTGATGAGCACTGGGTGTTATACACAACAAATGAATCATTGAACAGTATACCAAAAACCAATGATGTACCATACGTTGGCTAATTGAGTTTAAATAAAAAATATATTTTTCATATAATAAACAATGTGACAAGCATACATTCAGCCAGGTCTTTGTACATATTTATGATGATTTATTTTGGACAAATTCTTAGATGTGGAACTGATGGAAGTATTAGTTGTCCATTGCTGTAATAATGCTGCAAAACAAACAAAACTGTGTGGTATAAATAGTAAGCATTATTGTTCACCTGACTGGGGTCCTACCAGCTGGCTTTACTGATCTTGGCTGGGCCTGCTGTCATGTCTGGCCATTGATTGGCTGGCTGTCAGCTGATAGAGGGTAGCCAGAGCTGGGCGACTGGGGGAACTTGGCTCTGTCTCATTCTCCAGCAGGCTGGCTCAAGCATGTTTTCATGTCATTGGCAGAGACATGGCAAGCTCATTCTTACACATGCTTTTCAAGTCTCTGCTTGTATCACATTTACTAACACCACAAAGCAAGTCACGTCACTAAGGCCTGGGTCAAGGGGCAGGGCATTCTGCCTCATTCACAGTTAGAGGGTACTGCAGAGTCACATGACAGAGTCAGGGATTTAGGGAAGGGTCAACAATTGGGGCCAACTTTGCCATCTCCCTTACTGGGTCAAAAGGCAATCTTATTTTTAAGGCTCATGATAGAAATTTCCAAAGTGCTTTCCAGAAAGCCTGAAATGACCGCAGTAATGGTGTAAGAGACTTCACAGTTTTCCAGTTCTCTTTACTCTTGCTGATTATGGGAGTGATTTATGACTTTTCATCTTGACTTTTTTTTTTTTAAGATTTTATTTATTTATTTGACAGAGAGAGACACAGTGAGAGAGGGAACACAAGCAGGGGGAGTGGGAGAGGGAGAAGCAGGCTTCCCACTGAGCAGAGAGACCTATGCGGGGCTCAATCCCAGGACCCCAGGATCATGACCTGAGCCGAAGGCAGACGCTTAACGACTGAGCCACCCAGGTGCCCCTCATCTTGGCTGTTTTGATTGGCGTCTCTACCTGTCCCTCTAAGGCCGCACGTTTGCTCTTTGTGTTGGTTGTTTCCTTATAGAGTACCCCCAGAGCTGCCCTTGTCTCTAGTCTACTTATCCTCTTGGTCCTGTTCCTTCTGCCCACTTGACCTTGCACCTGTACTGACCAGCTCTCAGCTATCTGGAAATATCTGTGATCCAGAAGAGCCCTTCCCCAGCCATTCTGAGTAAGCAGGAGTTCACTACCCATCTTTTTTTTTTTTTAAGATTTTATTTATTTGTGAGAGAGAGAATGAGACATAGCATGAGAGGGAGGAGGATCAGAGGGAGAAGCAGACTCCCTGCCGAGCAGGGAGCCCGATGTGGGACTCGATCCCGGGACTCCAGGATCATGACCTGAGCCAAAGGCAGTCGCTTAACCATCTGAGCCACCCAGGCGCCCCACTACCCATCTTTTAACTCCACCACCTACACTACACAATAGCAGGGTAATTGTTAGTCCTCGTTATTCCTAGAATCCCAGAATTATTTAGGGCCAGAAAGTAGCGAAAAATTCAATCATTTTTTTATACAATATTGTTCCTAGGAGATAGCTATGAATGTGGGTATGTGTGTGGATAAAGACACGGCTGTAGATAAAAATTTACCTGAAGAAAAGGCTGGAAGAAATGAGCCACTGTTAATATTTTAGCATATCTTTGTGTAGAGGAATTATGGGTGAATTAAAAACAAAACCTTTAACATTGTGTAGAGAAACTGAGAGTCAGAGAAGTTAAATGACTTGCCTCCTGTCCTACAGATAAATCATAGCAAAACTGTGAGTGCAGCCCAGTCCTGCAGCGCCTGGTTTCATGTTCCCATGAGACCATACCACTGTAGGACTTCTGGAGCCCAGCTGTCTTTTGTTTGTTTGTTTGTTTCCAAGCAACATTGGTGGTTTGGTTTGGTTTGGTTTGGTTTGGTTTTGCAAGAGTGCTTTGCTTTTTGTGGGTTCATGAGGAAATTAGGAATATTTTAGAAAATGATTGAGTCATCTAAGCCAGCTATGTGGATGTAGCATGCATATCCATAAGAAGTCCAGGTGCATAAATTATCATTGCTTCAAAGTTTGACAAATGATTTAGGTAAATAGTGGATTTTATCTGTTAAATCACATTAAGCTCCCGAGCAGATGTGTCCTGAGTTTGGGGCACATAATTTATCATAGGTATCACATGGATTCTTTGTAATTGTATTAATTATTTAGTATATACAAAGGTAAGCTCTTCAGATTTAGGATGGAACTAAATAAGCTTTTTGGGCATCTAAATTGATCAGATTGATTAGAGGAGGTCACTAGGACAGAGTGTTCTTTCTCAGAGTGCACCTGTACTAGAGTGATTCTGGAAAACTGAGGGTTGGTTAGGAGACAAGGGCAGGGCCTCTGTCCATGGAGATGATGGGTTGGTCTGCTTGGAAATGAGTCTTTGGTTTGATTCCTGCTTGCCCTTTGTCTTATTTACCTTTCATCTGAGTACAGTTTCTAGGATTTTCATAAAGGAAAAGAAAACTTTGGTTATTTCTCTGGAGAGTAGAAATGGCTCAAATATTACTATGATGATGAGGAAGTGAGAAATGTACTTTGAAGAACCCTTGACTTGGAGAACACCAAAGAGCTGTTGGTGTCTTGGGGGCATGATGTTCTGAGCCAAAGTCAAATCGTTGACTTTGAACATAGAAATATGTTGCTATTGCTAAATTAGTACCTTTTACCCACCTAGGGCTTTCTCTAAGCCTTGTTGGATCACAGATGATACAGATGCTCAGAAATGGACACAAGCCAGTGGGGACAGAGACTGGGATGTGAGGCTGCTTCATCAAGCAATAGGAGGAGGAATCTAAGCCCCTAAGAAATAAGCATCAATGGGTTCTCTTTCCTAGTGCTTCCGTAGTGTTTGGTGTCCTTTGTGCCAGTTGGCTTGCAGAGAAAGACTGCCTGGAAGCTGAGTTTTTGCCGGTGCTGGGGGGACTGCCAGCCAGTTAAAAATCAGACAGAGCCTGTCAGCCACTCAGCTGGGGACCAGGTGTTCTGGGCGACCCTGCTTGTTTATATGAGGATTCGAGCCTAATCCAATTGTCACTATTAGCCCACAATCCCACATGTACCTGGTCACATGCTGTCTTGGCATGTGCATATGCACCTGGGCTCTACCTGCTAGGGTGAGTTACTTAGTTGTCCTAAGGTAGATGTTGGCTGCTTCTGGATGACAAAGTGCTCAGTTAAAGGCAGTTTAAACAGTCATGTCACTAGAACCAAATAAATAGATTTTGATAAAACTAGTTCAGTTAATATCTCCCTTAGGGTGGAATGCAGTCTTTTCCACTTTATTTCTCTGGCTGAGAAAATCACTAGCCCTATTTCCAACCTGTGTCCACACTCAGATTTAATTCAATTAACCACAGATCCACATGGCTGTGGATTGAGATGCTTGGGGGGGGGGGGTGGGGTGGTAGGAGGTTAAGTGAAAAAGGAAGTGCTAGAGCCAAAGGGCAAGGAGATGAGTTGGGGGCACATGACATCAGAAAGAGAAAACCAGCAGTATGGCACCTCATCATCCTAGTCAAGGTCAACAGGGTGGTCCCACAAGTGTCAAGGACAGGGTCTGTGTTCCATTATCTCAATTCTTTATAATAGTGCTAATGAGGCAAAAGTAGGAGCATGAAAACTCCCCTAAGTTGTTTGGTTTTAGTAAGTCTCACAGCCTTAGTGTGCACCTTTAACCTACAGTTCTGGCTGGAAAATAACTATAATAGGGTGTGAGAAGGAATTGTGAATGGTAGCAGTGCACATTTGCCAGAAAATTCTTCAGAGTCATCCCAGCTTCTTAACCTCTCTGTGATCATTTCCTCTTCTGAAAAATTAGTAATAGAATAATAGTATCTATCTCAGGCTTCTTGGGAAGATTAAATGAGTTAATACTAAGAAGACATTGAAAACCGTGCCTGGTGTATGGTAAGTGGTCTTCACTAATTTTTGTTGCAGTTACATTTACTAACTGCTGCACTCCTGTTGGACTGGCAGCTGCAGCTCCTCTGAGAGTCTTTACTATTTCAGGAGTAATTCCTGGGTTGCTTCTGCTGCATAGAAGGGGCAGGGAAGCCTTTGGTACCACTGGAGCCACTCATCAGCCATGATGAGTGTTGAGCGGTGGGGACACCTTGGCAAGGGCTGAAATGCACCCGCTCCAGCTTGCCTGCTCTGACTGCTGTTGGCAGCCTGAAGTCGGGGGCTGTGAATCTCTGTAAGCACCAGACTAGCCTCGACTTACCTTTCTGCCACTGCCGCTCAGCACTCACTCTCAGTTGACACCATACTAATTTGTAGCTGTGGACTCCTTCCTGTCTGAAATGGTCTTTGGTTGGCTCCTGAAGGACATTCTCACTCGATCTCTAGCTTAGCTGTGAGCTCCTTCCAGTGGAAGAACTACCTGTGCGTACTTCCTCTCACTGTTCCTCACCATTGGCGACCACTTTGTTCTGCACACATGGGAAGCTATTCCTAATTTGGAGCAGGTCAGGATTTATTCACCCTTGGGCTAACCTTAGCACCCAGCACAGAGCCATGGGAGGTGTGACTATGGGAAATGTTTGTGGAAATGAATCTCAAACAGAGCTCTTCTGCCCATGTCCTTCCTTGAATCCCACCCACCATATACATGGCTTATATTGGCGGGTGTGACCACTGGCAGGTTTGATCACTTGGGGCCAGACCAGAGCTGAGGGTCCCAACAGGCTGCTTCACTCCTCTTGGGTTAGAGTTACCTGATCTGCATAGCATAATGCTTATATCCTCAGTCCTTGAAAAGGGGAAAAGTTCTGTTTATCCTCAGCCTCTTAGCATGACACCCTCCATTACCTACTCCTCTATAAACACAACCGTAGTCGCCACAGTTTATAAAACATCTGTATGCCAGGGGCTCAGTTAAAGTAGGTGCCTTGTGTAAGTTTTTCATTTGATCCCATGGATTAGGAATTGTACCCCATTTTTACAGTTAAAGAAACTGAGGCTTAGAGAGCTACTTGACCAAGATCATACACTTACTATGTAGCATAAACTCCTGATCTAGTACTGACTTGGTCTAACTGGCCTTGCTCTTAACTTCTCTACAGGTTTATAAAAATACTCTTTTATCTGTACTCAGATGTCTTTTAATTATTTTTCCTGCTTGAGCATCTGTTTCCTTCTCTGGAGTCACAGACACTTTTATTGACATTTCTTGCTCTGCCCTCTGATGCTGCAGTGACTTCATTGAGACTCTTGAGAATGTATAGTTGGTTGGGTCCTGCACCCCGCATGATTGCTTACTGGAAGCCTGGTTACTCTAGAGCAGGAGGAACTGAAGAGAAAGAGCACGATTCAGCTTCAAAGGTACAGGCACCTGTTGTGATTCATACCTGGCTCATACCTGAGTGGGTCCATCCTAGGACCAACCCTGGTACGGCTTCAGAGTTCTCAGCATTAGCATCTTTTCAGTAAGTTTTGTTTGTATCTTTCCATGGTCTTTCTAATATCTGTCTTCCATTAGGTGTTTATTAATTTGCACAGCATCCTTGGTGGTGGTATGTCCATTATTTATAAAGCTGAAGTGCCGAAAGTCAGTGTCCTCCAGGCAGCGAGAGAGAGTACAGGGCATTTGTGGGAGAGCCCAGGACTGCTCACATCTACAGGGCTTGAGAGAGACACTTCGGGATTTTGGAGATTTGGAGTTTAAGGTGCCAGGGAGGTCTGAAGCTGCCGCCAGTCAGTTTGCACTGTATTTTGAAAATCACACCTGCTGCTGTGTGGGGTGTGCTCTCCTCCCTGTCATAGCCCCTCACCATTACTCTGCAGTCACTACCCTGAGAGACAAGCAGCCACACTGATCCTTTATCTTATCATTAGGCAGCATCTCCTTTCAAATGTTTATTTATCAGGAGAATAACCCATACGCGCGTGACATGGGAGGCTATCTATAAATGTTTGTTGAATAAATAAATAAAAATAAATGCAATGCAAAGAAGGTCTCATTTACCCCAGACGCTCAGTTCTGTTCCATAGAGGTCTCAGCCATCATCGGTTTTAGGTAGCTCCTTCTAGAACGATTCTGGGTATACACAGACATGGGTGGACCAGCCCATCTTGCCTTCACCTGTGGGATTGGCTGGACATGTTGCTGAGAGCTCACTGCTGACTCTCCTGTCTGCAGCCCTGGGGCTCTGATCAAGGCCGCCTGGATACAGGCAGGCACCCAGGGAAAGCCCTTTTCCTTTTTGTCACCTCTGGGACCCACCCAGGGCCATCAAACAGACTCATCGAATCTCGGGAGGTCAGTTCCCACAGAGGTGCAGAGCTGTAGTGTTCGCAGGAAGATGACAAATCAGAATACGGAGTTACGACTCACTCCCCTTTAAGTTCACCAGAATTTGAATAGAGTTGGGGGATAGGGGAAGGGAAAGCTCTGGATGATTATTTTCTGCTTTTTACATTTCCTAAACTTTTAATAGTCATTCTATGTTTATAATGAAAACTTTATTTACAATGAAAAAACTCCCAATGCGCTTAAAAAAAAAAAAGTGATTACCAGTTCCCATTGAAGTGGAGTCTTAAGCTCTCAACATATTAAATCTACTAATAAAGTTTTTATTGGTTACAAACATACAAAATCCCTTTATAAGAAACCCCAGGGGGGCAGTTGCCATTGTTTCCCTCTAATAGAATTGGGTCCTAACGAGCACAGTGCTAGAAATCACAGTCTGCAGAAACTGGAAATGAAATAGAGTTGGTTCAGGGTGTCTCTGCAGCGAATTAGGGTAGTGCCTTGAAAACTCTCCTGGACTGTGACAAGCATGGTGGGTAACAGGATCTCCCAGAGTGCTTTTAAAGCTGCACATGACTTGCTGTTCTCCTCCTTGACTTTGATTCACGTATTTAGAATCTGCTTCAGAACAGTGGTTCCCACTGTCTGGTTCGTTGGAGCTGGGAGATTACTGCCAATGAACTGTGGACCCTTCCAAACATAGCACATTATCTGCCCCTAAATAATACAGTTACCATTTCTGCAATATCTGCTGTATGCCAGGCACTGTTCCAAGAACTTTCTTGCATTTACTCGTTCAAGTCACTGACCTGGAGAAGCTGATAGCGCTTGAATCCCCTTATGGATGAGGAGACTGAGACACAGCGGAGTGAGGCGGGTTGTCTAGGGTTTCTCTACTATTGGGAAGTGAAGTCATGCTGAAATCCACGCCATCTGGCTCCAGAGCCACCGTTCTAATCACCAAACCACACTGCCTGTCAGAGAAGTACGTGATGTTTCATATACGTGGGCTGTCTGCGTGTTGTGTGTAATATTTTTTTCCAGTTGTTTGTAGATACTGTTGGGATTGATCAAATAAAAATTCATGTAAAAGTGATAGTGAGTTTATATCAGCTTTGTCATCAGGATTTTCTCCATCAGTACATCTGAAATGTAATTTCTCTCCTGTGGTGAACCTTCAAATCTTTAGATGTTCTAAAAAGGCTATGGTCCAAAAGGCTGAAAATCACTGCTGTAGTGGAAGGAGGTAGAAATCGAATGCATGCTGTCGCTGCTTCTTTCCCGACCAGCTGCCCTTCAGCTCTGCTCCCTTGTTCTCAGCCGGGATCAACGGCAGGGACTCTTGTTCTTTGCGATGTGGACAGGTCCTGGTGAAATAATTTGATAAGCCCTGCTTTGGGAGTCATCTGGTAAGATCCAAAAGTAATTTCACAACATAACCTCCTCCTGGAGGCATTCATCGGAGGAAATGTATGTATTTTATATTCTGCGTGAGAGGCCTACTAGCCCTTCCATCAGCAGGACCATGTTCTAGCATCCACTCAGCTATGATCTGTGTTACTTTCATTCTGCTTCTGTGCCTCAGCTTATTCAGCAGGAAAATGCCTTGTCTGTTTAGGAGAGTGGTAGCAGAGTTAAGTGAGATGACAGTTCTTTGTATTTTCTGTAGTATATTCATGTATTTATTTTAAAGAATATTGAATGTCTAATCCATAACAGACACTGCTCTAAGTTCAGGGATTCCAGCAGTGAGCAGAACAGACCAAGCCCCACTCCTCATGGGGTTGACATTCTGTTTGGGGAAGACAGACAAAAAGGAAATAAAAATATTATCAGGTAGTGATAAGTGCTATGGAGAAAAATAAGAAAGGAAAAGGAAATAGGGAGCGGGATGATAAATTTGTGTAGCAGTTCAGGAAAGGACTTAATGTTGAAGCTGTATGTGAGCTCATTCATGAGGATGTCAGAGAATGAGCCAGAAAGCTAGCCAGGGAGGTGGTGTCAGCCAGTGCAAAGGCCCTGAGGAGGGGATGTGTCTGGTGAGTTGGAGCATAGGAAGGGGCCTGTGTGACTGGGGCAGAGGGAGGGAGGGAGGCTGAGAGCAGAGAAGGTTAGAGCTCTAACGGGGCTGGATAGCAGAGGGTGGGTCTGGGAGTGAGCTGGAGCCACAGATGGATTTCACAGAGCAATATTTGTGCTGCAATTTCTACCATAAAAGGTTGATCATTCTTGCTGTGTGTGGAGAATAGACACTTAGGGGACAAGGAGTGGGGAGAGAGGAAGAAGATGGATTAGGATACTTTTGTCATAATCCAGGTTAGTGATGATGGTGACTAGGATCATGACTGTTGGAAGAGGTGGGGGCAGAGGTCTGATTTTAGGTTTGTTTTGAAGAGAAGCCTGAAAGGATTTGTTGAGAGAGGGGGCAAAGTTGACACCAAACATGTTGTCAAGGTTTTTGGCCTGACCACCTGGAGTGATGCATTATTTCCTGAAATGGGAAAAAGCTGAGAGAGAAGAAGCAGGTTTGGGAGGAGTGTTGAAAGTGGGGCTTCAGCTTTGGACGTGTTGAGTTCCGGTGTCTATGGGATACCTGAGTGGAGACATGAAAGAGGGGGTTGAGTCTAAGGGGAAGCTCAGAGTTGGAGTTAAGAGTTTGGGAGTCGTTAACATGCTCACGTTGGTCAGAGGCCTGAGGCTGGAGGGCAACACAGAGACGTGAGTGTAGCTAGTGAAAAGATTGAAGGGCTGATCCAGGGGAAGGGTGGGGGCACCTATTGTTTAGAGTAGGGGTTGGCAGACAGCAGCTGGCTTGTTACCTCTTCTGTGTATAAGGTTTTATTGGGATGCAGCCATTTGCACTCCTTTATCTATTGTCTTTGGTTGCTTTGGAGCTACAACAGCAGAGTTGAGTCGTTGTGACAAAGACTCACGGCCTGCCAAACCAACAAAACTTACTCTCTGGCTTTTTACAAAGTTTGTTGACCTGGATTAGAGATCATGGAGATGAGGGGGTGTCCAGTCAAGGTGACTAAGGAGGAACAGCCAGAGAGGAGGGAGGCACTCCAAGCGTTCTGCTCTATAGGCCAGGCGGGGTGAGAATTTCAGTCAACAGCCCTAGAATGTGGGACGCTGGACAGGTTACTTGGGCTCTGACCCTAGTAGCTCAGGATTATGAAGACAAAATGATGTAGGTAAAATACAGCTGGGCTGGTGTATAGCAAGTGCCAGGAAATGTTCCTATAGCACCCACTTCTACATGCTTAGCCTGCGGTCCTCAGCCTGGGCTCTGTGCTAGACTAGCCTCAGGGTGTTTGATGACAGCCCCTGCCACCCTTGCCTAGGGCCCCAAGGAAGCAGGAGGAAGGTGAGCTAGGGCCCCCTGCCCTGACCCTGTATACCCTGCCCCCCAAGGGACCTTGAAGAGGTACTCTGATCCTCCAGCATCTGCTTTACCTTCTATTTTCGGTAGTCTTTACTGAAAGCTTTTGAGCAAATGGAAAAATCCATTCTAGGAGATCACCAGTGTCAACATGTTCCTTGTATCAGAGTTTGATAGGCTCCTGTGGGACTGTGCCTTTAACAACACTGGCCGGCACGGCTCCCTGGGGAATTCTGCATCCTGCCCTTTAGGCGGGAGAAGGGTCTTGATATCCCACCTAGGCCTGGGACATTTTCTCTCAGGAAGAGCCCTGGATGGGCAGCTTGAAGAGGGGGTGAAGTCCACCAGGGCTCCACTAAAGATCCTGGCTCCCAGGCTTGGAAAGGGAAAGAAACGCCTTGTGTCCATGTACTGTTTTGGCATCCGGCATACCAGACTCTCCCCTGGCTCCTCTGGATGAAGAGTCACAGGAGCCCGAGCCCGTAGGCGTGTTCGTCCCTTTGGGAACGTCCTAAAGGAGAATTTGGCCTTTTCCATTTGTTCTTCTATTATTGGTCCCCTTCTTTCTATTACTGCTAATGCCCCTGGTTAGTCTCTACAGCAGTGGTTCCCAAAGTGTGATCTGTGGACCAACAGCATCACCTGGAAGTTTGTTAGAGGCACCATCCCCAGCCCATGGAGTCAGCATCTTTTGATGTGTGACCTAGGGCAAGTGAGCTAACTTCTCTAAAATGCCGTTTCCCTCTATGGAATATTGGAATAATGCTAGCACAGGATTTTTGCAAAGATTAAAGGGGATGAGCAATCCACTGAGTTTAACAGGTCTTCCAGGTGATGCGGATCATGCTGAAGTTTGAGAACTACTCCTGTAAAGATTCTTGTAAAAGATCCCCATTTTTGGCCAATGAGAGAAGTTCCTGCTGAGAGAATTTTTTTTGGATTTTATCCCTTTATGCATCTCAAATTATTTTAAATTTGAGCTAATCTGCCAGTCACCTTTCCAAAATAAAAGCATCCTCATTTTCTTAAACATTTTGTAAGGTATCAGTCATAGTTTAGCCTTTCCTTAAAGAGTCGGGTCATAATCCACATATACAATTATGGCTATGTTGGGTATAGGGCTTTTGGCATCCTACTTCTGTATTTTTGTATTCTTTACCAGTTTTTTAGCATTAAAAATTTTTTTTTTGGTTGTCAGTTTCTTCTTCATTTCTGGATGTCAGCTGTTATTTCCATAGGTACTCCTTGTATAAGCCTCATCACTTTCTAATTTTTTATTTTGAAATTGATTTTGTACAGGGACTGAAATAACCAAGATGGTTAATATGTGCACAAAGCAAGAGTAAGTAAATGAAAACCTGAGAGTAGGTAACTCAAGCTGAATTTTTTTAAGTATAAACTTCTGTACCTGAATTTTATAGGATAAAATTTGGATGCTTATGTGTGTTTACTTCTGATTGTATTCTCAATAGTTGTTCTTTTGAATAACTGAAAAATTGTTGTGCAGTACTCATCAGTCAATACCTGTGAATGTTTCCCCTCGTCATGTTACACTTTTCTATCTTCTGCCTATCTTACTCCCTTTGTTATTGACACGTTATTTTCCAGACGTCCTCATAACCTATCGCACATTCTCACGTAAAGGACTGCACTTGGGACAAAAAGATAATGGCTAAAAGTGAGGTGCCCCCTCTTTCACTCCCCTTTTTCTTGTTGTGATATTTCCACTGCTCCCTCATGCAGCCTGGGGGAGAGTATGCACGGGCATGTGAAAACTCCTGCATTCTAGGTGGAGTTCTGCCTTTAAGTGCCTGGGTGGGATTAAGCAAATCACTTGGCTTCTCCCGGCCTGCAAGTGGAAACACAGCACCATCTTCACTTGGGAGGCATCACCGAGAAGGGGTATTCAAGGCTTTTTGGCTTCCTGTAGGGCTCAAGGTTGCTTCTTCAGTCTCCCTCTGCCCCCTCTCCAGCTGCCTTGGCTCAGAGACTTCGAGACTATGGTGTATTTTCTGTCATGCTTCAGAGCGTGCTCAGTCAACACAAACATAACATGAAGCCATAAGAGAGAGCTGATACTCACCATGGAAAATGTTGGTGGGAAAAGGCAAAGATACTTAAAGACAACTCCTCAGATAACCCTTCTTCTGGCTGTGGAAGGTACAATAGGGTGTGTAATGTGCTGTTTTGGCTGTTCTCACTGCGTAGGAATCCAGTGCATTCTGAACTGTGGGGTACCCGGCCAAGTATTTAGACAAGGTGCCTGCTTGGCACCTGTAGATTCCCGAAAGGATCGGGGTCTCTGGATAGAGGCTTGCTGCCAGGATCCTCAGTTAGGCAGGGGCATATCTCCCACTGGTGAAGGCCATTCTGGACCTTGGTGAGAACAAGATCAAGGAGGCCCCAAGAAGCCCACCACCACTGAGATCCAAAGGGGCATCCACTCTCCTAAGCAGTCTGCTCCCTGCATTTGGGAGTATCTACATGCCTTCTCCCCAGAGAGCATGCTTACTGCTCCTGAAGGACATGTGAGAAGATTTTCATGCACTTCTGCTTTCCTGAAGGAAGCCTCTGGAAGGACTGATGCTGTAATGTGCATTTCGATCACCTGGGGATCCGTAAATTCTGAGTTAGTAGGTCTGGGTGAGCCCAAGGCTGTGTTTCTCACCAGCTTCCAGGCACTGTTGATGCTCCTGATCTGTGGATCATGTTTTGGGTAGCAAGATGGTAGTGGGCACTGGAGGAAGAAGTAGGAGACCTGAATTCCAGCCGTGTATGGCCCAGGGCAAGTCACTGACTCTCTGAGACCCACAGTTTCCTTTATGGCAGCAAACAAGGGAGATGGGCTAGAGTCTGTCCAGTTCTATGATGGGCGTTCCAGGGAGACTTACACCTCTACCTTGTTCTTCCTCAGGGGGGGCTTGTTGGCCCTGGAGGTTGTGCCCAGTGGTCCTGCAACATGGGGATTTGCTCGCTTCATTCACTATGTATAGATGACCAGCCTCTGCCCACTGCATTTAAGGGAGATACCAGATTCTATTGTCCGTTATTTGAAAGAAAAAGAAAAAAACAGTTCAATGACCACCTGCCCCATCTCCATTCCTTTAATTGTTCACAAGTGGCTTTCTCCTCTCCCCCTATGATATGGTTAGATTCATATTCTGTCCTTTCTGTCTAGGAAGCTGGCTCAGTGGGCCACCCTAAAAGAATGCTCAGGCCTCAGACCTCGAAATCTGTTTCTCTGAAACGAGATGTCCAGCGTGTTTACTACAACAATAGCTGCCAGGCCCATTACAGTTATGTAATAGGTTTCCTTTTTTAACCAGGTTTTGAAAATGTGTGCATTATCCTTTAGGTAGTAAATGAAATAAAAAAGGCTGAAAATAAATCGGCTTTGCAAAGTGGGGCTGAAGCTTTTCTACTAACTGCACCTTTTCTCTCTCTCTCTCTTTCTTTCTTTCTTATTTATTTACTTATTTAGGTTGTTGCTTTTTAAGGAACTGATGGCAAGTGATTTCTTTTTAACCCTTTTTAAGGGCCCAACTCATCTTTCACTATTGGCTATTGAGACCTTGGCCTGACGCAGAAGAGGCCCCCAGACAGTTGTGAGAATGGGGTGGAGGGTGATTCCAAACAACATCGTTAAGTGTCTTTCGACGTGAGGTAGCTTCTGTTTCCCGAGGCTCCTTCCCTGCCTTGCTTCCTCCACATAGAATCACTGTCACAGTGGTTGTAGTGAGGAAAAACATGTCTTCCTGGCTAGATAGGTCACCTGAGAGCTGAAAGGTGGCAGAATATCCGATTGTTGGGAGCACAACACCAGGATCAATTTCCTTTTGACCCTCTTCGGCTCCTCCTTCCCTGCCTCCGTAAAATTTCATTGGCACTTTAAATATAGCAAGCAGATTGACTTGCAACAGGCCTACTGCTCTACTATAATTGAACTGTTTTTTCTGACGGATGTGTTTACAATACCCCCCTTCTGGACAGAGTGTATGATAACTGGGGATTCGATAACTGGACAAAATGGCATCCGAACTCAGAATCCCTCTACCCAGGGAGGGACCAATGAAATCACAACAGTTAATCTATAGGAGGACCCATGTGCTCTGCTGCTGGAGAAGCTTTCTTGGCTTGCAAAGTGAAAAGGGAAACCACCGTGGGAGGTGGAGGTCTGACGTTGGTGGGAAGTGGCCCCCGCCTTTCTTTGTGCACATAGACGTTGAATGGAGAGTGTCTTGAATCATCTGATTTCACTCATTATATTTCTCCTCTGTGTACCCTGACCACACTTTCCCCCCCGGTGTGTGGAAAGCTATTACCAGTACACACACACGTGGCTCATCTGTGCAGCCATTACTGCTGCTGGATGGCTGTGTTTGTGCAAAATCTTGAACACCCTGTGAAGATTTATAATGCTTTCCCGCCCTGCCCCCTCGACTCCCCCCCCTTCCCTTTTCTCTATTTAAAGATATATTAACATTCCTGGTTGTATCTGGAGGAAAAAAACCTTTCAAGTGAGACTGCATGAAGATAAAAATGCCTATGTCTGAAGGTTCCCCACTGGAGTGAGCTTGGAGGCCTTCTAAGAAGCAGGAGGGTTGACTGAGGCATGGGGGTAGCATACATAGCTTCCCTGGAGGTTGGTGGGGCTCAGTATCTCTCTGGGCTCCGTCCCCACTGTGCGTCTGGTCTCCCTACTACAGGCTTAGACTTACGGGCACATACTTCTCCAGTGCTTATGATACTTTGCTCATGCCTTTCTCAAGATCTGTCCCCCACTTTAGCAACTTGGGTGTGTCTTGGTTCTAAGGGATGCCCTGATTTCCTAAAGTATTTGTTTCTGCTCTTCCGTTCTGTCGACAGAGGTGCCGGCGGCTGTAGTTTGGTCCTGGGTTCTCTGAGTCAGGGTTTGAGGCAGGAGGTGGGAAAATAGTCATCCTCCCCAATACAGAGGTGGCAGGGCCTCAGTTTCCAGGGATTTCACAGACCACTGATTTCACCAGAGAGCTTTGTTTCCTCTGTGCTTGCTGAGCTGGCTCTCACCACCTCTGCCCAATACTCTTGTCCCACCCCCATCCCAACTGCGAGGGCCGAGGCGTGCAGAATATTGCATTCCTGTGATGCTAACCTCATGGGCACGATACAGGAGGGCTTGGAGGGGAAAGGCTGCTGGTGCCTGTGACCCCAGTGGCCACCTCTCTCCTTCTGCCACCTCCCCTGGACCGCCCTCCCCCCTTCCCCGTAGGCCCTGGGCACACAATGCGCAGCATGCTCTAAGAGCAGAGAGCGACATGAGGCAATGTCTGTGGCAAAGGGGAGAATGTGTGCTGAGCCTTGGGAGGCGCCGATTGGCTGGCAGTGAGGTAATGCAGTGCAGTCTAAATGTGGAAGCAGCAGGACCAGTACTGAGGGCGTGTCTCCTCAGCAAGCTGAGTCGCCTGCCAGCCATCTGAAGGACAAGGTCTCTGAGGGCTTCTGCTGACCTTGTGTGGCTGGCTGGCTCACAGGGCAGGGTCTGTGTGGTGGAGACCAGATGGCAGGCTCTGTGTTGTCATTAGTGTTCCCTACCCCTAAACCCACTGCTGTTCTGACCTGTACTTTTAAATAGGAATCTCTTAGATGGAGGGTAGAGGAGCTTGAAAATGAGGGTCTGGACTTCCCAGGTAATGATGAATGGCAGTTGAAGATTGGGATGGTTTCCATTGGTTTAACCCCTTTAATGATGTGGACCACCTCAGGGTCCTCCTTCCTGTGTAAAATTCCGGGTCCACGAATGGGCCAGAGTCTTTACCCAAACTCCTCATTCCTTTCTACTACTAATTTCTACTACTTAGTGCCGGTGGCATTTTTAGCCATGAAGAGCTGAGGATTTGGGAGGACACCTCAGGCTATACTTCTCTTTAATAAGACACCATAGAGAGTGATGCCACCAAAATGCTGATACAGGTTGTTCCCTACTTCACTCTCCCTTATAAGAGTAACTAACATCTGTTCAAGAATGAGATCCACTGAGAGAATCCTAGAACATGGCAGTAAGGCTGAAGCAACCGTCTCCATCATAGAGGCCAAGACGGACTGCATTAGAAGGGTAAAAAAAAAGTGGCTGCATGTTGACCATATCACCCCTCCCCCAGAACAGTGCAGCGCCATGCATAGAGGTCCCCCACTGAGCCTCCAGTTCCTCCAGCGGGAAAGAGAACCAGCCTCCTCCAGCATCATGGGTCACTTTGTGGGAGATCCTACCCCAATCTCGCACCATGGGGGTTGTAGGGAAATCTGTAGGGCCTGACCACTGGTAATCTGACTGTGATGGAGAAAGAGGAGAGAGGATTACAACAACTGGCGCCAAGGGTCTTGGCAGACTGAGTCCATACCTGCGGCGACCCAAGCGGTAATCCAACCATTGGCTTTGCTAATCTGCAGAACCAAGTGGGGGGCACACTCTGTCCAGGGAACACAGGGTGCAGAGCCACCTGATGTGGTTCCTTAAACAAGAGAGTAGATTGGAGCAGCCTCTCTCCCTCCTGCCCAGGAAAGGGGGCTGTGAGACATAGCCTCATCTACTGTGGAGAGTGTCTTCCAGCCCCATTTCACCAGAAAGGCTGGCGACGTCTCCTGGAAGCTATACGGCTCAGTGGCATTCAAGCTGAGAGAAGGGCAGACAGAGCCAATAGTTTGCAGAGCAAAGACAGTGGGCCTGGTCAGTCAGGGAACTTGGGAGTGCAGGTTGGCTTGAGTTTAAGACAACAAACAGCTTTACCAGTTTCAGAACTGCTTCTCCTGCTGCACCCAGGTAGGGAATCTAATTCATAGCTTTGCTCATTGCTGAATACAGCCTTCAGCCTGTCTACCAAGGTAACTTAACCAGAGCACACAGGAAGCTGCAGAGCCCATTCAGCAGCCCTAGGTACAGTGGCACTTGAACAGAGAGCACAGCCCATGGTGTCCCCCATCTGTAGAGCAAAACCAGTGGCACCATGTGATCAGGGAATTCATTGCACATTCAGGCCTGATTCGGCTCTCCAGATGAGCTGGACAGGCCCTGGGCCTGCTGCCCTGCCAGAGCAGGGAAGCTAATTTATTAGCTATGTTTTCTATGTCTGCTATGTAATATAGTAGTCAGTCCTGACTATCTAGTGAGCTTGACCAGAGAATCTAGGCAACTGTGGAGCCCATCCTACAACCTCACTTGGGTAGGGAACCAAGCCAGCAGTCTTACCTATTTTTAGCCAGTAACCTCCCCCTCCCACCCCATCCCTGTCCTCAGAGCTTGAACAGTTGCCTTGCCCCAAATTAGAATATAAGAGCAGGCCCCACCTGCCCAAAGGCATTACCAGCAGACACCTGGAAACCCAAACTGAGCTGACTGATGAGGAACTATCTCTACCAAAACGAACCTATAAAGCCTGGAAGAGGAGCTCCAGTAAATTTGTAGATACCAATGTAAGGAATCAAGGGTTATGAAAAATCAGGGAAATATGAGGTGATAGTTTCACCATCAAAGGAAACTAATAAGGCTCCAATAACTGACCCTACAGAAATGGAGATCTGTGAACTGTCAAAGAATTCAAAGTAATCTTTTTATGGAAGTTTAGTGAACTATAAGAAAACACAGATCACTAAATTAGGAAGATAATGGAGGAAAACAAAACAAGAAAATTGGCAAGGAAATAGGAGCCATCAAAAATAAAACTAGGGGTGCCTGGGTGGCTCAGTCAGTTTGGTAGCCTACTCTTGGTTTTGACTCAGGTCATGATCTCAGTGTGCTGGGATTGAGTCCTGAGGCAGCCTCTTTGTTCAGCGGGGTTGAGATTCTCTCTTTCCCTCTGACCGTGCCCTCCCCCCCCCCCCCCCGGCTCATGCTCTGTCTCTCTCTCTCTCTAAAATAAATGAATAAATCTTAAACAGAAATCTTAAAGGTTGAAAAATACAATAACTAAGCTGAAGAATTCAGTAGAAAGTTTCAAAAGTAGACTTGACCACACAGAAAGAATCAGCAACCTGGAGGATAGGACATTGAAAATTACCCAGTCAGAGGAGAAAAAGAAAAAAAAAAAATTAAAAAGAGTGAAGAAAGCCTATGGGATTATGGGACATAATAAAAAGAAACAATATTTCCATTATGGAAATTCCAGAAGGAAAAGAGAAAGGGACAGAAAGTATATTTAAAATAATAATGGCTGAAAACTTCCTAAACCTGGGGAGAGAAATGGACAATGAGATCTGGTTGAACCCTACTAGGTTGAACCCAAATAGGGTTATACCAAGACACATTATAACCATTAAAAGTAAAGGACAGAAAGAATTTTAAGAGCAGTAAGAGAAAAGAGAGAAGTTACATACAGGGGAAACCCCGTAAGACTACTGGTGGATTTCTTAACAGAAACTTTTCAGGCCAGGAGAGAATGGGATGACCTATTCAAAATATTGAAAGAAAATAACTGCCAACCAAGAATTCTATACCTGCCAAAGCCGTCCTTCAGGAACGGAGGAGGGATACTTACTTGAACAAACAAAAGCCGAAGGAGTTTATTACCATCTAACCTGCCTCATAAGAAATGCTAAAGGGAGATCTTTGAGAAGAAATAAAAGAACACTAATATTATAAAAACACAAAAAGGTAGCATAAATCGCACTGGTAATGGGAAGTATATAATCATAGTTAAATTCTGCAATATGGTAATAGTGGGGCATGACTCATAACTCTAGTTTACAGTTTAAAAAGTTGCAAGAATAGTTATAAATGCAATAATTTGTTATTACACAATATAAAAATCATGTAAACTGTAATAGCAATAACCTAAAATGTGAAGAGAAGTACACATGTAAAGTATATGAATTCTATTGAAATTATGTTGTCAGTTTAAAATAGGGTGTTATAAGTTTAAGATATTTTATGTAAGCCACATGGCAACCGCAAGGGAAACTCTCGTAGTAATTACACAAAGAAACATGGTAAGTCAAAGCATGCTAATACCAAAAGACATCAAAACAAAAAAGACAGCAAGATAAGAAATAATGAGCAATGGATCTACAAAACAACCATTAAACAATTAACAAAATGGCAATATTAAATACTTACCTATCAGTAATTACTTTAAATGTAAACAGATTAAATTCTCCAATTAACAGACATAGAATGGCTGAATGGAAAAAAAAAAAGATCCAACACTATGCTGCCTAAAAGAGACTCACTTTAGCCTTAAAGAGTAAAGGAGTGGAAAAAGACATTCCAAGCAAATGATAACCAAAGGAAAAAAAAAAGGGGGTAGCTATACTTAGACAAAATAAAATTTAAATTAAAAATAGTAAAAAGGGACAAAGAAGATTTTCATATAATGACAAAGGGGTCAACACACCAAGAAGATATAACACTTGTAAATATATATGCACCCAGCATCAGAGCACCTAAAAATAGCAAAAACTAACAGAGCTAAAAGGAGAAATAAACAGTAGTACAATAATTGGGGACTTTAATACCCCACTCTCAATGATGGACAGATCATCTAGACAGATAATCAATAAGGAAATGGCAGATTTGAACAACACTATAGACTGAATGGGCTTGGCAGACATATGCATAACATTCTGTCCAGCAACAGCAGAATGCACATTCTCAAGAACACATGGAACATTTTCTAGGCTAGACTGTATGTTAGGTCACAAAACAGGTCCTTATCAAATTCAATAATTTTGAAATCATACCAAGTGTCTTCTCTGACCACAATGACATGAAACTAGAAGTCAATAACACAAGGAAACTGGAAAATTCATGAACACATGGAAATTAAACAACACTGCTGAGCAAAGAATGGATCACATAATAAATTGAAGGGGAAATAAAAATGTTTCTTAGAGCACCTGGGTGGCTCAGTCAGTTAAGCGTCTGTCTTCAGCTCAGGTCATGATCCCAGGGTCCTGGGATCAAGACCCGCATTGGGCTCCCTTCTCAGTGGGGAGTCTGCTTCTCCCTCTGATCCTCCCCCCACTTGTTCTCTCTCTCTCTCAAGTAAATAAAATCTTAAAAAAAATTGTTTCTTGAGACAAATGAAAATGGAAGCACAGCATACCAAAACTTATGGGATGCAGCAAAAGCAGTTCTAAGATGGAAGTTCATAGTAATAAACACCTACTAGTAAAAAGATGGAATCAGTAATCAAAAATCTCATCATGAAGAAAAGCCTAGGACCAGATGGCTTCACTGGTGAATTTTACTAAACATTTAAAGAAGAATTAACACCAGTCCTTCTCAAATTCTTCTAAAAAGTCAAAGAGGAGAGAACATTCCCAAGCTTATTGTATGAGGCTAGCATTATCCTGATACCAAAACCAGAAAAAAACATTACTAGAAATGAAAACTACATGCTAATATACTTGATGAATATAGATGCAAAAATTCTCAATAAAATAGTAGAAAACCAAATTCAGTAGTACATTGAGGGGATCTTTCTCCACAATCAAGCAAGATTTATCCATGCGATACACGTGTGGTTCAACATATGCAAATCAATCAATGTGATATATCACATTAGTAGAATGAAAGAAAACCATATGATTATTTCAATAGATGCAGAAAAGACATTGAACAAAATACATTCTTTCATGATAAAAACTCAACAAATTAGGGATGGAAGGAACATATCTCAACATAATAAAGGCCATATACGACAAGCCCACAGATAATATCCTACTCAATTGTAAAAGAACAAACTTTTTCACTTATGATCAGAAACAAGACCAAGGGGCCCACTCTCACCACTCCTATTCAACATAGTACTAAAAGTCCTAGCTAGAGGAATTAGACAAGAAAAAGAAATAAAAGATATCTGCATTGCAAAGGAAGAAGTAAAATTGTCTATTTGCAGATGACATGGTTTTATGTACAGAAAACCCTAAAGCCTCAATCAAAAAACTTAGATCTAATCAATGAATTCAGTAAATTTGTGGGATATAAAATTAACCAAAATCAGTAGCCCAATTATGTGCACTAACAGTGAAATTTCTGAAAAAGAAATAAATTGATCCCATTTACAATAGCATCAGAAACAATAAAATACTTAGGAATAAATTTAAGGACGTGAAAGATCTCTAAGCTGAAAACTATAAGACATTGATGAAAAAAATTGAAGACACAAATAAATGGAAAGATATCCTACATTCATGGATTGGAAGAATTAATATTGTTAAAATGTTAATACTACTGAAAGCCATCTTACAGATTCAGTGTAATCCCTATCAGGATTACAGTGGCATTTTTTATGGAAGTAGAAAAAACACTCCTAACATTTATATGGAACTCCAAATGATCCCAACTAGCAAGAAGAAGTGAAAGAAGAATAAAGCAAGAGGTACAAAACAATATGGTACTGGCATAAAAACAGACAAATTGCCCAATAGAATGGAATTGAGAGCCCAGAAATAAACCTAAGCATACACAGTCAACTAATATTTGACAAGGGAGCCAAGAATATTCAGTGGTGAAAACATGGTCTGTTCAATAAGTTGTGCTGGGATAATTGGATATTCACATGTCAAAGGATGAAACTGGACCAATATCGTATACCACTCACAAAAATTAACTCAAAATGGATTAAATATTTAAATGTCAGACTTGAAACCATGAAGCTCCTAGAAGAAAATATAAGAACAAATCTCCTTGACATGGGTCTTTGTAATGAATTTTTGGATATGACACCTAAAGCATAAGCAACAAATTAAAAAATGGAAAAGTGAGACTACATCAAACTAAAAAGCTTTGCATAGCAAAAGAAACCATCAAAAAGTGAAAAGACAACCTATGGAATGGGAAAAGGAATTTGCAAACCACGTATGTGATAAGGGGTTAATATCCAAAAAACATAAAGAACTCATACAACTCAATAGCAAACAAACCCCCGCAAAGCCAAAAAACTCCCAAACCCCAATTAAAAAATGGGCAAAGGACCCTGAACAGACGTTTCTTCAAGGAAGATAAAGGCCTTTTGTATAAAGGCCATCAGGTACATGAAAGAATGCTCAACATCAGTAGTCATTAGGGAAATGCAAATTAAAACCACAGCGAGATACCACCTCACACCTGTTAGAATGGCCATCATCAGAAAGACAAGAGATTACAAGTGCTGGCATAGACGTGGAACAGAGGGAACCCTTGTGCACTGATGGTGGGATTGCAATTGGTGCAGCCACTACGGAAAGCAGTATGGAGGATCCTCACAAAATTAAAAATAGAACTACCACATAATCCAGCAATTCTACTTCTGGGAATATATCCCAAGGAAATGAAAACACGAACTTGAAAAGATATCCACACCCCCGTGTTCACCACAGCATTGTTTACAGTAGCCAAGACTTGAAAACAACCTAAGTGTCCATCAGTGGTGAGTGGATAAAGAAGTTGTGATATATAAATAATACCCCATTATATATGTGTGCGTGTGTGTGTGTGCGTGTATGTATATAAATTAAAAAATGAGGAAATCTCACCATTTGCAACAACATGGTTGGACCTTGAAGGCATTTAAGTGAAATAGGTCAGAGAAAGACAAATACTGTATGATCTCGCTTACATGTGGAACCTAAAAACAAAAACCAAACCCCTAGAAAAACAGATCAAACTTGAGGTGGGGGGAGGTGGAGAGAGTGGGAATTGGAAGAATGTGATCAAAAGGTACAGACTTCCAGTTGTAAGAAAAATAAGTACCAGGAATGTGATGTACAGCCTGATGAGGACAGCTACCCCTGCTGTGTGGTATATGGGGGTGTTAAGAGAGTGAATATGGTGAGTTCTCCCCACAAGGAGAAATCCTTTTTCTTTGATCCTTCTTTCTTCTCTTTTGGTAATGATTTGAGAAGATGGATGGCTGGTAGCTGAACCTGTCGTGGCAGTCATTTCATAATATATGTAAACTGTACACCTTCAACGTGTATGCCAGTATGTATGCCAGTAATGTCTCAGTAAAACTGGAACAAAGGGAAAAAAAGACACCTCTTCAAGGACAAGAGCTGGCCCCTTTAGGAAGATTCTTCTGAGACTTAGCAGCTTCCAGGGATCATAGTTGGTGCTCAACAAATAATTGAGTATCTGCTGTCAACTGATGTCTGAGGCCATGGTAGTGATAAGGACATGGGACTTGCCCTTGAGGACATCATTTCATCATTTATTCAGCCAACATTCTGGACTATTTACTACAGGCCTGACACTGTTCTAAGCATTTAGGCTACCATGGTGGACACAACAATGCCCTTGGTTTCATGAAGATAATACTGTAAAAGGAGATAGAGACAAAACAAGAGGGCTAAGATGAAAATGAGGGAGGATAGTGGGAGAGAAGGAAAGCAGAGGTTGAGGCTGCTTGGATTTGGAGGTCAGGGAAGACCTTTATAGAGAGGTGACATTTAAGCCAAGAGCTCATTCTAGCAAGAGAAGTAGCCATGAGATATTTTAGGGGACATTTGTTCCAAGCAGAGAGAACTGTAGGGGCAAGGTCCTGAGTCAGGAAGGGAAAGAGGAGCAAACAGGGGAGAAGTGGCATGTCCTAAGGGGTAGTAGAAAAGACAGTAACCAGATCTTGTAGGGCCTTGTAGACGGCAGAAAGCAATTAGGAAGTTAAGCTTTAGGGAAGGTCACCGAATTGAATATCCAAGGATAAACACTCACCCAAGGAGAAGCAGAACTTGTTAGTGGTCTGCCACAGTCCTGCATATTCAGAGTGAGGCTACTCCTTTCCCCCAAGCACACAATAGTTCTGCTGGGATGCTGAGTGGCAGGGCCTTGTAGGCAGGTGGATTGAGCGGGTGGCTGGAGCAGTCTCTCCCGGAAGGGAAATCATTACCATTACCCCAGAGCCTTTTCTTTCCTCCAGAGTCATACAGGCTCTATGTTATTGGATGCTTATTGTGGTCTGGACCCTGTGCACAGGCTCTCGACATCATCTCATTTAATCCTCATTTAATCCTCATAATCCAGAAGGTGGGTGGTATAATTATTTGACAAGTGAGGAAACTGAGGCCCCAACAGAAAAGATAATCCTCCAAGATGACTTGTCTAGGAAGAAATGGAAATGAGCTTCAAACTCATAAGAGACATGGACTTTTGGCAGTTTTGGTTATGGATGAATAGCTCAGGAAATGCCTCCTGGGGTAGAGGTAGAGGTGGGAAGGGAAGGAGAGAAATGTTCAGAGACCGGCTGCATATCATAATAACATGTGTTAATCCAAGGGCAATTTTGCACCCCAAGGGGGCAGTTGGTGATATCTGGGGACCCTCCTGCTTGTCACACTGGGAGGCAGGTAGGAGTGCTGTTGACATCTAGTGGGTAGTGACCTGGGATGCTGCTAACCATGGTACAGGGCACAGGACAGCCCCCACGGCAAGTAATTCTCTGGCCCCAAATGTCAGTGTGCAAGGTTAAGAAGCCTGGGTTAAAGTGTTCCAGTGCAAACTATTCTCTGCTTCCTTCTCTCTTCTGTCTCTGCCCTGGGGGTTACTGCCACACCGTGCCTTCAGATCCAGAACTGAAATGGAAATGGAAATTTGAGATTCCATTGGGATGGTGCCCTTCCCCAGCTCTCTCGGCCATTTTAGCTTATGTTAGTGAAGGGAGATGGAGTGCTTGATCTTGGGCGAGTGGGCCCTGCTGCGGTATTGCATCAGCCCTGTGGCCGAGGGAGGCATTAGTGAACTCTGTGCTGTGGCTCCCCATCTGTAAAGTGGAGGTCATCAGACCCCCTCCAGACACCTCTCAGGTTCCTTGTCAGAATTCCATAAGATAATAGATGTGAAAGCGGTTTCATAAAAATACTACATAAATGCATTATTTCTAATCCTTACACCACTAATAAAACTAAACCATCATTATTTTGCCCCTGACAACACCAGTTTGCAGAACTGTGAGAGTTTTGTACGTGGTAGTCTTAAAGAGCCCTGGAGAGATCTGTAAGGGACCTCAAGGTTACATAAGCAAACAGCCAGGGATGCACCTTGGGATTATTAAAGTGAGGTGCGGAGACACGTCGGTTCTTATTCAGTTACTCAAACGTCCTTTGTTCACTTCTTGGCATCATTACACTTTAGAATCAATATAATAACTTCATTACCCTTCTCCCACCCCTGTCAGGGCTCTGAGGGTGCAGTCTAAACAGAATAATTAATTAACAGAAATGAAGAGGAAGAAACTCAAGCAGTGGCTACAGAAGATCAAATAGCAAGAAGGGACCTGCAAAGATTTTCGCTGTTGTTTGACCTTGGGCAGCACAGAGGAGGCTGGGGAAGTCCCGGGATTCCAGCTCCACAGGCAGAATATTTGGGAATACCCTCTTACTGTTTTTTCTGCCCTGAATGGTATAGAAGATACTGAGGACCATAGCTTGACCAGCATCTGAAATACAACCCAGCTCATTGCTGGAGAAGATTTTGGGGGGAGTGAGGCGGTCTTGCATGCTGGATCAGCATAATAAAGGCAGGATCAGGATCTTGGATGCAGGATCAGCCTTATAGGAAGGGCTGAGGAAAAGGTTGCTGAATGATCTGACTTCAGAAATGCTCTCTACTAAAATGTCCCTCCAAACTTCACTGGTGTCTGAAATTTCTTTCAGAAGAAACAAATCTTTCCTTTCTATAATTAAAGATAAGAATCTATTCTTCCAAGGAGAGAGAAGTAAATAGTCTTAAATTTAACCTAAAGTACTATCATGTGATTACAAAAACTGAAGAAATCCTTTTCTAACTCCACAGTTTGAGAATGGGCTCTAAATAAAGGCTGTCTTGCTTGTCTCCGTATCTGTATTTATCGAGTAACCACAAACCTTTCCTGGGATGTCACTGGTTAATACATTTCTCATGATCCGAAAGCCCTTTGCTATTTCTTTCTGGGCATCTGAATCTGCTTGTTCAGGACACATTGAAACCCTTCTCACCCACCGCCCTGCCCACCCCCCCTCAACTTTCTACCTACATCCCTATCTTGTATCTCACAAAGAGCCCCACTGAGGATCCATTAGGTAGAGGAAAGAAGATCCCAGGGACCTAAAAGATCTCAGGGCTAGACCTGGCTTTGTCATTACATAGTTCGAAAACTCTTTGGGCCTTCGCTCCTTGGCCTCTGAAGTAGGAGAATTGGATTAGACATTTCCAAGGAACTTTCTAACTGTAAGATTATGGATTGAAAGATGGATTTTCTTCTTTCTGTGTGTCCTCTCTTTTATCACCACCATCCCCCAACCCAACTCAGTATTTTCTCCTCAATCTGAATCCTTTCAAGAGAATATAAGAGGTGGCCATGGTTCAGGGAGATGCAAGGAACAGCTATGGTCAAGGGAGACATGAGGGATACTCATGGTCAGGGGGATATAGGGGGGTGGCCATGGTTCAGGGGCATTTAAGGGCGTCCCTAATGTAAGGGGTTGCAAGGAATGGCCATAGTTCAAGGGGATGCAAACTGTCCATGAGTCAAGTGGGTGCAAGCAGCAGTCGGTTGTACCTTGGCAGGCTGTTGCCATCTAGAAAGACATAGGTGGTGGGTTACTAATGCTGGCATCAGTGGAATTAGAAGCAGAGGGACTTTAAGACTCCCTCTTTAAGATGCAGAACTCAAAAGGTCACTGGCTCACAGCTGTGGGCCAACGTGAAGAGACAAGTTGACAAGATAAAGCAGAGCCTGGACAACCTTACAAAGTAGCAGATCCTGAATTCCTCATTTTCATGGATAATTACCGTAGCCTTCAATTTTAGAAACATGGCAGTATGTCTGTGTACAATTTACTCCTCTTGCAGGTGATGGAGCCAGAGCCCACGGCGTGCATGTGACTCTGTTGCCCTCTAGTGGCCAGAGTGGAGCCGACTGCACAGCAACTCCCCCACAGTTTGACTTGTGTGGGCTTGGAATTACAGCTGAGAGCAGAGCCAGGGTTCACAGACTACCCCTGGGACACAGAGCATGAAAGGGGCTCAGGGGCTCCTTTCAGCACACCTCCTGACTTGAGAGCATGCAGAGGGTGCATCCTCCCTTCTATTTCTGGGGGTCAGATCTGTACCACAGAGAGGTTGTGTTTTGCCTGGAGTTCTACAATACCCAGCTGCAGAGCTGGGATGTGCATGTTGCTTCTGAGGTCAGGTGTCTGTGTTCTGGGGCAGCTAAGGCACCTGGAATCTGCTGTCACAGTCCCACATTTGTCACAGTCAGCTTCCACCTCAGTTAGATGTTGTCTCTAGCAAACAGATATCGTTACATGGTTTTCCAATTAACACTTCCCAGGAGGAGCTGGTTAATATGGATGAGGCGCTTTAACATTTGGCTTTGAAGAGAGGGTTATATGCAGTTGTAGCAGAAGGAGCCAACATCTTAGTAATTGGCTAAGGTTTGCAGAGGAGCAAGGCAGTCTGGGGTACTTGCCATCCCTGGGACTCACGTTCTTTGCAGAATATATTATCACGGTTCAGACTTCAGATGATTTTTCAAGTAGAATTGAAGGTGGGTCCTGGTGGGGATTATTCCAAGAAGGCTAGAATCCTAGACTCTAATTACAAAAAGAGAGATGGGTTTCTGGAGATTTCATGCATGCTGTTGATATTGGGCTCAGGCAGAGAGCGCTCAGTAGGGTTCCCTTACTCTGACTTTTGCCCTTTGTAACAGGCACTTAAACAAGAGGATTCATGTGTGGAGAGGCCAAGGAGTGTAGTGGGACGAGTAGATATGCAGCATGACCTTGAATGCCAGGAGGTATTCCAAAAGTTGATGAGGCATGGGCAAGGCTAAATTTGGTATGCCAGCTCCCTTATCCTTTGGGCAGGAATGCCCAATTTACACCACCCAAACTCCCTTCCTTCTACTTCCCCTTCCAACAGTTTAGATCATGAAAGGAAATGGGGAGAAATAAGACATTTCATATCATTGAATAACGATCCTTTGAAAACACAGTGTTTTTCTATCCATGGACATTTGGAATGTACCTTATGGTGGTGACACTATTGAGGGTTTAAATGGTCCTTCTTTAGGGCCTGCTGCATTTCTCTGTTTGAAAATGAAGAATTTGAATTACCTTTCTTGGTTCACAATAGAATTTAATCTTATTTCTCATTCCCTACTCATCCCAGTATGTAGTCAACATACAACAATCTGGTCTCTTCTAGTTTACCTAAAAGTAAACATTTTATCGATGATTCTATAACACTAAAGCCCATGCTCCTTGCCCACAAACTTCTTGTCTCCTAAGTTTCAGAATCACCATTTTATTCCGAATCTCTCTTTTATTCTCTCTCCAGCCCCCAGCCCTACCCTAACACGGCCAACCTCTGTTTTAGTTATTCACCCAGTCCTGCTGACTTTTTGTCTCTATAGCCTGAGGTCAGTTTTTAACCAGACTGACACTCAATATTGACACTCAATTTTACCCTGTGCTGGGACAGGGTAAAATGGATAGGGAAGAGAAGAAAAATCAGCAGGAGGGAAGGAGGCCCCAGGAGGAGAGGCATGTTGGGTGGTGGTGGGAATATAGTGTGCTGCCACCTATTACAGGCTGGGCCAGACCCTGGATAGTATGAGGGGACTTAGAAATTTCTGGAAGCACTTTATTACACTGCAGGTCCTTCCATTCTTTCCCAGCTCACAGATGGCTGGGAAACCAGATTCAGGCATGTACTTTAGGGATAAGAGAGGAAGGGTCACATAGGAAGGAGGGATATACAGGGGGCCCGAAGAACAAATTCATTTATTACCCAGTTTTTTTCCTATATTGACACTGGTCTTGGGTGCCCAACAGTAGAACCACCAGTATTTGACCCACTTTCTCTTGCCCAGCTTTCTCATTCCCAGTCTGGTTGTTAACACAGCACAAATAGGGAGGTATGGCTGGGACTTATGGGAGAGCAGGTGGCTCCTACCAGCGCTTGCTAAAAATGCCCCAACTTACAGATATTTATATTTCACTCACAACAATCTTTGCTGTCACACATACTGTAATAAAGTCAGAAATGTATGCTACTTGTCCTTTTGGGACTCCCTTTCCCTCTTCCTTTTGAGACTGGCCCCTCTGTTCATACCTGGTTACAGAGTTGAGAAGCCTTAGAACCACATCCCCTTCTAGGTGGATTACTTTCTTTAACTTTGGCATCTGTGACATGTGGGTACCCTCTTCCTTTCACCTTTGGAGTTTTACTTCCTTTTGTTGCTTATAAAGTGCTCATGTTCCTGAAAATTCTGTCCTTGCTCCCCTTTTTCTTCTCCTAACCCCTTCTTTCTGAACAATCTCAGTCGTCACTTCAATGTTAATGAGTCTCAAGTTCTAATTGCTAGCCTGGATCACTCCTCTGGGGTCTGGACCTGTGTTTCCAGCTTCCTCTTAGGCATCTCCACCTATTTGTCTCACAAGTACCTCAAATAACACATCGAAATCGGAATTCACTCTCTGCCCCACAAAGGTTACTCTTCTATTTCTCATTAGAAGAGTAGACATGAGTGGAGAGAATAAAAGATTTCCATTTACTCCATCTCTTGGTAATTACCTATACCTCTTTCTCTTGCTCATCCCACCTGCCCTTCTACCTTTCACCTCTAATTTGTCACCAGGTCTTGCAATTCTGCTTTTCAAACATTTTCTTAAGCAGACTCGTTATGTCTACTACACTGCCCTAGTTAGGGTTTCATCAGCTTTATTTGGCCTCTGACATTTGCCTCCACGGGTCCAGGAGCTGCATAATGGTAATCTCTAACAGAGAATCTGGATATGGTTTTTAACCCAAATTTTATTTTAATGGAATATCTGCGTTCTTCTGGAAAGTTTTCAAACACATTATTGCAGTAATGTCAATGAGTATAAAAGAGGCCAACAAACTTCCTAGGTTAAGAGAAATCTGTTTGCGAGACAGCCTCTCTTCCTGAAGTTCTCTAACAATGCCCAGAACCATTCTTTTTGGTCATGCGGCAACTCTGGAGTGAAATACAGAGCTTCTTAATGACAATCCATTTTCCGTTATGGCTAACGAATGAGGGTAGTCCTTCATGGAAGTTTGTCTTTCTGTAGCCTGAAGAATATTGATGTTTTGAAAGTAGACTCCTTTTGGCACCCATCTTCTTCCATCTCGATTCATTCTACCAGTTGGTATAGATACAGGTGGTAAAAAGGTTTATTCTGTTTGTTCTCCTTCACATCTGGGTTCCTAACATGCTCAGTTAAATTCTCCCCTCCTTGAAATCCTGGGCTGCCTTGAAGATTAAGATCCTGCCTCAGAAAATGAGGTCATACAGAAAGGTTGGGAAAATGCTAACCGTTACTTTGGAGCTACCTCTGCCTACCTTGAGGTGGCATTCTCAGATGGACACAGGTGTCAGATTTGCTGTTCTGGATGAATCACGATGAAGTCATCTGAGATGTGCTGCTGACCTGCAGCTCATGCGGAGGCTCAAGGTCTTCTGTCATCCTCCTTTCAAACACTCCCAGGGACTAATTCTATAGAAATCACTCCTGGTGCTATCACCTTCAGAAAGCAATCTTTCTTCCTTCCTTCATTTTTTTCTTCCTTTCTTTCTTTTTTAGATTTTATTAATTTATTTGACAGAGAGAGAGAGAGAGAGAACACAAGTAGGCAGAGTGGCGGGCAGAGGGAGAGGGAGAAGCAGACTCCCTGCTGAGCAGAGAGCCCAGTGTGAATGCAGGGCTCGATCCCAGGACCCCGAGATCATGACCTGAGCTGAAGGCAGACGCTTAACTGACTGAGCCACCCAGGTACTCCAGAAAGAAATTTTCTTTTTGAATCTCTAGAGGATGTAGGGACTTCTCCCTGCAAGAAAGTTTGGTTGGCTTTTCATATTAGCTGTTTTTTTAATTCCAAGGAAATATACTCCCAAAGCAAGCGAACTTCCTTCTCCCAAGTGACCCATGCCTCAGATTTTAGAACCTGACTTACTGTTTCATCAATTCTTCTCTCCTCTTTTCTTGGCCTTCTGTCCCGGCCACTTGCTTCCTTCATTGTTATGATGGTCACTAGGGACTGATGCCCTGAATGAGCAGGGGTGACACAGAGAAGAAAGTGAACTGAGTCATTGTTTTAACTCTTCACATCTGATCTATCACTCTGGATCAGTGCAGCTTTAGTGGAAAGAGCAGTGGATTGAGGAGCAACCATAGGGTCTTCAGATGACTCTAAGATACCTCAGGGACATCAGTTTCTGCTCTGGGAGTAATGGTCCCATTTCTAGGGGGTTTACACCCAGACCATCAAAACCGTACTCTGATTCCTTATGACCCTGAGCCCCTGGTGAAGGCTAGGAGTAGTGTTTGGCATTTCAAAGCAGCCCAGTATCTTTTTTTATTTTTTATTTTATTTTATTTTATTTTATTATTTTATTTTATTTTATTTTATTTTATTTTATTATTTTATTTTATTTTATTTTATTTTATTTTTTTATTTTATTTTATTTTATTTTTGGAGAGAGTGCCAGTGAGTATGTGGGGAGGGGCAGAGGGAGAGGGAGAGAGAATCTTGAGCAGGCTCTGCACCCAGCACAGAGCCTGATGCGGGGCTCGATTGCACAACCCTGAGATCACGACCTGAGCTGAAATCAAGATTGGATGCTCAACCGACTGAGCCATCCAGGTGCCCCCAAACCAGCCTGGTATCTTTAGAGTCCTTGATTAAGGATAACTTGGGGCAAGTCACGTCTCTTAAACCCATTTTCGTATGGCATCGGAGAAATTCATTTAGAATGACTTCAACTAGGGAAGGATCTTAGCTTCTCTTCCTCTATGGCCCTTCAGTCTGGGAGTTAGGGTCAGGGGAACATCAGGAACCCACAGGCCTGATCTATACTCAGCATGGGATGACAAGGCGGCAAGTTGGCACCCAGGGGTCTTCCAATTCCAAACTCAACCATTTGTTCACAGTTTTGGGGGACTTTTTTTTTTTTTTTTTTTTTTGGGAGAGGTAGTGGACAGTAGAATTAAAACAACAAAACAAAACCATAAAAGAAGAATTTCCAAACCAAACTGTTAGAAAGCAGCATGCTCCCTGCCCAGGCCTTGAAATTTCTTCCTATCCTTTGCCTTTCGTCAGGATGCCCAGAGGTTTTCTCCATTGCCCCCTATTGCTCTCCCTTCTGCCTGGCTTGTTTTTATGGCATCAAAGAGCCTGCCTGCTTACTTCACCAGGACACTCATTTCTTTATCCATTACATTTTCATTTTTTTTTTTTTTGGTTCAGTCTTGAGGTTTGCAATCAAGAGCCCTTTAACTGAAATCCTGGGCTGCCTGCAGCAGCTGTGGGGGTTCCCAGCCAACTGCCTTGTCTTCTGAAGAGTAAATTCCCTTTAACAGTACCACTTGTGAAAAAACAGAGCAAGTGTAGAGGATCTTACAGATAATTCAGGAAGAGAGAGGCCTTATTGGTGGGTGGTAGGGGAGGACAGAAGATGGATTAATATTTTTTTCTTTATTATTTGGCATGTTCAACTTAATTATATTCCTTGAGAGACCTCTAAACAGTCATAATTAGGAATTATGATAATAGCCGCTGTTGCCTTACACGTGTTCGTTTTATTGCTTGCCTCTTTGTGACTGTGGGTTGTGATTAATACCAACCAGCATCATTAGGACAAGACTTCTCCCTGCCTGCTGGGACCTTTGTGACTTTGGATGGCCAGCTTCAAGGGTCGGGGCACCTGGACTAGCCCTGTGAGCTAAAAAGAGTGACCTTCCCAGACTAAGTGGAGTTATAGGAAATGAAGTTTTTGGCAGTGTCAGTGATGGCCCGTGAAAATAAAGATCTGGTCCCCAGAATTTCTATATGGTCTGTCTGCCTTTTATTAAAAAAAAACTTTTTTTTGATAAACTTGCAAACACCATTCATTTGTTTATTTTTGTGTAGAGAAGAAGGAGGATTACTGGGCTGTTCCTGTATGTTTATGATATGATAGTATGGAGGAATAACTTCAAGGAGGGTGTGGAAAAGGAACCCCCTAATCAAGGGTCTCAACTGAATACGAACTACTACATAGAGATTTTACTGTTAGGTTAAGGCAGAGTCCTCTCTAACATTTCTGAGATCCATTTTCCCTTTGATTGTGAATGGGGAAAAGTGAGAACAGCTTACTTCTAACATAGCTGCTTGTTGGCCCTGAAAAGGATTTTAGAGATCCTCTTCAGTCTGTGTATTTTGTTGGAGAAGAATCTGGGTCTAGAGGGTTTAATGCATTAACTGGGCAAAGAGGCGTAGCCAGTCTCACTAAGACCCACCATAGGTGGTCTTCACATGGAGTATCAAAAGAAACCCCTTTACCCTCTGTTCAGCCTCTGACACTTGTAAGAACCCCGTGAGTATTTGTGTGTGTGTGTGTTTTTTTTAAGATTTTATGTATTTATTTGACAGAGCGAGAGAGCACAAGCGGGGTGGCGGGGGGAAGCAGAGGGAGGAGGAGAAGCAGGCTCCCCGCCAAGCAGGGATCCCGATGTGGGGCTCGATCCCAGGACCCTGGGATCATGACCTGAGCTGAAGGCAGACACTTAACCGACTGAGCCACCCAGGCACCCCGAGTATTTGGTTTTGAATAACAATAGATTCATGTTGAAAGTCAGCACTGGCTTCCATCACCTCCATCACTGTGGGTGTTATGAGTCCTACCTCTCAGGACAGTCTCAGAGGATACTCAAGACCAGATTCAGAAAATACATGGTCATGAGCCTTGGAGATTCACATTCAAAGATTGTTCTCAGAGCATCTTCCTAGAGGCATGGTTCTAAAGAGATATAGCATAAGGCAAAGGATTTTGATTTTCTTTCCACTACCTCCCAACATTCTATCCCACAGGTTGACTTGGAGTTGTCTTTGCTTCTTTTGAGTTTTAGTCATAATCTTCCCTCAGGCGCAAGAAAACGTCTGCTGTATTTTGATGAGATGTCCCTGTCCTTTGATGTCACCGTCCTTACTCTCCTTGAACAAGGAGTCATTAGTATTTTGACACCTGATTGTATAAGTTAAAGCACTTCCTTGGAGCTCAGAGGTAAAAGCTGAACTCTAACACAGATTCTGCTGGAAGTAAATTACTGTGCCCTAAAAAAGGAGGAGAAAGAAATTCTATTTGAGTGATGCCATTGGAATATTAAAAGAAATCTGGAGGGGAAAAAAATCCAAGTGAATAATATGTATTGGGTCTCTGGCCTCTAATTTGACATTCAGTTCAGGTCAGAAGTAACTCTGGGAGATTTTGGAATTTAATGTCATATAAAAATGCTACCAGGCAAGGAGCTTTATTATATGTGGTCATGAAAAATATGGGAGGCGCCATCTCTAGATTTTTTTCTATCAAATCTTTACTCAGTTTCACACCCTTTACAAACACAAGCCAGAAGTGCTATATTTAAACATCTACATTTGTTGGGATTTCTTTAAAAAAATAAACAGAAGAATCCCATTTCACACGTGTTAAGTGGTGTAATAGTAAACCATATTTAACAAGTTGGGAAAGGCTTCAGTTTTCATCCGTGTACAAAATGTCTACATGTAAATATTGGAACCACTTTTCAAATGAGTTTTTAAAATAATAATCATGCAGTTCAACATGAGGAGTTAGCAGGTGACAGTAGGTGTGTGAGTGTGTATGCACGTGCATCTACATGGTTTTAATTCCTTAGGATTAGCGGAATGACAAAATATGTGAAGGGAGATAGATGATGGCTATTTTAAGCCACACAAGAATGTGAGGGGGAGGTGGAGAATGAAAAAAGATCCAGCAGGAAGAGGGACATGGGTATAGAACTAGAAGAAAAGATGAATTTCTTTAAACTAGAAAAATCAAAGGAATGTGTTTTCCCCTTACGGCAATAACTGCTTTTTTCTAGAGCTATTTACACCTAAAAAATAGATTTGAACCATAAATACAAGCTGTCTTCAATGCATATCTCTGGAATTATTTTTCCTTATGATTCTCTTGTGGTCTGATGACAAGGCCATGCTCTCATCTGACATTTTTCATTAGGAAATACCAACTGAGAGTTTTCTTTGATCATGCTGCTTCCTTTGCCCAAAAACTCTTTCCATCTTTTTCACCTAGCCAAGTTTTACTCCTCTTCTAGACTAGCTCAGCTGCTTCACCACCCAGAGAGCCTTCCCCAGCTGTCTTTGCCCTCTTCCTTAGTCTTGCTGAATTTTCCCTCTCTGAACTCTGAGCTCATGTTATATTTCAGTGAACACTGCCTCTGCCACTGGGCTGCTAACTTCTGAAGGGTATGGCCATGTCTTATCCCCGTTTGTATTCCCAGAGCCTAACACGGAGTTCTAGGTGCTCAATAAATATTCTTTGAACTCAAATGTACTACCGTTTTAATGTTCAATCCTCAGTGAAGCCAAGGCTTTCTTTCAGAGGAGATCATCCGCTGGGGGGACATTTGTTTAGCACCCGACAGTGTGTTGACCAACATTGAATGCTCTCTATTGCAAAGTCCTTTTTCACAAATGGATTCAGCTCTTATTGGGGAATAAAAAATACAATGATTATTTTCTAGTAATGTGTATACCTAAGTGTCTAAACAGAAATCATTGTCCCTTATTTATTGAGCAAGAAGCATTTTCCTTAACCTTTCATGGTTTTAGGTGGCTGTTACCATTTTCCTGCTCCTCATTCTCTGAGAATAAATTCCCTGAGATTCTGGTTGGCATGCTGAGAATTTTTATGATCATAGCCATATGGTCTGTTGGATCTCTGGCTGTCATGAGCTTTTGTGAGGGGATTTTGATAGGTTTTAGAGGTGCAGGGGAGAGCTCCACCTCGACCCAGGGAGTATACTGGACTCCTTTCCTGCTAAGCTTCTATGGGAAGCATTCCATCCTCTTTACCCACCTCTTTTGAATTGACTCCTTTGTTAATCCCAGAGGACCAAGTCTAAGAACGCAGGCAGGACAGCTGCCTTCTTAGGCAAACCTGGGCTCTGGCCTACTGTCCTGAGATAATGATCTTGCTTCCTTCAGCTCAGCCCCCTGTATCATCATTGGCCCAGCCTTGAGGTGTCTGGAAGTCCTCCTAATCCCGTGTCTAGGTCAGTTCTGTTGTTGTGCACCTGCTATGTGCTTGGCATTGTACCAGAGGCTGAGGATCCAAGTATGTAGATGACAGAGCACTTGCTTAGTGATCTTATCATGGAAAGCTTTCTTATCAGATATATTCCTATCAAATGTATTATTTGAGTGCAATTGGATAGTTCCATTCTGATAAGTAATGGTAGAACCAGGCATGATATGCTGCTATTCTCAAAGCCATGGATTGTGTAAAGGTTTTTGTAAGTGTGTATGTTTATTTAAGGAAATGGCAGTCTGTCCTCTTTACTTACAAGTCCTCAAATATTCACAGAGCCCCTCTGCCACTAGGAGACATTTTTTCCCTAGCATTTTTAAGATGCTAAAGTAAAAGAGCTGGTGTTACTACAGTCCCAGGTACTTTTCCGGGTACCATGAATCAAGAAGGTGCTAGGGCTCTGAGGGGAAATGTGAGAAGTTTGGTGATATTTAATTGATGTGGAAACACTCTGTTTCTAAGCTTTTGGAATGAAAAATAGAGACAGGAGGGAAATGGACCTATGTTAAGAGAAGAATGTTGAGGCATAAAGAGCCAGAAACATGAAACAGAAGTTGACCACTAGGACGTTGGTGGAGATAGTAGTAGTTCTGTGTGTGTCTGGGATAGGAGTCACTGTTTACTGGTATCAGAGGTCACAGTGGAGTCCTTGATGTGGGTCTGAAATGCCACAACTTCCCATCCAGTGTGTTCTGACCTAGAATAGGCCTTCAGCCAAAAGAGACCTGTTACCATTGTTGTTATCCATGGCCACTGTGTAGAACCAATATATCCTAGATGTCACTGTGTATGAGAACATTTCTCTTTCCTGTTTTTAAATAAATTGATCTACTCATTTATGTATGCCTGTAGTTATGTGCATACTTATGTACGTAAGTTCTTACCAGTTGGGGCATGATGATTGACAGGAAAGCACTGTTTAGGAAGTCTGGTGCGTGGTATAGTGTGGGCAAGGAAACTATTATTGATTCCCTTGTCACTTGATCAGTTGTATTTAATGTCAGGGAGGGATGTCTGTATAGATTTAGAAAATAACCTTAATTCTTTGTCAACTGAGATGGGTAGTTCATTTGATAATCATTTAATGACAACCAATGGTCTGCCAGGACCCTAGCTGGGTGCTTGTCCTCCAAGATTATAGTGTGGTATGATAATTATTACCATAGTGGTACCTAGAGGCCAAGGACACCTGGAGAAGGAGAAGAAGCATCCGGCTTAGACATGGGGGGATCCCAAAGACTGCCTGGGGGAGATGAGGCTTGAACTGTGTTGTGAAGGATGAACAGAGTACGGATAGACAAAGGGGAGACACAGAGACATTCCCGGAAATGGGCTAGGCATGTTGGAGGCTTGTAGCAATCTGTGGTGTTTGGGAAGCCAAGGGTAAAAAGAGTACTGCTTGGCACTAAGGCTGCTTTGGGGAAAATACAGGGGACAGCATGGGCCAGATCACAAGGAAGTCATATCATGAAGGCTTTGGATGGCTCAGTGAGCAGTGGAGATTCATCCTGAAACCCATAACTGAAGACACTAGTTGACTTAAGGGAGGAGAATGACATGCTCATATCTACACGGGGAACGATCACTCTGGTTGTGATTTGGAGGAGGAAGTGGTTAAAGACAGGATGGGAGCAGGGAGAGGTCAGGAGACAATGTCGGTGAGAAGGGGTGAGATGGCACACACAGAAGTAAACTCCTAAGTCAGGGTTCTAATGAAAGATGTCATTAATTAAACTTACTTTTTATGAGGATGGTGCAGTAAGCCAGGCCCTGGGAAGAGCAGTCAGACTATTTTAAAGTTTGGGTTAAAAAAGGAAATGAGTAGGATATCATAAAACTAAGTTCTGGAATGTTACTGTATTTTGTAGGGCGACAGTACAACCTAGTGGTTAAGCACTTGAGCTTCAGAGTCTGACATACTTGGCTTTGATTCCTGGCCTGGCCTTTTACTAGTCATATGACCTTGGGCATATTGACCCTCAGTTTTCTCACCTGTGGAATGGGGTAATAATATATGATTCCAACGGTTCTTGTGAGAATTCGATAAGAAAGTATATGTTAAGCACTTTTTAGCACTTTGTGAGTACTCGGTAAATGTCCACTCTTCTTATTTTTGTAATTTGTAATTAAAAAAACAAAAAAAGGGAGATTGTAGTGAAAAGGCATGGCATGGGTGTTAATGGAGCTTTGCCCGTAGGAAATCAACCTGTTGTCTCCTTCTAACAGCTAGTACATGATATTCGATATTTGGGGCTGTTGGAAAACATTTGTCCCATGAGCAAATTCATGCAGGATACCAGGAAAAGTGATTTTACAGCCCTCTTTACCTCCCACTGGGAGGAAGGAAGTAAGGGTGTGTGGGGGAGAGATGGAGAGAGGAGGGGGGAGAGAGAGAGAGAGAGAGAAGGTGGAAGAATAGGGAGGGAGAGGGAGGGAGAGAGAGACAGAGACAGACACACAGACTAGATTAGATTATGGAAGGGAAAGTTATATTTGGGAAGGTAATGAGATTGGTCAAATTTCTTAGCATTTCTAAGCCTCAATTGAAATGATGTTGGACTAAGTCCAATTGCAAAATGGCAGCCCATGTAAGTAGCGTGCAGAAATATATATTTTTTTAAAGTTGAGCCAACGTTTAAAAATTGAAGATGTTACTCAAAAATAGAGATTTCTGGATTCTGTTTTAAAAAGCCAGAAGATCTGGGCGACCAGGCTCCTGCTCCTCCAAGGGCACAAGGACTGCTGGCCCTCTTGGGTGCACAATCAGTTTTCAGTTCTCTCGAGCCCAACACCGCGAGGTCAATGCCAGTCACCCCCTGGCCAGCTCCACTTCTCTTCTATGTAACCCAATGGACTCAGTGGTTTCTGGATCCTATGTAGATTTAAAAATCTCTAATTTTGTGAAAAAATAAATATGTTCTAGAAAAAAAATGGGTTGGGCAGAGTCTAGGTATGGATGTCCTTTGTAAAATTCTATTCTCAGTGCTGAACATTGAGAAATCCAAAACCAGTCCCCGGCACCAGGGTGGAGGTGAAGAGTAGGTGGGGAAGTGGATGGGGTAGAAAGAAGGAATCTGTGATTATTTCAGAACCCCAAATTTAAGCTCCTGTGGAATTTGAGTGGAGAGGCAGTGTGAAGGAGAATCTGCTGTGTAGGGCCACTGGAATATAGATTGTATTTTCGAAATGGCTGATTTATCAGGTGCAAGCAGAGCATGACAAAACAGCTCTGTGCTGTTCTTTCTTGTCACATTCCCCTGTCTCTGGCCCTTCCCTTCCTCCCCACCCTGACACCACAACCCCTTGTAGCATTTGCTCCCCCTGCACCTGACTCCCCCCTTTCTTTCCTGGCAGGTTCACCCAGAAACAACCAGGTCTCCATGGTAACGTGAAGACAGCTGAAAAATGGCAGCTAAATGCAGCTGCCCCTCATTTAATATCGACTCTGGCACTGACAGAACAGATAATGGGCAATAACACACCATTATGTTGTGGGAAAATGAAATGCTTCAGCAGAAGGCTGTCATGCTGGGGGGATTTATTTGTTACTGTACCAGCACCAATTTCCCTTCCCTTCCTTTCTTTTTGTTCCTTCTTTTCCGGGGCAGAGATTTGCTGTCTCCCTCCCTCCTATCTTTCCCATCCTCTCTTCTGTAGTTTCTCTTTCTGTACTTCTTTCCATTTTCCCTCCCCCTTTTCTTCCCCTTCCGAATCACTTACGGGTATATAGGAAAGCACACATATGTAATAATAGCAATTATTTGCATAATGACTTACCAGTTACAAAGCATTTTCAAATACATTTTCTTTTTCTATTTGGATGGTGAGACAACCGTGTGAAATGAGTGGGGCCTGAGTGCTGTTATTTATTTCACAGATTTTAAAAAGGGCTCAGAGAAGTTGAACAGTTGACCCAAGGTCGGGTAAACCAGTAGGCGTCAACCTTTTTTCCAGCCTGGATTTCTGGGCCCCTAAAGAGGATTCTTTCCTCTCCATGATATGGATACTTCAGAGTCCCCAGTTCCTACTCACTGTTTCTGAGGCAATACCCTTCAGCCCAGAACAAGTCCCCCAGAAGGAATGTCTGTAGATCTTTACTTGTATCAACAACAGCGTCTTGCACATCCTGCCTGCCAACTTGGCCTTGGCTTGTCGGTAAGATTGGATTATTTTTGTTTTTGTTTTTATTTTTTTTAAACTCAATACATCTCTGTCTGCTCATTACCTCTCATTGTACTGTTATGTAATCATGTGCCCTTGGTACACAGAAGGGACACAATGTACTCTTGGACTTGAAAGTGAGGTATTTTGGTGGATGTCAGCTTTCCTTTTTGACAAAAGACTCCACGGTACATTGAGAATCAGGGGGCGTTGTTGATGGACCTGGAGTCCTTCTCTACCCTGTGGCTATGGTTTAGGGTTTCTTTCTTAGATCTTCTTAGTTGTATTTCCAGACAGTTCCCAGCTTGTCTTGAAATATTATTTGCAGGACGTTCTAAAGTCTAGAGCTTTCTAGGGTCAAGTTCCTGAATTCCTTTGGTCTTGGGAGGTTTACAAATGGAGTAAGAATGGATATTCCAATTATGTTTTCATTTCCGTTGATGGCTGCTGAAGAAAGAGCTGTATCACATGAAATGTATGCAGACATCTAGAGGAGGCCCAGTATGAGTAACAAATACAGTGGCTTTTTTTTAATCTTAAGAAAGAATGATTTGTGCTGATACAGAGAGCAGTGCCTGTATTTCACAGCAGGGGTTTTTAACCTAGGATCTCTCAGCTACTTGAAATCTTTGCAAAATTTTATAGGGACACAGCAGTACAGAATAGTGGTTCAGCCCACTGACTTTAGCCATACTGACCAGGGTTTTTGCCCTGCCACTCGCCAGGTCTGTAGCTTTGGAAAAGTTACGCTCCTTAGGTTTTGGACTTTTGAACTCATCTGTGACTCAAACCAGAATTGGTATTCCATCTTGCTCCTCTTCTGTCCATGATGTTTCCTTTTTTTCCAATTCCTGCACCTTGAAGCTCTTCCCACGGGTTCTTTTCTCTGGTAGGCTCCTTTTTAGTTGCAGAAACTCAAGAGGCCTTTGGCAAAATGCTGTCCTGGTGGTGAGGAAGCTGAGGAAACCAGGCTGCTAAAATTATGGGCAGTCTCTGGTTGCTGCATGCTTGGTTTTAGTCCCCGTGTGTTTATTGCCTATGATGGCTCCTCAGAGTGAAAAGAACCTTCATGTCATATCCCACAATCACAGACCGTTTGAACGGCCAAGATCCAGCGATCATCCCACTTCTGTAGTCTGTTGGTCCAAATCCTTGCTCCATGAAAAGCAACCCCTTGACCAAAAGCCTGTTTTGTTCACCAACCCCCTTGCTATCTTGTCTCTCTGCCCCCTTTAATTTGTTTGATTGCTTCAAGTTCTTATGTGGGTTTACTGCCATTCCTCATCTAAGGGTGGAAAATATAAAAATAGAAAACATGTTTATTCAGTATTTGCATTATTTTAGTAGTTCTATTTAATTCTTAAAAAGCAAAAGTGGCTGGTTTGTGAGAATGAGCGCTTTGAGGACTGAGAAATATTTTTAAATGTTTTATCATCTTAATAAATTTTAAAATTAGATTTTAGCATTTGGAAGAGTGTTCAGAAATTGCCCCATTATCTGATTTTTATTCATTATTCAAGGAAATGTAAGAATAATGAGCCCTTTATCTAGCTGTTGGAATTTTGGAACTTCTAAGGCAATTGTGAATCTAAAGCTAGCCAGAGATAAGGGGGCACAGCCCTTAAACCGAGGAAAAACTTATTGCGTAGCCCATGCACTTTCTTCCATAGGAATGGAATGGGGTTAGACAGAGGCCTTAGACTTAGTTTTAATATCACACAGGAGAACCAAGAACTGGGCTACAGACAGCAAGTAGAATTGATGGAGAATGTTGGAAGTAGTCAAGTCTATGAGCAGGGAGGACAGCAGCAGGGACAGAAGTGCCCCAAGGGGGGCCACAGAAGGAAATTCTAATAGAATCTTTTGGGCACAAGCAATAGCCTCAAGAGAACTCAAGAGAATTGAGTGTAATCTTAAACCATAGAGGATTCAAGGAATGGGCCTTGCAGAGACCAGCATTTCTTCGTAGCTTTATTAAAACACCAGTGAAATAACTGATGTTCATCAAGATTTTAAAACCCTAGACTCTTTGGGTTGGATGGATCTTACACATCATCTAGCTCTGGATTACTCAAAGTGTTTCCTGTAGGTCAGTGCTGGCTAAGACCACTTACCTATCCATGAGAATTTAAATATTGAGACTGAGAGTAACCATTTAAACACTTTGATAGCAGTTCCATATATGGGGACATCCAGATCATGGCCTACTGTCATTGAACAGGGTGTCAACCAGTTCAGTGTTTTCCAATTCACCTGGTGAGTCACACAGGGCTTGAGCTGCTAGTTCTGCACCTTAGGACCACATATTGTCCTGATTGGTTGGAAATTTAAAAAGCAAAATGAAGTAAACAAAACTGATTCTTTACCACAAAAACTTTGCAAAGGCCTGATCTAGTGAAAGAGCTTCAGTTTACATCTGCAAAAATAGATGATTCATCCAAGCAAATCTAGAAGGATAGTGGCAGAACCAGAATGATATTTCATGCACAAAAATTTTTTTTGAAGTACATAAGTTATACACAACATACTCTGTTTCCTAAGATGGGAAAAGCATGCCATACGTTTTAGAAATATTTCCTTAAGAATATTAAACATTTGGAATCTTCGGGCTCTTAAAAATTTAATCATTCTCCCAAAGACTCCACATTTCAAATGAGGTTTTGCTATATACACACACACACACAACTTTGTCGCCCCAAAGAGAACATATTTTGCACTTTAAGTTTGTTAATCTCTTGAGTCATTATTTTGTTTCTGGGAATTCTTAAAGATTATAGGGTCATGTTAGATGGCCCTTTTCTGGGTCAAGTTTGCCCGAGGCACTCTCTAATAGTGAATTAGGTAATGAAAGAACTCTCGTGGGCCCTGATGATGCAATTTAGGGCATCTATCCTGGTAATAGACTAGTTGAGGCTCAGCAGCTAGTGGAACTCTAGGGGCCTCAGAGCATGACTAAGTCTCCTTCAGTGTCTACCTCTCTACTGTGGAGTGGTGTGTGGCCCAGGCATATCAGAATCTAGGTATGCCCTTGTGGCACCCTTGCACCCACTTCCATCAGGAGCATGGCAGATAAAACTGAACAAATGTTTGGACACTTCTCCCATTGCCCTGCTTAGGTTAGATTGGTTATCTCTCATGGGTTGAGGTTTTGAATCAACTGGAAGTGGAGAGTATCATAGTGGTCACAATACCATAATAATAACGGTATCTCCCTTGTATTACATTATACTTTTATCTCATTGGGTCCTCAACATAATCCTCTAGCATTGGCAAGGCAACTCCTACTAGATCCTTTGTTATATGGGAGGAGAATAAAGGGCTCAGCAAGATTTATTCCTAAATTAAAACTCCAATCCACCCACATGTGTCCATCTCCATTGTCGTTATCCAGTTCTGCACCACCGTCCTCTGTCACCTGGACGATTGTAGAAACCTAGCAACAGTCTCCCTGCTTCACTTTTAGCTCCTCTAATCGATTGTTTACATAGCAACCAGAGTGCTCTTTTTAAAGTATAAGTCATGCCATGTCATTGTAAGCTTAAAACCCTTTCATGGTTTCCCCTTTTTTAAAAATAAAGTCCACACTCCGTGACAAGGTTTGCAAAACCCAGCGTGATCGAGCACCTGACCACCTGCGACTTCATCTTGTGCCTTTCTCCCCTTGCTCCCCATCCATTGGCCCTGTTAGCTTTCAGACTCACCAAGCTCTTTTCTGCCCTCGCAAATCGCTTTCCCCATTCTCCCAATGGTTACCTAAGCTCATTTGCAAGCTTCAGTTTTGATTCTGCTTCTTCTGAGGACATCCCTGATCCTTTCATTAAATTAGCCCCTCCTGCATTTTCCTTTCTCTCACACCACCCTGATCTTGTCTTCACAGAGCTTAACAAAATTCAGAGTTATATCCACCTGTGGGCCTCTTTGGTTGAGGGCTGTCGCTTGCACTGGACCACAAGATTGATGAGAACTAGATCCATGGCAGTTTTGTTTACCAGCAAATATTCAGCACATAGCTCACTGCCTGCCTCAGAGCTGGACTGCTATAAATATTAGTTAAATAAAATATGAGGGGATGATAGCCCAAGAAGGCACAGATGGGCAAGGGTGATGTGACACAATGCCACTCTGCCTCTGAAATCACTCCCAATTCCCTTTGGTTTTGTTCTTACTTAAAATGCAGCTGGGGGTTCCTGGAAGAGCATGTGGCCTGGCACATAGTAGGAGCTTAATACATGTCTGAAGAAATTACTTAATGTGTAATGAAAGAATGAATGACATTTATAGAACAATTTGTATTACAGATTCTGCTGCTGTGCTCTCTGTGTGTTTATGGTGTTAGAGCACATGGTATGATGTGATGTCACTGTCCCCAGGTTGCACTGTCGTCCTCCCTTTCTGTGGCTAGATGTCCATACCCCCCCCCCCCCCCCACTGCTGCACTTGAACCCAGATAGCCTCTGACCTATCATTTCCCCTTTCTCTTGTCACTGCCAAAGTCTGTTCTGAGTGAGGAAGCAGCTTGGTTAAAGAACAAAAGCCCTGATTTTTTTTTTTTTCCTGAAGAATACCATCAGGACGAAGGCTATGATTAATACACATAATTGAAACAAATGGCAGCTAACTGCAGAAAACCATCTCCCAGCTGTTGGAGGAAGGAAATTGCTGACAGCCGGTCCCCATTGAATGTATAGCAAAAGAGAGGAGCTAGTAGGAGCAGGAGAGAATACACATCACCATCCCACATCACTCCAGGGCTGTGGTTTGGGCCAGAGATGCCCTGTGGGCTCTGTCTCATATGTGAGCTTTACCATAAAATTGTAGTGTCATCAGTTTTTAGGGCTGGGGCTTAGAGCTGGGCTTTCTGTGTCGGGTTGGCTTGTCATGAAGCTCTGTCCTATAGGATTGGCTTTTAGAATCCTGATGTCCCGGACAATATTACTGCAAACCCCAGGTTGAATATCCTTATAAGGAGACAGGGCACTTCTTGGCCTGTATCAGGTTTCTTTTTCCATCCTTTTCCTGTTCATTCATCTTGTGCCCATGGAACGGGGAGTGTGGTGGGGAGGAAGAAGATACGGATTCTTGCCCTGGGTCTGCCTTGTGATCCTGAACAGACCCTTTCCCTTCCTGGGTCTCAGTCCACTCAGTCTGTAATGTGGGATATCAGACCAGAAGATTGCTGTCTTCTCAGTTCTAAGAGTTTGTGTTGGGAAACAAAAAAGTACGGGTACAGATTACACACATATATAATGTTACATTTGTTTATCTAGATGTTTGTCTCCCACTCCCCTTCTTCTCAGCCCACTGTTTTCCAGTTAGCACCCAAAAAGTTATATGGCCTTTGTGTCAGTGTTACTATGTGTCTGGCTAAACTACTACCTGTTCAGGGGCAGGATTTTATCAACACACAAATCCGAAGACAAGAAACCCAAAGCCCAATACATTCTGCGCACACAAGCTTCTTCAGGTCACCACACCAGCGTTGTGCATATATTTTTGCTGTGATTTTGTTTGGCAAAACCAAAACATCTCAGAAGCTGAAGTGAGAGCAAAGCTGTGGGCTGAGGTGTGCTGTGATATCTGGCAAAGCTCTTTCCTCTGAATCTTCAGTGGGGAGAATTTTGCCACGTGACACATTCACCCAGCACACCTAGACCATTCTTACTGAGACTGTGAGCATGAAGTCAGCTGAAGGACAGTGTCAGCACACCAGCTTTGGAATTAAATGCACCGCAATCACCGTCCCTCTGGAAAACTGTGCACTCTACAAATACTGACTCTGGAAGTGCATGCTGTGAACATCAGGGCCTGGAAAATAGCCGGGAGAGAATGTTCTCCCAGAAGAACCAACCTCAGCGAGCTTCCTCCATGTGCCCTGCCTTGTTTCATCATCTCATTTTATCCTTAATTCAAGAAGTAATGCTTTCTTCTGTTTTTGAATAAGAAAACTGAGGATCAGGGAAGTTGACTGCTTTTATTCAAGGTTACCCTTTTAGTTGTGGGTATCAGTTGTAACATTTTACAGTGCTTTGGTGCCAAAGAAGAAAAGCAATTTCTTTCTCCAAATAGAAGGGGACTTCTGTAGGGATTAAAAGAGGAAAATAGCATTAGCTATTGCTTCTCTCTCTGACCTCTGATGATTCCCGTAACTTTACGTATGACTCCCTAATGTGACGGCTGTGTTCTACCAGTCAGTTTTGGAACCTTACACAGTTGACCTTTACTCTTGCAACCAAGATCGTCTCCTGGAGGAATTCCATCAGGGAGGGTGAAGCATTACCCAGAAGCCAGAAGTCTTTACCTGCTGCTTGCATTTTCTGTAGAGCTCCTTCTTCACCTCAGTGAAGAGTCACGAGATGTTAGAGAGATCCAAAGCCATTAACATCAGGGAAAGGTTGGGGGGCCCTACCACGTTGTCATCCTTACCTTTTCATATGGATGACCCGGCTTCTAGAATTCTGTTTAAAGTCTTCCATTTATCTTTGCCGCTGTGGACTGAATGTTTGTGTCTGCCTTCCCCATCAAATGCGTATGTTGAAGCCCCAATCCCCAACGTGATGGTAACTGGGAGGTGAAACCAGGCTAGGAGCTATCTTCACAGATGTGGGGTTACTTACTTTTATTCCTTTGGTAATCAACCAGCTGGTGGGTCTCCTGATGGGAGAGCCTGAAGAGAGGAGAAAAACACCAACCGCATTTGAAACAATTTCAACTTTGAGACATTTAATCATTCCAGACAAATACAGAGAGAATGTTTCCTGAGGTGTTGCCCTGGCCCGTGACGTCATAGTTGGATAGCACCATCCTTAGCTGCATGCAGACAGTGTGTTAGGCAGCTAGAAAAATAACCTGCTTGAACTGCTTCTGAGTTATTCCCCCTTTCTCTCATGTCTTTGTTCACAATAAACACATCCACATAGAGCAGCCAGCAAATGACCACTTTTTTATCAGAGCTACACGTGGGTGCTGGTGGATGCTACCACATCTCTGGATGGTAGATGTGGCAGAAGGGGGAATCACTGATCCAGCAGGCACATCCTGTCCAGGACTGGATGGTGATGGTGTTTTTTTGGTGTCTGGGAAACAGAATGTGGAGGACGATGAAAGGACTGTCTTAGGTTATGGTGATGGAAACTACATTGAAGGCCAAGTAAACTGTTGGTGAGGAAGCAGAGGAGGAGGAGGAGGGTTTTTCAAGTGTATCCTCTATGCCAGGTTGTTCTCTAAACATTTTACTTGTATTATTTAAACCTCACGGCAATCCCAGGTGACACCTACTGTTATTATGTTATTATGTCCATTTTATAGGTTAAAAAAACCCCCGAGGTTTAGAGAGTTTAAATAACTTCCCAAGTTCACATAGGTTTAACTATTAGCGTCAGGACAAGAGCTCTCCCCAGCTACCCCAAGAGGTAACAAATTAATTGAGTCTCCATCAGTTTGGGAGGGATTGTGATTCTAGAAGGCCCAGTCTTTCTCTCAACTTCGGAAGGTTCCACCAATGTTTGTAAGGAATGTTTAATTCCTTTGAGTTATAAGCTGTGGGGGTAAGAAAGACCATGGGCTCGAGTGAAAATTGACTCTGAGTCCTGTTCAGTCTAGTTCCAGACCTAGGAAGCCAGAGAACCAGCTACATTTAGAGCACGGACGGATGTATTTTGGAGCCCTGTGGCTCTTGTATGGTCCCCTAGTTCTAGGAAGCACCTGGAGAAATTTCTGATTTCCAGATGAGAAGCATGAAGACATAAGACAATTAGCATTTTCCTTTCCTCAATAAAAATCTCTTTGGTGTTGACTTCACTAATTACATATTTTCCTAATTTAGTCATTTTAGGCTAAAATTTACCTTTGCACAGTGTAGGTTGGGTGCAGGATTTATAAAACAAAAAGAGACAATGGTTACTGTGTTTTGTGGGGTCAAGTCAGGAAATTAGTACCAATCCCCAGGACTTCAGGACAATTATTTGTATTTGAATAATGAATGCAGTAATTACAAAAGAATATCCATTTTTGAATTGCTTACAAGATTCCCACACACATGTAGCAGAGGTCTTTTCCCCCTTATATCCTTGGAGATAATAAATCGGCATTTCCCTCAAAAAGCATTTGTTAAGTTTTTTTTAATCAATCACACTGATCTTTCTTCCAATTAGGAATGAGTGTGATTGTATTCTACTAAATTATATGTAAGCACTGTTGTCCCCCCCTTGGATAATTAGTTTTCACCTCAGTGCCCTTTGTTTTGGTTGGTGCATTTGCTCACTCATGTCTATTATTTGGTAGAAGTTTTTAAAAAGCTGCCACTTTTGAGCAAGATGGACTGATGTACCTAAAATGAATTTGGACATTTGGACGCTTGTGACAGCGGGAATGGCACGATGAAGATGGTGGACTCTTGCACGTGTAAGAGGCTGTATGCTTGCAACTTCTTAGTTCTAAAACATTGCTTCTTTGATATGAGACCTTTGTGGTTGGCAATAAAAGGAGTTATTTTCGTAATTTAAAGTGAAGGGGCAGAACCGGTTGGAGCTAGGTCAGTGTCCTGTGGTCCGCTGAGTGAGTGATTAGTTGCAAATGTTGGACGGCCTGTAGATCTCAGGTTGAACCACCTCTCATATAGCATCCACCTCTCTCAATGCTCACCCAGGACAAACCCATGCATGACTTAGGGTAATAAACAAACATGTTTCAAAATGGTGATGGCAGAAGTATTGAATGGATGTGTTTGTGCATCTCACACCTTCTGTGACCGTTTCTGGAGTGGAAGCACTTTATTATGTAAAATTCAGCCAATTTGTCTTGTGATCCTTTCACTATGGCCAGAAGCTTTAGAGACATAGAAATCCCCAAGGGGACTTAACCTCTTATCCTTTTGGCCCCGCAAAGCAATCTTGAGCTTTGGAAAGGAGTCCTCGGAAGACTAATGGTGTTCCACTGACTTTTCTGCTCTCTCATAGCTTATAACCAACACTGCTTCTTCTGGTGGTGCACAGAGGGCACCCTGTGAGTGCAGGCTGGTTTGGGCACAGAACAGGGGAGGCACACTTGGGGGGTTTAACAAGCGCTTCTCCCCTGGCATGGCCAAGAGATGGCAAGATTTATGGGAGAAAGGTTCTGGTCCTTGTAGTTCTCTACCTTTCCATGTTTTCATTTTGTAAACTTTGCAAGGCAGAAGCTTTGTCTTAGAAATTGTTGTGCTTTTTTGCACTAAACTCATTTGAAGTAACTGATATGGCTTATTTTAAGATTTAAAGTGTAATTTTTTTATAAGCTGCTAATAATAAGTGTAACCACTTATTGATTACTTACTAATGATCCTGGCATAGGGCTAAAGGCTTTCCATATATTATGTCATTTAGTTTCCACAATAAATCTAGGACTTACAAATTATTACTATTTTTAATTTGTAGATGAGTAAACTGAAGCTTAAAGAAGTTAAGTGATTTGCTAAAAAATCAGATGACTTCTAAGGAAAGACAGGATTCTGTCTACACTGCAAAGCTTGAACAATGCCTTAGCACTGCCATTCTTTATATATTCCGTATGTTAATTCCATGCTTTCCTTACTCCTGGGCTACAGAATTCAGATTTCATGGGAATTTATGGTTCTGCTCATTAGAATTCTTTAGTAGCCTTGATTATTAACCCTTCCCTCTTTCCAGGACAGGGGAAGGGTTTTTTCAAACATGGGTAGCTTTTACTTAAGAAAGGCCTGTGGTGTCTCCAAAGTGTAAAATATCTTTTTTGTCCACCAACATGTGATGACTCCCAAATTGTCAGTTGACTTGTTTGCTGACATGTTTCCGACTCCCTGTCTTTACGCAGAGAGCATGAAGAACTGGCTGGAGTAGATACCATTTTCTACACTAGCACAAATGTCCCTCGCCACACAACTAGGGAAATAATAAGGATATGATTGGAAAGGAGGTTTGTGGTGATAGGGCCAGGCACCCAGTGGACACATAATGAATCCTTGATTATTGTGCCCTCTCCTTGGCTTGCAGCCCAACATAGGATTTTCTCTGGGCTGTGGTTTGAAAGCTGACACCTGCAGATTTTGTTTGTTCTCATATGTAGCTGAATAGTCAAAATGCTTTCTCTACCTCAAGTGGAGGCAGGGCAAGCATTGTGCAGAATCAGAATTGACAGTTGCTAGGAGATGTAATTTGAGGGACTCCGTGGAGTACCCCCAACTCCCCCCTGCAAAAAAATAGTCCTTCCGATGCTTGAACTTTCACTCCTATGTCTTGATTCCATTGGGCTGAGCAATGCCCCCTCCTTAAAGAAGTGCAAATTCTTCTCACATGGGGAGGTAACTATTATGTCCCTAACATAATAAAATGATCTTTGCTGCTTATTAAACACTTGAGGTAGAATAAAGGGTGTGGGTGGAGGAGGAGATGGAAGAGGTTGTCCATTGAACAGTTTTGCTTAGAGCTGACCTGGTGAGAGGCAGATCTACTGCACAGAGACAGGGCCTGAGTGCTGAACGCTGCACACGGCGGGGACATGCTTCCACCTGCCATCTGTTTCCGGGAGGAGCCTGAAACAGCCTTTCCAGAAGAGAATTGAGAGATTGAGGAAGGGGCACTGGGCATCCAGGGGCTGGTGCGCTTCCTATAGGGCAGCAGGGAAGGGGTTAACCAGCCCTTGGCAGCCACAGCTCCAATGCCTGGAGGAGTGTGAGAAGCACAGGAGGTGGGATTTCATAGCAAGGTCTCAATGTCAGCAGGGGCTGTCTCTGTTTACACACGCCATCCTCAGAGGACAGAGAGGAAGTCTAGGAGGGCAGAATTGGAGAGCAGCAAGCTGACAACCTGGGGAGAGATCCCTTGCCTGGGAATCACATGATGGTGTTGGAGTCCTGGCTCTGCATCTAACGAGCTTTGTAACTTAGTGCAAAATCTCAGGACCTCTTCAGCTTCTTGTTCTTTATCTGTAACATGAAGGCATTTGACTAAGGAGACCCAAAAGTTTCTTCTGGTTATGAGGACTATAAGAAAAATGTTGTACATGTATTTCAGCAAAGCATGAGAGATTATTTTTTTTCTTACTCAAGCTCCATCAATGATGGAATATCAGTCATGTGATTCAAAGGACTTGCCTCTTTCCTGCCTTACCACTTCCAAAAGGTATTGATCTGAGTAAGATGTCACTCAGCGCTCTGCTTTGTTAAGGGAGGTAGGGGTTGTGTTCTTTTTCTTTTTAAAATTTACTTTGTGTTGATACAAGACCAGGGATGCTAATAGCCTGTGCTAAAGGAAGTTCACTGGCAACATTCTTGCCCGCTCCAGGGAGGCAAGCACCTCTTGGATTTAGCCTGGATTGCTGCATCTGGGAAGGACTTAGACAAAGTAGGCCCTACACACAGGCACTGAAAGGGAGCCTTTCTTACTTCTGGACTGTCAGGACACAGGTTAATTCTTCCACAGGAAGTGAAGGAGAAATGATGCTTGACAGTCGACCACAGCTTTATAACTTCCCCAGGGCTGAATCCCTGGGAGGCTGAAGTGGGTTTTGAGGCTTCAGATGAGGCCTCAGGAGCTCGATCATGCTCCATGTGTACGTGAGGCTCAGGGTTACCTGGTGAGGCAATGCGGGACAGTGGTAAAGGTCATCCAAACCTGGTTGTGAGCCCTAATGCTGGTTCTTACCAGCCGAGCCACCATGGACAGGTAAGAAAGCCTCAACCCTCACATCTGTAGAACAGAGACTGCTACAGAGCGCTTCTCTCAGAGCTGTGATAGTTCCATGAGATGTCCAAGCAAGGAGGTGAGCATGGTGTGTGCCATGGGGCCAACCCTCCAGAATGGGTTGCTGCCGTTATTACTAAACAGTGCAGCCCTATGGCGTGTGAAAAGCAGCCTATAAGGGAACAGACCACTGGGATCTCTGGGAGAAGGAACTTGACCTGCAGCATTACACAACTCTTCTCAAATTCACATCCCTTTATGAAGCCTGTTAAATAATCATGAGTTCTAACCAGGGTGTGTAGGTCTCCTTCACCTCTCTAACCACTGAACCCCAGCTGTGTCTGATAACGCACCTGTGTCTGTAGAGGAACATGAAACATGTCTTTCACAGATCTGCAGTAAACAGTCATCATGGGCACTTCTTAGACTGTCCAGGTCATGATTTTTTCCCCTCAAAACAAATATCAAAACTTATTTAAAAAATTTCCTTTTTGCCTTTAGACGTGTCTATTTGTTTATAATTTGAGAGCAAACTACTGAGAATGCTCTGACCTCTCTGTGGATGGATGGATGTATATACATCTCACCAAATATGGTTTATGTCAATATCAGGTAAAAAAGTTATCCATGTATTTCAGAGGAGATGAGAAAGGGATATGGTTTGCCAAGTGGGGATGACATAAAGGAATGTGTTTATGGGGTCTTCAGAGGGCAGGGTCCACTCACGGAGGGCGCGGAGGAGGAGGTAGGAGGCCATTGCCAGGTGGTTGGCTCATCTGTGTCAGAGACAAGGAGCTTCTCTTTCAGAGAGCACCTGGGGTCGAGAGCATCTGTACCGCTTGGAATGCCTGTTAGGGCTCATGGAGAGTGGAGAGACATTTTATAGATCAGACCCTACTGCATGCTGTAGCTTCTCTTTTTCTTGTCCTCTTATTTTCCCTCCCCGGCGTGGTTCTCAGATATATTAACAGCCTTCCCGTGCCTTCTGCAGCCATCAGGCAGAGGAATAAAGAGGACTGGGAGAATCCCATCTTCTTATGCTTGTCCCTCTTCACTGTCTTGGTTTGTCTTTTGTTTCTCCTCCTTTTTCCTTTCTCTTTTCTTTTTAAAAATTTCTGTGTTGCTGCTCTGCATGAGGCCCGTGTTTCTTTTTCCCTCCTCCCTCCCCTTTTACTGCTTTTAATTGTTTTGGTGCTTTTGTTTTTCCCTTGACTTGAGCACAGTGAGAAAGGTCAGCTGTCAGAGGAGGGCTGTACACTGCTGATAGAGCCTTCGGGAGATTGCACTGGAGTCATTAAGCAGCGTTCCCTCCCTGAAGTCAGTCTCCACTGCTTCAGGGGGAAGAGAAAAAGCAGCTCAAAGAGTAGAAAAGGCAACCCATCTCAAGTGAGTGGCTTAGCCGTGCGAGCACTGAGCAGCACACTTCTTACCCAGAGCCCTTCTCCAGGGGTGGATGCTGTCCAGTGCCAGCTCCGGCGACCCTGGGACATGGCTGTAAATGTGCATCTGGACGAGACACACATGCAGGCCTTGGGGAATGGACTCTCACCTGGGAATTAGGCATCCAGCATCCTGGAGGCCACACTTCTGAAGTTGTCCTGAAGTTATTGGATTTCTGTGTCTGCCCCATGGTTATTTTGCAACTAACTCACTTATATAAAAATCAGAAAACCTGGGTTCTGGTCTTGGCTCTGTTGATAACTCCTTTAGAAAAACGATGTGAGGCTTGTAAAAAGAAGTAGAAAATATGATTTTAAAAGTACCTTCCATCACTAGCTGGGTTTTACCTTTCTCTACTTGAAAAATAGAAGTGAGGAGTATATATCTCTCCTTGGACACAGATGTGAAAACCAGTTAATTCCTTTTTTTCCCTAAGTGCTTTGAGGTAAACCCAAAGTCAAAGTTCTTCGAACTCATCCATATTGCCTGTCTGTCAGGAAATTCATGATGTAATACTGCAGAGCTTTAAGAGAAATGGTGGACGTCTTCGGGAATGGGAAAAAGAAAAGAAAAAAATTAGAGGATAATAATACCGTCGAGTTGCATAATCCTTTTTGTGTTATCAAAGCCTGTTCACACTTCATAATGAGCTGGTTTAAGGATACTCTTTACCTTAGTGTACTTTAGAAATGTGACATGCTAAAATCTGATGGAACGCTTCTGTTTTCACTGTCAACCTATTACATGATGAGTGCTCTCAATACATGTTTGCTAAATGAATGAATAAATGAATGAATGAGTGAGTAACTTAAAGGCTTCAAACAACGCAAGGTAAGTCAGCTGTGTTTCTTTGCTCTCACAGGTGCTAAGCACAGTAATGGTTGCATAGAAGGACAAGTTTGGGTAGATATTGTTGGCCATGGAGGGTGTTTCATCAGGGGATACTGGTAGTTCTACTGTCTTGCCATCGAAAAGGGAACCAAAAGGATAATGACTAGAGTGTAGCCAGCTTGAGAGAGTCACTGAAGAGGGTTCCTGTCCAGACCAGCCACCACAGAACACCTGGAAGATCACACAGTGGTTGCTCAGCTCCTGATCCCAAGGCAGGGCCTTTTATACAAAACCTAATCTTACTGCTTTGGGAGGAGCGATGAGACTGAAGTTAGACCCAACTCTAGCCTTGTTCTAAATTCCCTCATTGTCAATTATCAATATTCTAACTGGGTAGGCTTGAACTCCTGAAGCTCAACTTCCTTCTTTGAAAACTGCAGGTAATGGTACCTAAGTAGGTTGTCCTGAAGATTAGATGAAATATTATCTGCATAATACTAAACCAGAACTAAAGCCCCCAACAAACAGTAAGCTTCAAAAATGGTAGCTGGTGGCATTACCATCACCCCCATCTCAGGGACTGTGGGCATCAATGGTGGTGATAATGTCTACTCCATAAGGTCATCGTAGGATGGAAAACACAGTATATTTGTAAAGGGCCTGTCTCTGTGCTAGGCATATAGTGGAGGAACAGTAAGTATTAGCTTCTCTCCTTCTCCTTTCTTCTATGATGTTTTCTTACCTTTCTCCTTCAGTTGAGGGCAGCAGGGCACTGTTGCCCTTCTGTAAAGTGGTGCTTCAAAGGCCCAGCAGGTGGGTAGTCTTAGGTGGTTGGGGTGTGGATAGTGGGGTAGCAGGGAGGGGAAAAAAAGAATGAGTAGCACTCAAAGATGACAGACCTTATTATGTCAAAGGTATGTGCACCAGAGGCTGCGATTCTGAAGCTTTTTCAAGTTTTTTGCCCATTCCTGAAAGTTATCCTAACAATTTTCAAGGAACACCACTGTTTGCATAAATCATTCCATACAGCCTTATTAGTTACTTATAATACAGAGGACACTTGTAATCCCAAATTCAAACAATTGGAAAGCAAAAGCTGTTTATTCGTGGTGTTATACAGTGATAATTGATGACGAGCTAGATGACTCTGAGGTAGCATGAAATCTCGAAGAGCCTTCTGAATCCTCAAAGGGGGGTTAGGTTATTCTTAGACCGACTTTAAAGTTCATAAAGAGTAATAAGCCATAGCAATGAATACTACTTATATTGTCAATGTGATTATTTGTTCTTTAAAAACCAGAATGTCAAGTTTGAAATGGTCAGAAATTCACAACAAAAGCATCCAATTAATTCAAGCCCCTTTCTTTGTCAATGATCTTTTTATTTGATCTGCTTAATTTTTTTTGACCTTCTGACATGTGACCCATGTAGAGAAAACCGTTCTGGTTTTCCAAGGGTTGTTCCCGTTTTAGCACAGGAAGTCCCATGTCCTGGGAAACTTCTCGGCCCCAGGAATATTGGGACGGTTGGTTATTCTATTTGAAGCGTCTGGTAAACGCCTTTTTCAGAGAGCGCCATGTTTTGGTGAACACCTGACTGAGAACACACAAAGAAAAGATTCTCTGGTTCAGTGGTTCTTCAAACTTTTGGATTTTGTTGACAAGTAAAATTTTATAGAAAAGGGAAGGAGCAAAATAGTGTTGACTACTTTTTATTTTGCCAATTAATGACATTAACAAATTTCATCTGTCATCACCATCATTTCATAAAGGACAGGAAATTCCAAAACCAAAAAAAGTAGAAAAAAGTATAATGAAAGTTCTGTGTTCTCAGTGCCTAGCACAGCATAGAGTAGGTCCTACATAAATATTTGTTGCATGAATGAATAGTGCATATATTTAGTTTTTATTAAAAAAAATGTATTACAGTGTCCGTATTTTCCTGATTGTACCATGATTGGTGAAAACTTTACCTGAGACCATTGTTTGGTAACCAATGTTTGGATCCAAGTCTGTGGACTGTAGGATTTTTTGATGGTAACTTTTCATTGTGAATTATGGTAGTGGCATTTTGATATCTGTCTCAGTCACATATTCATTAGTTGGTATAGTTAATCTCCCATGATATGGTGACTCCTGAAAAGAGATAGGGCAGTTTCTGGTCCTTTAAATCAGAGAATGAGATTCAGTCAACTTATTCTTAGACTTCAATGCCGCCATATTGAAATGCATCTTTGCTGACATCTACATGGGGATTTTACCACATCTGGCAGGAATGAGCTACCAGTCTTCTTTGTATTTTTAAGTCTTAGACAGTGTTATAGTGTACCCTAAGTCTCCTTACTTACTTTGTTTTGATTCATTCACTTACAGAGTGTGGTCAGAAACCTTGACCAGCTGGTGTTATGTACATACATCCTAACTTCTGTAAGTCTGGGATCTTCTATGCAGTATCTTCATACCATAGTTGGGATATCCAGATCATTCATTATTTTATCATAACCCGTGGTTAAAAAATTATCACTGATAAATCTTAACTAGTATTGCTGGAGAAGGTTAGGATTTTGGTTTTATTGACATCAGAGCTGTAAATATCCATTGTAAAAATGGCTATACAAGCTACAAAACTACTTGAGTGTCTATTTCAGAGTCTTATAATCTCAGTTTTTGGTGTTCTTTTCGATCATAAGTCAGCTAACATTTTTCTCTTCTGCAAGCCCTGAACATATTTCTGACTATAGCCTCTGTTGTCTTAACCTGGAGTCCAGCTGTCTGGCCCTGGAGCTTCAGTGAGCTTGTTGGGGGTGATGCAGCATCTGTAAATGGTTTGTGAATCATTCTGACTCAGAAGGAGGGTTTCCATTTTAGATTCAGTGCATCAAAAGTGGATTTCCTTATTTATGCTCTCATAATTCAGTGGTTTTTGTTTTAGCATTTATATATTTCCAGTGTTGCAAATGTATAGAATTCCTACAATGTTTCTTAGTGTTCTTATGATCTGTATTCATAACCCAAAGTGTGTGCTTAGTACATCTCTGTGTTTACTGAAAACCTAGCTTCGTTGGGCAGATAGAGGTTCCTATAGAAGCTGTAGGAGGGTACTTTACAAAATTAGATAATGTACATGGAAGTGGTTTGAAAAATGTGACATGCATGCTATGCAAATGTGTGTGTGTTTTTTAAAGAAATGAATAGCCTATCTCCCACAGGAATACTATTGACAGAGGTCTTTGCAAAGATACCCAGCCCTCAATAAGAGGCAGCATGACCTGGTAGACAGCATATAGTATTTGGAAGTTGACCTTAGTTTGTATTTTGGATCTGCTTCTTATTAGTTGTGGTAGCATATAGTTATTTCACCCCTTGTGAACCTCTGTTTTATCATCTGTAATGTGGGGCTTGTCAAACTTTATTTCACAGGACTTTTGTGAGAGTTGAAAAAGAAATATACCAAGTTATCCCAGTCGAAAAGCTCCTCTTTCAGGTGACACATGAGCACAGATATGTTATCTCTATTAATAATACATTGGTTCTTATGGTAAGTGTTTTAAACTCTTGTATCTTAAATCATCAAAACAGGTCTTGGTTAATTTTTGTCAAACACTGTATAAATAGTATATTATTGGGCCTCTCTTTCTATAAAAGCCTGGAACATAATATAGGTTTAATAAATGTTAATTTCCTGCCCTTTTTATACTATGGCAAAAAAAATCTTCTACCTCTAAAAAAGACTCTAGATGTCTGAGATGAAGAAATGATGACAGTGAAGTGAACACTTTCTTATAGCTTTATGCATACTCTTGGTACTAGAATTGAATTTGCAGTCACTAAAGATTTTCTCCTTTATTTAGGCTTCTTAAATCAGGTCACTTGATTTTTAAGTCTGCCTACATTTTAGAGAACTTACCCTCCCCCCCACCCCCGTTTCAACATACCCCATCTTCATCCACCCCTGGGTTCAGATTCTTTCATTTTAATTACTTTAGACCCGGGGCATTGTCCCTCTCTTCCTGGGAGCCCTGGAATGGGGAAGTTTTAATTTTTATCAGTATCCGCCCCCATCTCCTCCATTGACATGGTCATTTTCTTGGGAGGAAAAGGAGATGCATGCCTAGCTATAAATAAGAAGACATGGCACAGGTTTCTAGGATTTGTATGTGTGCATTGGCAAAGTTCCCCAGTTTGTGTCTCTGAACAGGGTTTTAATCACCTGGCCTGTAGTGCTCAGCACTGAGAGCTTTAAGAAGTACTGCAGAAATGGTAGATTAGCCGCATTTAACAAAATAGAAAGTTTTCATTGTGTCATAAAAAGCCTTATTGATCTTGTCCAGGCATTGACTCCAAGGCCTTTTAACAAGCCCCTCTGTCTAGACTTGTAGGCTAGAGCCACAGTGCTAACAAAGGAGGAACTGGGCTGACAGCTGCAGGGGGAGGCCAAAGGCATGGGCACAGATTCAGGTTTCTCAGTGGGGATTTTCTTAAAGAACTAGGATGGTTGTATTCTGCTGTGGGGGGAAAAAGGGTTGGAAGGCTTGCGTAGATATACTTGTGACATACCCTGGACTCCCCTGGGTCACCTCTCAGCACTTGATGTTGAGCGCTCCCTCAGTAGCAAATTCAGGTGTTCTCTGTTCCTTGGCTCCCATGAGCATTTCCTCCCTTTGTCCTGAGGAAGCCAGACTGAACCCTCTGAGCAGTGGGTCTGCAGGAATGGGGAAGGCGGTGAGGGGGCAGGAGGAAGAGCTGGTAACGTTCAAGTCACTGTGATCATTTCAACTGCATTTCAATTCAGTTCCACCTGTCTTTATTTAACATGTTCAGGAGTATGTGGGAGATTTGGAAAACATGAAAAATGGGTGCTCACAAGAGATGATTGAAGAGTTGACATCAACATGTAAAATAAACAAAGAATCATTCAGGATTTATTAGGCCATTAGGTATTTCATCAGAATCATCTGCAGAGATTTCACTTCTTGTAATAAAAAGCATGAAATATTTCAAACATATAGTCCCTGTAGTAGAGGATATTATAAACATTGGTTTAGCTATTCCACAGCTTGAAGAAATCTTAATGTTTTGCCATTTTTGCTTTATACCCTTTTTATAAAGGCTTAGTCTTATTTGAGTACATCTCTGGTTCCATTTCTTCTCTCTCTCTCCAGAAGTAAACACTACTGGAAATTGATGTGTAGATTGCTTCTGTGTTTTTCTATTCTTGTTACAGATGTACAGAGCTGTAATATGTAATGGTTAGTGATCATTGTGTGTGCGTGTGCGTGTGTGTGTGTGCGAATTAGTGGAGGCAAAGTTTATTGGCCATCCTCTATATATATTCTGGGCAGAGTGAAGGAAATATTAGATAAAAATCTTTAACACCTTATACTTCCCTGTTTATCACCCAGATGAAGCTTGGCAGTCTCTAGATCACCTTTCCTATTCTAGAAACAGGAACCATCTGAGCTCCTGAAATATCTGTAGGAGGTTTCACATAATACGAAATTGTCTTATTTTCTCTGGATACTTAAAGGTGGATAGTTTCACCAACATGATGATTTAGATACAGACTTACTGAGGCCAGAGGTCAGTTAGAGCATCTTCTGATGCCAGCAAGATGATTGGTTATGGAGGATTCTTGTTTTCATCTTGGGTGAAAGAGATTTGGCAGAAATAAATATTTTAAAAGTCCATATGGGTTTTAAAACCCTTACTGATTGCTTCTAAATATCTTTTTTTTTTTTTTTTTAGAGCCTGAGAGCAGGAGGGGGGTGCAGAGGAGAGGGAGAGAGAGAATCTTCAGCAGACTCCCTGCTGAGCATGGAGCCTGACATGGGGCTTGATCTCACGACCCTGAGATCATGACCTGAGACAAAATCAAGAGTCAGACACTTAACTGAGCCACCCAGGTTCTCAGCTTCTAAATATCTTAATATCTGTGTGAGTTTTCCCAAATTCTTTGAACCTTTCATGACTTTTATATTCCTTTCTGAACAATATGTGTGGATACAGTGAGTATCTAATTTAGGTAGCAGTTGGGGTCAGTATATGTGCCAGTGTAAAAAGAAAAATCATTTCAGATGATCTGCTTCCTGCTCTAGAATCACAGTGGATATTTCTCATTGTTATGAATTCTGTTTGTATCAGAACTACAGTCTTTCATCCTCTCTTCTCCAGCTTTTGTCCTTACTAATTTTTTTTTAAAGATTTTATTTATTTGAGAGAGAGAGAGAGCGAGAGAGAGCATAAGTGGGGGGAGAGAGTGAGCATAAGTCGGGGGAGAGGTAGATGGAGAGGGAGAGGCAGACTCCCCGCTGAGCAGGGAGCCTGATGCAGGGCTTGATCCCAGGACCCTGGGATCATGACCAGAGCCGAAGGCAGATGCTTAACCAACTGAGCCACCCAGGCACCTCTATCCCTACTAATTTTTTTTTTTTTTGTCCTCATCAAGTCCATGGACTATAGTCTTACAAAGAGACATTTGGTACTCTAGTACAATTGCCTTAGTTACTGTGTAACTTTGAAAAAGAAGCAGGTTGAAAAGAAAACATAAACATTTAGATTATTCTTTTTGGACTGGTCGAAGGGGGTATGTAGATTTGTGAGTGTGTGTGTATTTTCTGTAATTTTTTTTTTTTATCCTAATACTTCAAATCTCAATCTAACACTTATCTCCAGGAGAGCAACCAGGGTTAAATTCTTCTCCATTATAATCACCTGTATCCTCCATGTAACTTTAAGAAATGTATCTTAGTAAACACTGTGGCATAGACCTGGCTTTAAAGTCATTGCTATAATTGATATATTTACTTGCCATTGACCTCATGTTCTTCCAAATGTGTCTGTTATCTTCCCAGAGTGAAAGCAATCTGAGGTGACAACCATAAAATTCTGAATCCATCAAGGAACAGACACAAGAGTCAAGTTGGTGGTCAGGTCAAGGATCCAGACAGCAGTTTTCTTGCTGGTAGAGTTGTTTTAGAGAATGTGGCTTTGATCTGAAGCCAAATTGGGCTTGCTTATGGTTTTTCCCTTGAGTGAAACTCAACCACTTAGCCTTAGGGAGAAGAACTAGAAAACCACAGGCCTTCTTCTGCAGGAGGAGACTCTACTCTGATAGGTTTGCTGCATGGGAGAACCTAGAAGAGAACTCAGTTCTTGGAGGAAAGACGGATCTGCAGGAGAGAGAAAGACGGGACACATGGGAATAGTGACCACCTAATTAAGAAACGTGGACCTCTATGGGTGTCAGACCCTTACTCTGTCACCAAGCAGATGAACCACTTCTCATTGGAGGAAGTGAATGAGTAAAGGAGAGAGGGCCCAAGTGTTACTCCAAAACCATTCTGTCCTGGAGAATGGGGAGGAAATATTCTTGTGGAGTTGTAGGGACAGGGAAATGGAGTTCCCTCTACAAGAGAGTGTACTGTTTGTGTTCACTGCATGTTTGATTGACCCACAATTAAAATGAGTCCTGTCAAAAAAAAATGAGAAGCCTGTAATGGAAGAAACATAATTATAGTTTGACTCCTATGGATGAGGTAGTTAAGTGAAAATAAAATGTATAGCACTTACATCAGTTATTTTAAGTGGGTAGGCAGCCATATGCAACACAACTACCTCAGGCCATGGTTTCTTAGCAATGTCCATTCTACCTTGGAAATGTTTCCTGGATCCCTCTTTATCACTTCAGCAATTTGTCCACCCACGGAACCTCCAATACAAGGTGGGTATAATTGTGCCACTCCCAAGTGTCAGTTTTCTTCTCCTCTGTTGTTCCTCCATCCCCAGTGCCTCAAGATATGGCAGATAAGGCTCCGGCCTCATCCTGAGCCTGTGCTTATGTGCCCATTACTCTGCCCATTATGCATTGAACTTCTCACCATTCCATGAACACCCTGCACTTTTCTAGTGACTACACCAGTGAATATGCTCTTTCTTCTAACTAGAATTTCATCCCTTTTTTGTATGGTGAACTCTTACTCGTATTTCAAGACACAGCTTAAGTTTGACCTCCTGTGTGGAGTCTTCCCTAACACTCAGGGTCATTGATTCCTTCTTCTGTGTGCCGATATCAACTATGAAACATTTACTGTGCTGAATTGTAATTACTTGTTTGTGTTCTTAGCCCCGCCGCCACCGCCGCCGCCAACAGCTGACAAGTCTGTGTCTGGGAACTGGGTCATGGACTTTATCTGATTGATGTTTCACAGCAACTCTATGAAATATATACTCTGGTTATTCCCATTTTATAGATTAGGAAACGCAGGGATAGAGACTAAGGGTTCAGTAATGAGCTAAGGCTTCATAGAATTAGGTAAGTGCCAGAGCTGGCTGTCCAACCCAGGTCTATCCAATTCAAAGTCTTCATCATTACCCTCCAAATCATTAAGTCCACAGTCCCACTACACTCTGGGCTACAGGAGGGTACCCTGTTTAGCATGAGTCTAGGTCAGGGCCTGGCACTTAGCAGGCATTTGAGTTGTTTTAGCTTTACAGTTTCTCTTCTTCAGTAAAGTATCAGCTAATTACTCATATTCACAGGGTTGCTGTGCGGCTTAAGTGCATTCAGCACCGGGCACATCACGTGGCACATAGTAGCCACCTGTAAATCCCTATTCCTTAAATGAATGAACAGGAAATTCAACTTTTATTGTAATGCAATCGAGAGAAATGCCTGTCTTCAGGATGCCATTAGCTTTCTAGTGATTTCAGCGAAGCGTGATTTTCCAGGCAATTCTTTGGTGGACTGAGGCAGCTTCCCTCGCCAGGATGCTAGCTGTTTATTTTCCAAGTGACAACTTGATTTACTATTTTCCTTCTCATCACTTTCAAGAAGCATCTGCAGGCTAGTGAATGACCCAGGCAGCGTGGAAAAGTCCATTTATTTCTCTGTTGCATCTTTCCTACAGAGAGTCTGAGGATAAGGGTTGGAAATGGCTCCAGGAGGTCAGATTTCCTATGTGTTTTCTTTTGTAGTGCAGGATTGCTCATGGCGACACAATTTGCTGTCTGCTGGTACACTCTGCTTTTGAAATACCTGTATGATGGGATGTGGCAGGTAAAGGATTCATCGTTTCCCCTTGGGGGATGGCTCTGCAGTTTGATCTATCTGAATGCTTTGTTTGCCCCTAAAATACATTATAAGGGAAAGGGGACAGCAAGAACCAGGAGGGCACTTACTTGTATAGTTTTTTGCCTTTCTTACTCTGCATGTTCCTCTTCTGATTCTAGCAGGAAGTCCTGTTAGGTGATGTATAATAGAATTCACTCTAGTAAAAGGATTTCTGCTTCTCCCTCATTTTTGCAAATATGGTGATCTCACAGCCCAACCACTAACTTGGAGGTCTACCCACAGATCCCTTAGAGGTGGGAGTTCTTACTCTGGATGTTGCATTCTTAGCAGGTCACATGGAAAGGGAATGGGATTGTGCGAAAACAAACTCACTTTTGCCATATAACTTGTTCCTTTGCCAGCAAAATACCCCAATGGCTGTGTCAGCTCAAGGCACCTTTCCGAACTGAGTGGATATGCAGCGTCCCTAGGAATGGGCAGAGCAATTGTGGAATTGCGGGCTTCTCTGAGTTCATTTCTGCTTTGTGTACCCCCTGCTCAGGGCTGCTTTTATCACCATCAGGACTTTTTTTTTTTTTTTTTTGGCCTGGGGAAGAGTGGCCGGAAGAAGTGGGTGATGTGTCAGTTTACAGTTGGAGAACCTGAAGCTTCTCACTGCGGCTGCCCCACTGGAGGACGGACAGCACCGTCCGTCCCTGCTGCATCCGTGCATCCGGGGAAAGGCATCAGCAGGCCGGCCCCAGGACTACAGGCCATCCCTTTGTCTGGCAGGGAGGGCAGCAGCCCTTGTCTTCTGGTGCCTCCTGAGCTCCAGGGTGGGCCAGGCCAGGGTAACCAACGGGGTTATCAGCATTGGCGCCACACTGCTGCTTGGAGGCCAGTTGAAGGACAAAGGATTCAGAGATAAGAGCAGTTTTGCTGGTGTCTCTGAGGTGCATCCTCAGGAAGCTGGCTTCCACACTCCCTTTCTGGAACACAGCAGGTGTTCTGCTCAGGGCCATTGGTTACAGCCACTCCAGAGGGGTTAGCATTTTAATCGGCTCTTCTAAGTGGTGTCTAAAAATTCCATTTCCAAGGTCCTTTGTTGGAGGTGAAGAGTGTGATCTTCTCAGTTTGGCTTTCTCCAGTCTGCTGCTGGAGAATTTGGGGCTAGAGCCAGCCCCACTCTCCGTTCCTCTGCTTGGGCTCCTGCTGCCTGAGTGGATTCTTCCTGTCATTGTCAGTGGTTTCTCCTTTTGACACATTGAACTTCTTGCAGTTGTAGGAACAGATGGAGGCTCCTAGGCCCCTCTTCCTCTTGAGAGTTTGAGATCCTGGCAAGATAGTGGTATGACGTCATAGCAAAAGCAATGCAATGGGAATCAAGGTACTAAGGTTTTGGAACTGGCCTGAATGCTTTTCAGTGTCTTGGATAACCCATCTAAACTACATGCCTCCAGATCCTCCATTGGCATCATCCCAGCAAAGTGACCTCGTGGGATGTTGAGAGACTACAAATGTGACTAAGAAAGCATTTGGAGATATATGACATTCAAGAAACTGTGCACATGTATTTGCAAATGGACCTAGAATCCTTTACCCATGCCTGACATTGTCTCCCTTGAGGCCTTTCATGTCTAAAGTTCTAGCATTGTCCCTCAGTTTTTACCGCTGGTCCTTGGTTTTCCATGGCTGCATTTGGATTGTAAGTGTGCAGACTCTGGCTTCCTCCTATGGTTTTTGGTTTGCTAGTACCTCTGCCTCTCAGTTTCCTGGGTTGTCTCTCCTAAGAACCGTTTGCTTCCACTACTGCCCAGCAAAAGGCAAACCTTATTTGAGAAGGGTATCAACATCCAGGTTGAATCAATTCCCCCAGAAAAGTAGTTCAAATGTGTTCTCAACCTTTTTTTTTTTTTTTTTTAGATTTTATTTATTAATTTATTTGACAGTGAGAGAGCGAGAGAGCGAGCACAAGCAGGGGGAAGAGCAGAGGGAGAGGGACAAGCAGACTCAGCGCTGAGCACGGAGCCTGATGTGGGGCTCTATCTCATGAACCTGAGCTCATGACCTGAAATAAAATCAAGAGTAGGATGCTTAACTGGCTGAGCCACTCAGGTGCCCCAGTGTTCTCATCTTTTAACGGGGCTTTCTGCCTTCAGTTCACACTTCTTTTCAGTCCACTCTCAACCCAACATAAGTTGAGTTGTAAAATCTTTTTAAAAGATTATGTGATCTTTTAAAAATACAAATCAGACCCTCCATCCTTTCAGTAAAATTGTGCCATGGCTCCTCATAACCTTCAGAATAAAGCCTGAATTTCTTGATCTCAAAGCCTGAGACATCAAGCTCTCAGAAACCACAGGCCCAATTAAACAGTGATATGCATTTCTCCACACTTCTTAGATTGCATGGTAAAAACATATTACACTGAATATTTTAATCTGCTTTGCAATTTCTCAGAGAAATGGAGATATTATTAAATAAATCACTAGTTGGATTTTTTGGGGGGGAGAGAGTGGAAAATAGAATTGAATAAATGCTTGTTAATGCTATTTATATATAGTCCTTGGATTAACAAGCCTTTGAAAGATCCAGTACTTTACATATCTTACACAAACCGATTTAAAATCTTGGGTTATACATATCTAGATTGCATCTAGTGTTTAATCAATTGGACACTTACAAATAATGGGGAAATGATTTGTTGTCATACAGTTGAGCTCTGCTTTCCATGCAGTGAGACTAACATTTTTATTTTAATACTTATGCAATTGATTGTAAACTTCGGGGTGATATAATTTAAGTGGATCTAAACAGTCCATTAGCCATGTCAGTGCGTGCTCTCTTGCCAAGTTGGAGCTTTATGCTAAGCTGTTGTGTACTCTGTTACATAATCCTCTGCATCCATTGTCTCTACCTATTTTGCTTGAATACATACACAGTGACTGCATTGTCTCTTCAACCTCCTTCTCAGTGTAAACAGTAAATATAGAAAACAAATTTGGGGCAATATTACATTTTTCTAATGGAGAGTTTGGAGAATTGAATAGGCTTAGAAATGTGTTTGTCACTATTTAGTTTTGCGCCTTTTATTTATGTTCATTGTCAATTTAATATGGCTTTCAAGGTGATAAGACAGTGCTTAAGCTTTGGCTACTGGAAGGAAATTAAGAAAGATTGGGATCTTAGGAGAAATCAGTTGTGAGATTATGCAAAGGAACACTTTCTTCAACGTTCTCACTCTTTTTTCTTCCATGCCCCTCATTTGCTCTTTTAAAGACCAGGTCAAGCACTGTCAATGCCTCTCCTCCCCACACAGTCAGGAAGAAGGTATCCCATGCATTAAAAATGTTACAATTTGGCTTATCTAGAATATGACTCAGAGAGTAGCTTTCAGGTGTCTCGTGTGTTGACATGTGGAGGAGATAGCAGCATCTGGGGTGATGCTGCTCTTGGTAGCCTCCTCCAGCCCAGGGAAGAGGCAAACCGGGAAAATTCATCATTGAATGAAGAGATTGGGAAGGTTGTGAACGGTTACAGCATTTTCCTTAGATTACTTGCAAAGGGATACACTCAGCTACATAAAGTCTTTGTTGGTGAATTTGCATGGAGATTAGCATAAATATGCATGTGATTTACATAGATGATTTCTCATGGTTGGTTTTATTTCTTGTTTATTTATTGATATTCTCTTCTCTACAATAATGTCATTTTTCTTCTCTGGCCTCCACATAAAACAAGTTCTATTGCTTTAAACACACCCAGAATCCAGGGGGAAAGGGGAACATTAATTTTGGTGAGTAAGTGTGATTTACGTAGGGTAGGGGGGGAAATACATTTCTGGCTCAATTTATCCAAGGTTTGGGATGGTTTGTAAGTTAATGCATGGCTCTGTGGAATCATTTGTGCTGTTTAATAGAATAGGAACAACGTGCTACATCCAAAGTGATGGGTAAAAGGATATTTAGAGAAAAGTCCAGATAGGCACTAGAAGTCCAGAGTAACACCAACTGTGTGGTCTTGGGCAACACTTACTCTTAGTTGTCAGTTTCTTCCTTGTTAAAAAAAAGTGGGTCATTAAATCAGGTAAGCTCTAAAATCCCTTATAAGCTCCAAAACTTATTATTTTTGCATACTCCTTGGTTCAATTACATGACAAATATTAAGCCCCATATAGCACATCAAATAACATCCTGGCACCTTACTGTTCTGTATCAAACCTTTCCCCCTTGAAGGGTACTCAGTGATTAAGCATCTTTTTAGAGGCACTCATTTCCTTGTTCATTTTTCTCAGTTCAGTGGGCACATAAGGTCTAACTTAAATGTTTATAGAAGACACCCGTTACTATACCACATGTGGCGCCAAGGACAGGCATAGCAGTTGGCTCTGTGCGCATATGTATCCATAGGAAAAGAGTTTATTGGTGAAAACTGAATTTGATTTGCCATCCTTTACTCTAGGTCAGGTTCACCTCCTGGTCTCCTAAACAGGCTCATCCAAATGCATTTTAACACAGTCATTTCTTCAGAAATGAGAGAAGAAATCATGACAATAGACAGGGCACTAGGGGGTTGGATACATCTGTTTCAAACATATAGATGGTATCAAATTGCTGCTCCATGATTTTATTTTTTTAGCTGTTTTGGTAAAAAGCATCAGACATGGGTTATGTGCCAAGTAGTGCTTACTGAGACACTGTGGTCATTTATAGGTGGACAGGTCCCTTTTGCTTATACCAGTGTGTGTGTGTGTGCGTGTGCGTGCATGCATGTGCGTGCACACAAACAGAGATATGCAGGTAGATACATCATTGAGACCCTCTGAAATACACAGGACAAGCCTGATCTCTTCTTTAACTCTCTGGAGTACAAAGTTGAGGTTCATGTTTTAAGGCTGTCATGATTCTATAATTAGTTTAATATAGACTGTAGTGGGTGGTCATCTCTCCCATATGATGAGTGCTTCCTCTACAGTTCTTACCTAATCATGAGAATATATTTATTTTATGTAAGTGACTTACCAAGGGCTGTGATGGTTGATAAGGTTCTAAGCTGAGGTGGAATTGACTTTGGTTACGAAGGCTGAAGTGTAGTTCTAGAAGAGAAAATAGAACTTGCCCAACCTTATTTTGTAACCCCCCCTCTGTAATGGGAAACTGCCTATCCAACCTTGTATTGTTGCCCATTTTCTTTCATGATGAGGTGCTTTTGCTAGCTTTTGGCCAACCCTGATATGCAGTAGGCCACTCTCAGTCAGACTGCCTGGTAGGGGGACAAGTGGGTTTTGAAATTATAAATTACATCAACAAATGATTAAATAAAACATGTCATTACCTTGATAAATACACCTTTGAAACTACCTAGTAAGCCAGGTGCACACTTAGAATTGTTGGATTCCTCAGAGTTCTATCCTGGGATATGCTAGCGCAGGGAGAACCAGCCCCTCTGGTTGTCAACCTGTGGCCTGTCCCCTTCCTCTTTCCACCTTTGGCTCCATACTGTATCCACAAGGGCTCTGGTATAAATGCACGTGGACGCCCACGTGGCCAAGCTCTGTCTAACTCCCTGCAAATGGTCCCCCATTGCTAGTTCTCAGACCTTGAGGTATGCACACTGATGGCATGATTTGCTGTTGGAAAATGAGTCCAGGGCAGAGCCTTGCAGAAGCCCTGGAAACAGGCCTGGGGCTCCTTGGGTAGGGAATTAGAGGATCCCATGGTGTGGCCTTGAAGGAGAGTATACACTCCAGTGGAATGCTGTCTTGACCCTGGATGTTCTATAGGATGGTCCTACCAGGGCCATCTAAATTGGGAGACCCTAGAGCAGAGATCCCTTTGGATCGAAAGGGAGCTATTGCTGTCTTGTCAAAGTGTATCACCAAATTCCATTCTGTCCCCTTTCCCTCATCTGCTTGATCACCTTCTCAGGTCCAACCTCCTATTTAATAACCCTGTCACATTCCACTGGGCTCAGGACTCTACCATGGAAACCAAAGTTAGCTGGGTTATTGATGGATGGAAATTAGAGCCAGATCTTTCAGGGTAACTGATTTTTAGTTATTGGTCAATAAAAGGTACCTGGAGCTAAAGAACCCTTTGTGAGAAGAGTTAATTTTCCATTCTACACGAGCTCTCGGACAAGCATTTAAAAGCCATCATTGAAGCAAAAGCAATGTAAACCTTGCTCTACCATTTTGCATAAAATTCCCCTCTAGGTTTTTCTCTGGGAAAATGGGAAGGAAAGGCAGCAAGCTCTCCTACGCCATCACGTTGGTCTTCCACCCTTGTGAGGATAGATAGCTCCTCGGCAGTTACTGTCTCTCGCGGTTTCCCTAGTACTTAGACACAGGTCTGGTGGAAGCGTTGGAGGGAGCTCATGCGGATAGCAGCTCCCTGGCAGGGGCACTGCCCTGGGGGGCCATGTTCTCTTTGGTATTTGTGTACTCCTGACTCATGCCAGTCAGGTGGTGACTGCTCGCCTCTTTCCTTTTCATGCAGCCCGAGAGGAGAATGTGGCCACTTTCCGAGGCTCCGAGTACCTGTGCTACGACCTGTCTCAGAACCCGATCCAGAGCAGCAGTGATGAAATCACCCTCTCCTTTAAGACCTGGCAGCGGAACGGGCTCATCCTGCACACGGGCAAGTCGGCTGACTATGTCAACCTGGCTCTGAAGGATGGCGCGGTCTCCTTGGTCATTAACCTGGGGTCCGGGGCCTTTGAGGCCATCGTGGAGCCAGTGAATGGAAAATTCAACGACAACGCCTGGCATGATGTCAAAGTCACGCGTAACCTCCGGCAGGTAATGGCGGAGGGGAGAGAGTGCCCGGAGGCTCCTCTTGGGTAGCGGGGGAGGAGGTTAGTGAAGCAGGTGCTGGACGAACTAGAGAAGGGTATAGATACAGCTTTGGATTTGTCGAAGCTTAATGTTCTCCCCAGTCTTTGCAGTTTCACAAGGAAAAATTATGAAAATATGTTTCTCCTCCTACTTCAGTTCTCCACTTATGCTTGTTTTTTTTTTCAGAAAAAAATTCAGTTGTGTAGATAATAAAAGTAATAAATACTTTCCTTTTATTCTGCTTTCCTTTTTATCATTTTCTTAATTACATTTGAATCTTGTATTATTGTCAAATTCAATTAGGGACAGTGTTTTGTTTCTGCAGCTTGCTAGATTTTCCTCATTTTCTGAATATATGTTTTTCTTTTTAGTTAAGTTAGCCATTGCCATGATGCCATGATTTTAATTCTTTCCAGAAAAAAGTCTTCCTTTTTCTCGTCCTTTTAATTTAACGCCCCTCCTCTGCTTTCATTTTTTTTTTTTTTTTCTGTTGTTATGTTAACCTATAGCCTTAGAATGAATTAGCTGGAATCTTTCTGAATTCCTCTGTTTCTCTGTTCCTTGGTGCGGTGGTCCTACTTTATTGCCCCCATCTCTACCTCGGAGGCTCTTCAGTTGACTGGGAGGCCTGGAAAGTGGAAGGATCCAAATAAAAAAGTCAACTTTGGAGCAGCCCTTCCTGGTTCTGTTCGTGCTTGAGAACTCCCATCGCTTGCCGATTCTAAGCAGGCAACTCCGTGAGGTGACAACGCTCTCAGAAAGCCTTAGCCAAGTGAACTTGTTTCCAGTCTCACAATGAATAATAACAGTCACAACAGTAATAATAGTAACACCTCACCAGCCCACATCAGTGAAGAAGAAAAGCATTTCCTATAAAAGTCAAGGTCTGTGCTGATGCCTCTTTCCGGGTTGCTATTTGCACTTGGTTTTTCTCCTTGTGATTTTGTCATTAAACCCAGTTAGACAGGGTTAATCCTTTATTAATCAGAAAACATTATGCAAATTTCCAGAGAGTGCTTATTAGATTTTCTTCTGCAATGTGATTGATTTAATGCCTTCTAATGTAAATATGAAAGCATAAGAACGGACAAGTGTTTGCATATGTTTTCTGTTTGATAAAAAGGCGACTCCTTAGTATTGCTAAGTGAACAGAGAAGGTTCACAGGCGCTGGGAACTCACAATATTCAAAACACCCATTGTAATGCTTAAGTATGTTGAGGAAGCCACCGGGTTGGGAGATGCTCTTCTATCTGTGGTGATGTTACCAAATCACACAAGTCTTAGAGCCCGCAGGCCTCTTAATACCCCTGGACTGGACATTTTTGAATCACTGTTCTGTTTTTCCACCAAAGCCAAAGGATCCAATTGCTAATGTTTTCTTTAATAATCCTCCATCCATACTTAGCTCAGCTCAGCTCAGCTCAGCTGTCAAGAGGGCCCCAGTCGAATTTCCATTTGCTAACATATAAAGGCGTGATGTGTTTGAGTTGCAGAGACTAGTCCAAAAAGTAAAATATGACCAGTTTTGGCTGGCAGGTACACAGTAACACCCTTTAGGCTGTAGGGGAGGGGAGAATTTTCATACATGACGGGGAGCAGGGTCAGGTTGTGATTCTCACCAACCAGTCTGTTTCTCTGGTTCTCTCCCTCTCCCTGTACTTCCTTGCCATTCTAGAACGATTCCAATTAGCTGGAGAAAGGCTCACTTTTATTTCCACTAAAAACACTTTTCTAAAATAGAATTGGCCCCCAGTTCCAGCCTTTAAACCGAGTGGGGGATAAACCAAGCTGTTCTTCAAACATTGGTTGTGCTGTTTTAGTCAAAGCAAGCAGAGGAGAGCAATCCTGGAGGGTTTCTCTTCCAAGTTCTAAGACCCAGCTCCCTCAGTGCCCTTGGACAAACCATTTAACCTTGCCACACCACAGTTTTCATTTGTGTGAAATGGTGATTACAATCGTCCCCAGCCATGTGTGGTGGCTAAATATGCAAAGCACCTTATGTTCCAGAAGGATTATGAGCTCCTCCATGGTCTGGGTGCTAGACTCACTGTGACATGCCCACGATTTATAAGCTGAGTATTCTGTTGTGAAGGTGACTGTGTCTGTCTGTCACCAACGATGCTGCTAAACAGAGCTCTCAGTTCTGGACAAGGCGACAGAGGCCTGAGGGTGTTGGGGGGCATTTCTTGGCAGAGGGAATATGAATCTCATAGAGGAAGTGCCCCTAAAATTGGTCTTTAATGAAATTCCGACTGAATTTTGCATCCAAATGCAATTTATTGAAAGAGAGGGAAATCTCCGAAAAGCAGAGTTGATTTTGCAAATGTAATCCTTTCAGTGCTGAATCATCTAAGATTATTATTTTGACCATTAAAAATACATTTATAACATCTTCTTTAGTTCTGTAGGAGACAATTGAAGGGTTTGGAAGCCCCTGTCTATTTCAATTAAACTGTAAATTGCTTCATAAATATTTGATAACAAGCTTGTGACTGTCTCATCTACTTTTTTGGTAAGGTCGAATGATTTCTGTGGCAAAAACTCATCCGAGGAATGCTTACTTGGAGTTTCCTGGAGTATTCATTACTAAATGGAGCAGAACTTTGCCCATTTCTTCCTTCTTGGTCATCTACTCATGGTTCAACCTTTGAGCCAAGTCAGGACTGAGGCCAGCTACTTTACTGGGGCTTCTGATTAAAGGAAGGAATGTGAACTCTCTGATCCAGACTGTTACTGGGATTAGGGACCAAGGTAGTGATGTGTTTCTCTGGGTTTGTTTTTGGTCTGTTTTAAAACCCATGACCTTGAACATGGCCCTCATGTGAATTGTTTTACCTCTAATGCCGCTTTAGTGAAACCACAAACACAAAACTGGGGTTACCGATCTTCCAGCCTTCCAGCCTCCCAGCTCAGGGTGTATTAGCCACTTAGCATTTGAAAATAGTCAGAGGAGACAAATTGTAGGGCTTCTTTAATCATGTTTAACCTGCCAGTCCTCTCTGTTATCCATACAAGAAATTGCTTAAAAGCTTGAAAACCATTTTCTAAAGGGGAATGGGGGGAGAGCGATTCCAACGGGCAGCATTCTGGCAAAGAAAACAAAACAATAACTACATTGGGAAATAAAGAAGACTCCCAACTATTCTGATGCACTCCGACAACACAGTTATTGTCGACCAAGAGGAAAGCAAAGAGGAGAATGTCCCCCTCCAGCTGCACATATCCACACAAAATCAAGGGAGTCATGGATCTTTAATCATCTATGGAAACCCAGAATAAGCTACATCATGTAGCCTTCCTATGCTAGAGGCGACCTGTAGATGCTTTACGTTTTTTTTTTTGTTGTTCTATTGAAAGTCATAATCATCCATGCATGTAGTCAGAGTCAGATATATTAAAAAAAAAAAAAAGTCCCCAGGATATTGGTATTTTAGCTCTACCTATCTATCTACCTACATGTGAAATGATAAACTTCAGGGGTGTTTTTTTTCAGGATAGATGGGCTGTGTATGTGCTAGAGGGTGGGAAGGGAAAATGGTGTTCATTCAGAAGAGCCCTTGGAAAGTAAGTATGATGCTAATTCTAACTGGGGTGAGGTCTGGTTTGAGCGGTGTTTGGAAGAAGGGGGAGTTCAATGACAGGGTGGATTGCAGCTCCTTTCCTGGCTCTGCCCTGGCTGCCAAGGTTTTCCATAGAGTCCTGGTCTCATTGTCTTCCCCACTCTCTTTTTCTGTGTCGGGTGCCTTTTTTTTGAAAAACTAACACAAGATCATTCATGCAATGTGTCATTTTACTAACCGACTAATGTACTAACACCCTAACGACTCATCTTTGTTTTTAGTTTTTTTAATTAACAATCGTTCTGTTCACAATTTTTAATTTCCTTTCTTCCCCCTTTTCCGCAAAGCACTCAGGCATCGGACACGCTATGGTAAACAAACTACATTGTCTGGTAGATATCATTCTTATTGTCTCTTTTTTTGGGTTTGCCGTGTGTTGCCCCCCTTTTCCTTCCCAAACCCCCCTTTTATCCTCCTTAGACTCCTTTCTTCTTCTTTTAAAATTCTTTTGTTGGATTAAATGCAAGCCTTTCTTTTTTGTTAAAAAAAGAAAAAAAAAAAAAAAATGGAAGGGGACGTGCCTGTCCTGGAAATGGTATTTGGAGGAGTTTGGCTGGGACAGTTTCCTTTTCTCCAGTTTGTCATTTTTTTTTTCCCCTAAAAGTATTTTTTTAAAGAAAGATTCCCCATTTAGCTAAATTTGTTTTGTTTTGTTTTCTTATTTTGCAACTTCCAAGTTACAGACTAGGGACAACAGGCTTTCTATTGAGGACTTTCTTCTCTCTGTGTCTCCCTGTCCCCTCTCACTGTTCCTCCTTTCTCTTCCCTACTCCCCACTCCTGAAGCCCATTTTTCTTTCCCTTTGGTGTGGCCACGGGCTGCCACAGGTGATCTGGGGAGGAAAGTACTCTATTTCCTCTGTTCTTCCTTTCCCGGCTTTCACCCTATTCCCCACTGTGGCCAAAGGGAGCTCTGCCAGTGTGTTCTCCGTACAGACTCTGCATGGCATGTTCCTGTCTCGTGGATTTCCCCATGGACATCAGAGTTTGTCCCGCCATTTTCCTCCTCATTACTAACAACCTGTCAATCATCAGCCCAGTTCCACACTCTTCTCTCTCTTCATTTTTGTCTCCACTCTTCTTCATTCTCCTCTCATCCTTCATATATTTTGGGGTTAGGTTTGGACTTTTTCTTTTCTTTTCTTTTTCTTTTTTTTTTTTTTAGTGAGGGAGGTGGCAGGCAGGGGAAAGACAACCCTTTAGTTTTGAGTGGTTTGGGTTTTTTTTTTTTTTGGTTGTTTGTTTTTACCTCCATCTTGTGTTCCACTTTGTTCAGTGCATGTAAGTGTGAAGTGGATTTTGATTCTTCCCTTTGGTTTTCCTCACCCCTACCCACTTCCCTGCCCTTTTTCTTCTGCCTTATCTCTTGGCTCCTGATGGTTTTCGCATGGGTGTGTCAGCGTATGGTGCGTGCACGCTTTGAGGCCCCATCTTTTCTCTTTGCCCTCTGCTCCTTTCATGGATTTTGGGCGTGTGGGTGCTGTTTCTTCCCTGTGGGCATTCTTATTATTTTTATTTTGATTATTATGCCTCATATTCCTTTCTTTTTGTTAGAGTTGCCTTTTTGGTTTGGGTCATTTCTCCTTTTGGTGGTGGTGACGGCAGTGAAGGGAGGGCAGGGGTTGGTGTCCTGGGGGTAGTCCATGGCATGTACCATCCATGACATATCAAAAATGAGACCCTTCTCCTTCCCTCCCCGAATGCATGTTTGTCAGCGTGGTGTGAGCCCCCAAAGAAACGAATAAAAAAGAAAAGAAAAAAAGAAAAGAAAAAAGGAAAAAAAAACATCCACCACCAAAGACCAACCCTAACAAACCCCATTGTCAAATGTCTCCTTTGCTGTTTCTCACTACCACCATAAATAACAATCATTCAAAAAATAAACAATCATTTTACCAATGAACTGAGACAAGTGATGTCGTCTGAGGATAGTTCCATTTTCTAGCCTGACTGAGTAAAGAGTGCAATGGGTAGAGCGAGTTGCTCATCTTGGCAATTCCCCCAAAGTCTCCTGGGAGTCTGCAGAGGAAAGCTGGAGGCTTGGGTTGCAGGGAAGGCAGACCAGAAAATGGAACTTGGCTGCGCCTACCAAAATCAAACCAAATTAGAAAGAATACCTCACCAAAATCTTAATGAAAGTGATGCCACAGGTAGGGGAAGCCACCGGATTTTGATAGGACTGTAAAGTCATTGTTGGGACTTTTTTTTTGTCCCTATGTCCCTCCACCAGGTGACAATCTCTGTGGATGGCATCCTTACCACGACGGGCTACACTCAAGAGGACTACACCATGCTGGGCTCGGACGACTTCTTCTACGTGGGAGGAAGCCCAAGTACCGCTGACTTGCCAGGCTCACCCGTCAGCAACAACTTCATGGGCTGCCTTAAAGAGGTAACGGTCACATGCTCTCTTTAATTCGTTGACTGTCCCAAGAACAAATGAATTTCCAGTTCAATGAGGGGCTCTGTCCTCTAATCCATTCTTTGAGGCCATAGGTTGTAGCAAAAAAGACTTTGGGCTTGGAAGTAAGGTCCTAGGTTTTGGTTCCTGCTTAAGCTGGTTGCATGACCTTGGGTTTGCCACTTACATATCTTGTGATTCTGTTTCCTCATCTGCCTAATGGGATACTGTATCCCACAGGTAGAGGTGCTTTATAAATTAAACGAAATAGCAGAGTTGAAAGGAGTTCAATGTCACAAGAACTACACCTTGTAAAGTTTGATTTCCTACTTCGACTTGGCAAGTAGGGAAGCTCTAGCTAAAAGTAGCTCAATTTGTGGTTGTGTATCTTGTCTAAAGCATAACATATGTATTATTTTACCTTTGCCAAGCTTGGTGTTCCCAAGAGTCTCATTATTTGAGATAAAGGAAAATTTTCAGAATGTAACATTAAGGCCCAGAAGACTGGTTTTTCCTTTTTTTTATCCCCTGAAAGCTAGCAGCTGTGAGAAAGCAGTGGGGCTTTGCCATTACTCATTTATTACTATTGTAGCTTATGTGTTGAGACCTCTGTCTGAGAGTAGAGGAGCTTCAGTCAAGTGTAAGTTCTCTAAGGTCAATTGTTGAGGCAAAAAGAATCAGACTTGATTTGGTAGAGTTCTTTCAGAATACTCTGTCATCCGAGCTGTGAACTGCACATTTTTGTTTAATCTAAGCTAAGCCTGATTGCCTAAGATATCTATACCCCTTCCCTGGGGAAATTCTTTGAGAAGCTAACAGTGTTCTTTCTTGTAGATAAAGATCCCTTGTGACATGTTATGAGACTCCTCTCAGGGCACATGTTTTATTCTGATTATGGTTATTTGAAATTTGTTGAACATCGGTTATCATACGAGATGGCATTGTACATGCGTGCATTCACGTCACTTGACTGTGAGCCATGTCAAAACAGGAGTTGGGTCCATTATGCCTGGTGTATAGTAGATGCATAATAAGTATTTCTGGAGTGGATACATTTATCAAGTCATCATTGGGCACCGTGTTTGTATTGTAACTGAACTTAGCTGCTCTTTCTAAGCCGTGGTCTCCGTGCTTGAGGACTTTATGATCTAGGAAGGGAGATGAGATCTGGAGGTGAGCGAATACAGCTCAGGACACTGTGTGTTCAGTGCCACAGACCAAATGTCCTAATTGAGTAGAATTAGAGGAAACAGATACATTTTAGGGGGAAGTCTGTTTCAGAGAAGAATTGATATTTGAGCTGGGCCTTGAGGCAGTAAACGCGTGTGAGTTGAGAGGAAGGGGTAGGAAAGAGAGACATGACAAAGGAGGGAAAAATCCAATTATAGCTCTGTGTTGTTCTTGGTCTGAAGGACAAATTATGGAAGAGAACCCCAGAAAGGGTTCCCTCTTTCTGCTGGACATTAGCTAGCCTTCCGCTGGCTACAGGGACACCAGTGGTCATTCCTGACAGAATTGCAGGAGACAGAGAACACTTCCACTCTGGGATTTACTCCCATTTGGATAGAAAAAAGGTATAAACTGCTCAGCATCTAATGAACCCTGAAAGATGCTTAAACAGTGTTAAATCACACACACTGGCATTGTACTCTTGTCAGGATTAGATAGGAACATTCTGCTACCATGGACGTGGCTCAGGAATGAATGAGGCATTGATTGCTGTGGAGAGCTCATCCATTTTTGGGTAGTGAAACAGCCTTGAGCGTGGACAGGATTTCTCCCGGACAGGATCTAGGGGTGGCCTCTAGAACTAATTTTCCCCTGTACACAATTATGTTGCACCATCTCTCAATTATGTATTTTGAGACAAAGGGGCAATTTCCCAACTGCAAATTATCAATCAGGAAGGATGCTCCTGAACATTTTGAAACAAAGCTCATAAAAACACAAAGATATCTCTGATGGCTCCATCCACACAAAACCTAAAGTAAATAAAATCTGTATGCACACACACACACACACACACACACACACACACGCACACATATTGCCCAGGTGTAGAGAGCAGAAAGCTTCAAAAGCCCATAAAAAGTGTTACTATAAGCTTGAAAATTAAAGGCAGTTCTGAAAAATGGTGTCAATAACAGAAATAATTAGTACTTAGTAGTAAAAATATATACATAACTAGCAGCATAAATCTGCATTTAAACCCAGATCAAGTCAGAAAAAAGAAAGTCCAGCCCATGCTGGGGGAAACGGTAGGCAAAATGAGAACTCCGTTAACTTATAACCTCATCTCTCTGTTACATACAGTATTGTGGTGTTTCTAAGGGATCTGGGAAGCTTTCTCCTCTGTCTGAGTGTCTTAAACAGGTAACTTCGAGTCTCATGTAGTCCTGGCATATTCTTTCTTTCTGCTGTTCACTATTTTGTAGGGCAGGTCTGGGAAATTCTTCTCTTGTTCTTGGTATTTGTCTTTGACATTTAGTGAACGGCGGAAGCTTCCAGCTAGGTTGGGATTTCTCTCCTTGATAAATCCCACCTACCCGCTTTTAACTATTTACACTTAGAACAGTGTCTAGTTATTTAACAAGCCCTTCTTCCCTATCTCTTTCTTCCTTTTTCTGTCTTTGCTTGCCTTTTGTGGCTCTGTGTTGCCTTAAGCTGAGCTGGGTACTTTCATGTATTATTTTCTTCAAAATGGGGACATGGTAAAAGGACTTCAGTTTCTCTTCCAGATTGTGGATAACTTTGTGTGTGGTACAAAATAGGCTTTATCTTTGGAACTACAGTTACTTCAACACTCAAAAGTTAAGTTCTGGCTCCACTGTTGAGCAGAATGATTGTGGTTTTCACCTGGGTGTACTAGCTTCCTAGCTTCCTACTGCTGTAAAAGCCAAGACAAAGACTATCCAAATTGTCCTCGGACTGTTGTGGTTCTCCCCACGCCCTAGTTATCAATACAAGATTTGTGTACACTTAAAAACTAGTTATCAATACAAGATTTGTGTACACTTAAAAACTACCAGCTCAGCATCGTGTTGCTTGTTGTGTTTCCATCTTTTCTTTTCTTTCTTTTAAGATTTTACTTATTTATTTGATAGAGAGAGAGAGAGCACAAGCAGGGGGGTAGTAGTAGAGGGAGAGGGAGAAGCAGACTCCCCTGCTGAGCAGGGAGCCCAACAATGGGGCTCAATCCCAGGACCCTGAGATCGTGACCTGAGCCGAAGGCAGACACTTAACCAACTGAGCCACCCAGGCGCCCCATGTTTCCATGTTTTAACATGTGGGTCTTATTTTTGATCTTTAGGGTTTGTAGCTCCTAGAATGGTTCTTAGCATCTACTGGGCTCTCAGTAAACATTTGCTGAGTGAAATCATGTTTGCAAATTAATTATGTTTAAATAAATAATCTTGGAAATGAACATGTTTGTAAAATTAATATTTTAGATAAATGCTTCCAGGCACTATTAACCATGTGATTTTCTTGGAATCAGTAAAGAACATCTTGACATGGCAACAGTTGAATCTTTCAGGAAGTTCCTAGCTGTCTGATTCGAGAGAAGCATTATATAGAAAGGCTCAGCAAGGCTGAGAGGAGTGGGTTGGAACTTCCTCTAGGAAGAACAGGATTGAAAAGGCTTTGACAGAGGTATCATTGTATAGAGAAAAGAACACTGGGTTTACAGTAAAAAAATCTGGCTGGGAATATAAGCTTTGTCACTGGCTCTATGGCCTGGAATAAACCACCGATCGTATTTGAGTCTGTTTCCTCCCTAACATGGATATACTAGGACCTTTGCTATGTTCTTAAATATTATACATAAAAATAACACCATACAGACATGTGTATATTGCTATAATGATTATTATTAAGGATTATGTAATACCCCTTATAAACAGTTTATGAATACAAATATAACCATACACTTGTATACATTAGCATGGGCAGTATCTCCATATCTCCTATATTAGCAAGTCACAATCAGAAGAAAAACCAGCCCTTTTCTGAGATTTGTCCCGCTAAAGTCCTTTCATTTTTTTCTGAAGTGGGGAAACCCACCCCACTCGCCCTCAATCATTACCTTGTTTTGTTGCCTTCGGTCATGTATTTGACAACTGTCAATCTCCATCTATTAAAATGTGAGCTAATTCTGTGATGACAAAGTCCTCTTCTGTTCACAGGTGTCTCCCCAGAACCTAGCAGAGTTCCTGGCATTAAAAAAACAACAACAACACTCATTAAGTATGTCTGGAATAAATAAAGGAATGAATGAGTTAACCTCATGGAGCTCTACAATTTGGTGGAATTTAGATCAACAGATAAATCCTATAAACCTACAGGATACCAGGGACTGTGCTAAATAAGAAAGAAAGATGATTCAGACACAGTTTCCACCTTAGAGGACCACACAGTTAGTGGGGGAGACAGATACATGGGTATAATTTCGATAAAAGATGGTTAGTAAAAAGAGGCATTCACAAGTGCAGTGGGGCTGTTGAGGAGAAGGACTTATATATTCTGGGGTTCAGGAAAGCTGTGTGGAGGAGCTAATGTGAGTCTCGAAGACAAACAGAAGTGAACATGGCAGAATGGAGGGAGTGGAGCTCCAGGACAATGGGGCAGCATGAGCAAAGGCACAGGCGCCGGACTCACAGTAGTGTCTGGGTGAGGAACTTACACTTTGCTCATTTCAGGGCACAAATGATAAGATGAAGAATTTTGAAAATGTAGCTGCAAAGTTAAGTAGGGGCCAGGTCATAGAGAACTTTATCTCATACTCTACCTTTGGACTTTATTTTCTAGGTTAATGGGGAGCTATTGAAAGATCTTAAGTAGTAGAATGACACAGTCAGGTTGGCATCTTATCCATCAGGCTTTAAATTACTTGAGAACTGAAGTTACTCCATTTATTACTTCCAGCTGGTGTATATTTTTGCCCTAGGAAATTGAAGAGCAGGGTTGGGAGGGTTGATCCATTGACTGTGGCCTTGGGCCCGGAGACACTCAGACAGAGGAGAAAGCTTCCCAGATCCCTTAGAAACACCACAATACTTTCAGAATCTTAAAATTTCTATAGGAAAGCACTTCTTTCTGACTCCATTTCAGTTTCCAGTGACTGTCCCTGTCAGGATGTGCCTTTCTCCTTTCCTTTGTCCTTGGCATTGCTGAGCTGTTATTGTTGGATGAAGCACAAGGTAGCAGAGGAAAGCCAAGTCTGGACTGAGGTGCACGGTAGTGTTTCTATCAGATTCAGGACCAGGGAGAGGAAACTTCCTCAAGGCCATCGCGGTATCCTCCTGTGTGTTGGGATCTTCCCTGTTGCTTGATTTGGTTCTTTGCACATCATCCTCCTTTCATCTCAGTCTGTTACTTCTCCCCCAGTATATTGGTTTTCCGTTTCCATCTCCCATTTGCCCAGGGAGAAGCTCAGTGCTGCTGAGGTGTCTGGGACAGCTTGGTCCCTCTCACCTCTCTTTCCTCATGGAGTCTCTGATGTGGAGGAGGGAGAAGCAGGAGTATCGGGAGCGTGGAACACATATTTAAAGGAAAAAGGATTGGGTAGAACATCATTGTGCAACATTACATCCCACATCCCTTTGTGATTATTAGCCATTTAAAACCGAATGGGGTTTTGCAGCCAGAGATAGTCTCTGAACAGATGATTAATGGTTTAATCTGTAATAACTTTACATTTTATAGAACCCTGATAGGAGTCCACATCTGGTGAGCCAAGCTATTTAAGTCTGTGTTAATTCTGTTAATTGCTATATGTTTATTTGAATTGCTGGCACCTGCGGGCTTTGGGATAATGTGTTTGTTGTTGCTTTTTTTTAAAAAATATATTCATTTTATGCCATCTCACTGTTTTGCTGCTTCTGTCTCTTATGCTATCACAGTTTCTCTTCTGGTTTTTCTTTTGTGTTGTCCTCGCTTCTTCACTCACTATACTTTTTTCTTTCTCCCCTGTTTTCATTTTCCCTACCTCTGTGCTTCTCTAGCTCTTGTGCTGGGGTTTCCTTCCTGATTTCTCAGTCCATGATAAATCGCTCTGTTCATAATCAGGTAAATTAGGTGATGGCATCGGGACTAAAACTCCTCTTTTCCCTAGCATTGAGAATAGTGTGTGGCCCCAGGGTGAACAGAGACCAAGTGAGGGTTTTTGAGTCAGCATGGAAGATGAGAGGAGAAACACAAGTCTAGGTCTGAATCTTGTCTAGATTCATTCATTGCCAGCTGCCGTAGTAAGAGCAGGTCGTTTGACTGCTCGTAGCCCCCGTCTGCATCAGATAATAATACCTACTTCAGGCATTTTTATGTCAGGAACAAATGGGATTAAGAAGATGGAGGTACTTTATAAACTGTAAAGCACTGCGCAGATGTTCATGTTATTATTTGTTATTAAATGAAACCAAATTGATTAGATCTGGCCAAGGAACTACATACTGCTCTTTGCTGGTTCTGCAATTTAAAAACTGCAGAAATTAGGAGAGTCCAATGTGGTTTAACAAGAAGAGCAACTGAATTGGAACTTGGCCTCCAGATTATTAGATAATTAGAAAATGATATGGTCTCTTTGGACATCCATGTCTTTTTCTGTAAAGTGAGAGTAGTGATCCCTGCTAAACCAAATGCACACGACTGTGGAGAACCTCTAAAGTAGATGTACAAGTTATTGCTTATTAAATTTTGGATAGCAAGGTAGGATTTATTTTCCTACTCTTAGGAAGCTGTGCAAAGGAGCACTGTGTGGGCTTGGAGGAAAGCATGCTTTGACAGAAGAGAAAAACCAATACAAACAGGAGACCAAGAAGGATATGATTTCAACAAGATAGAAAGAATGGAAACGTGACTCAGAGACTAGGAAATGGAAGCTGTGGCAGAAGAAGAAAAGAGAGAAACTGTGTCTCAGGAGCTGCCTGTTGGGCTGACAATAGAAGTTGCCATGTTGGGGGGTAAAAGAAGGATCAAAAATTGGCAATACCATATGCATCAGCTTAAGAATAAAGTTTTTGTAAAGAGAATAAATTGGATCTTCTGGAAAAGAGATTACCTCCTAGATTATAAGGAACTGAAATGGGTAGGAGAGAGCAAAGCCCTCTGTGTCACAGAGGAAGAAGAATAAAACCCTGAGCTGCTGGGAATTGTGAAGAACAGGAGGTTTATTTCACAGAGGGGGCAAGGTATGAGCACTTAGTCCAGGATGACTGTGAGAAAGTTGTATGTACCTAAGGAATAGTATCAAGAGGGCTGAAGCTTCAAGGATATTTAGTATTGCAGTACTGTGGCAAATGGAAAGTGGTTCTTCCATTAGTGCCAGAATAAAAATACTGAAATATGGTTTGCTGCTCATAGTCGATGCTGATGGATGAAAGATGGAGATGGAGAAATAGATATGGTGAGCGTTTTTTTTTTAGAAACTTGGTATCCATTTCTCCTTCTTTTGAATAAAGACTTTTATTCCCCTTCATTTTCAATCCAGTGGTTCAGGGGCACTGACTCGACTCCTGGCTGCCTTGGTGAGCATGTGAGTTCTAGTCAATCAGAGATTTCCGTTCCCTTGGCCATGGTTATTTTGTTCATAGGTGGGTGGTTAACCCGATTTGGATCAGTGACATACAAGCTCAGGACTTTAGCTTATATGCTGTAGGGACGTAGTTCTCCTTTCTTTGGGTTAGAACTTGGGATGATATAAAACTGAGTTTCTGGCTGCCATCTTGCCAACACATAGAGACCAAAAATGAAGCCAGAATGGAGAAGAGCAGAGCCAAAAGCTGGGGAGAAGCTAGATCCTGGTGACATTTTTAAGGCCCTGATCAAACAGTCTTCAAACCAAAGTACCCCTGATTTCCAGCCAAGACTGAGTAATTCCTTCTTTTGTCTAAACCAGCAGGAGCTGGATTTTCTGTCATTTGCAACATGGAGCCCTAAGTGATGTGAAAGAATTCCTCTTACTCCTGTTTTTACCCCTTTCTTCTCTGACAAGAAGATAGGTCTTTGGACAGGAAAAGATAGACAGAGATAGGAAATTTAATATCAGAGGCTGTTAGAAAGCACCTAATTGCTCTGCACTCATTCAGATTTCTTGACTTGGATGAATGATATCTCAGGATACAGGGAGAGTTTGTAAATAAGACTTTTTGAAATCCAGTTGTGGTTTTTGAGAAATGGTTGAGATTGGGGAAGATTCCTCAAGACTAAAGATGGAAAAAAGTGTAGATAATGCGAACTATGAGCCTGTGAGCTTCACTGGAATCTGGGAAAGATTTTGGAGTGCATTATTAACAGAAGATATGAGCCCATAGGAGAGAAAAAAGTGATCAGCAGAACCACAGTCGTTCATCAGAAACACTGAAAATAAGCCATATCACGTGAACCAAACTCACATTTCCATTCTATATTATTACCATACTTACAACTCAGGAAAGCATAACCAAATATCAGCAAGGTATTTGGCAATACATTCTGTGATATCCTCATCAACAAGATGGGGGAAAAGGAATTGGATGTAGGAACTAGTCAGTAAAGGAGTAACTATTTAAACTTTCCAATGAGTCTTGATGAAGGATTTGTTTTGACCTATATAGAAGTTTTAGGTGGATGTCATAGTGCTTCTTCTTACTTAATGTTTATATTAGGGACTTGAGGAAAGGTGAGAGAGTATGCTCATCAACTTTTTGAATAGCAGGAAGCTTAAATGATAGAAAATATGTGCCTACATGATTTGAGGCTGAATTAATAGAGGTGTGATCTATAAAACAAAGGGGGTAATAGTTTTATAGTATAATTTATTGACTAAGAGAGCAGGCTCTGGGGCTAGAGTTCTTGGCTTCAAAGCCTAGCTCTACTCACACTAGCTGTGGAATGCTGGGCAAGTTACTTAACCCTGTCTGTGCCTCATTCTGCTTGCTTATTAAATGAGGAGAATAATTATACCTGTTTCATAGGGTTGTGGTGAGTATTAACTGAGATAATAAATGTAAAACCCTTAAAATGATGCTTGATAAATAGAAAACCTTTGATAGATTTTTTAAATTAAAGTGTAGTTGACACACGACTATAGTTATATTAATTTTAGGTATAGAACACAGTGATTCAATAACTCTGTGTGTTATGCAAGGGTAGCTACTATCTATCACCATACAATGCTATTATAATACTATTGACTATATTCCCTATGCTGTCTCTTTCATCCCTGTGACTTATTCATTCTGTAACTGGAAGCCTGTACCTCCTATGCCTCTTCACCCATTTTGCCCATGCTTGTGCCCTTTAGCAACCACCAGTTTATTCTCTGTATTTATGGATCTGTTTCAGTGTTTGTATTATTTTTTATTGTTTTTCTTATTTTTTTAGATTCCACATATAAATAAAATAATATGGTATTTATCTTTCTCTGACTTACTGCAATCAGCATAGTACCCTCTAGCCCATCCATGTTGTCACAATTGGCAAGATTTCATTCTTTTTTTATAGCTGAATAATATTCCATTTTAAGTATATACCACATCTTCTTTATCCATTCATCTATTGATGGACACTTAGGTTGCTTCCCTATCTTGGCTATTGTAAATAATGCTGCAATAAACATAGGAGTGCATATATTTTTTTGATTTAGTGTTTTTGTTTTCTTTGGGTAAATACCCAGTAGTAGAATTATGGAATCTAATGGTACTTCTTTTTTAATTTTTTGAAGAACCTTCACCCTTTTGCCACAATGGCCACACCAATTTACATCCTCACCAACAGTGCATGAGGGTTCTTTTTTCTTCACATCCTTGCCAACACTTGTTATTTCTTATTGTTTTAATACCAGCCATTCTGACACGTATAAGGTAACTCATTGTGGCTTTGATTTGCATTTACCTGATGATGAGTGATGTTGACCATCCTTTCATGTGTCCTTTGGCCATCTGTATGTCTTCTTTGAGAAAAAGGTTTATTCAGGTTCTCAGCCCATTTTTTTTTTTTAATATTTTATTTATTTATTTGACAGAGGGAGACACAGCAAGAGAGGGAACACAAGCAGGGGGAATGGGAGAGATAGAAGAGGGCTTCCCGCAGAGCAGGGGAGCCTGATGTGGGGCTCGATCCTAGGACCCTGGGATCATGACCTGAGCCGAAGGCAGACACTTAACGACTGAGCCACCCAGGTGCCCCTCTCAGCCCGTTTTTTAATTGGATTTTTGTGGGGTTTTTTGGTGTTAAGTTCTTTCCATATTCTTTATATTAACTTCTTATCAGATATATTGTTTGCAGATATCTTCTCCTATTCAGTAGGTTGCCTTTTTATTTTGTTGATGGTTTCATTTATTGTGCAAAAGCTTTTTATTTTGGTGTGGTCCCAATAGTTTATTTTTGCTTTTGTTTCCCTTGTCTGAGGAGACATATCTAGAAAATGTTAACTAAGGTTGATGTCCAAGAGATTACCTCCTATGTTTTCTACTAGGACTTTTATGGCTTCAGGTCTGACATTTCGGTCTTTAATCCATTTTGAGTTTATTTTTGTGTATGGTGAAGAAAGTGTCCCAGTTTCATTCTTTTGCATGTAGCTCTTCAGTTTTCCCATCACTATTTATTGAACAGACTCTCTTTTACCCATTGTATATTCTTGCTTCTTTTGTCATAGATTAATTGACCGTGTAGGTGTGGATTTATTTCTGAGTTCTTTATCCTGTTCTGTTGATCTTTGTATCTTTCTTTATGTCAGTACCATAGTGTTTTGATTACTGCAGCTATGTAATATATCTTGAAATCTGGGATTGTGATACCTCCAGTTTTGTTCTTCTTTCTCAAGATTGCTTTGGGTATTCAGGGTCTTTTGTAGTTTTATACAAATTTTAGGATTATTTGTTTTAGTCCTATGAAAAATACTATTGCTTTTTTGATAGGGATGACATTGAACCTGTGTATTGCTTTGGGTAGTATGGACATTTTAACAATATTAATTTTTCCAATCCATGAATATGGTATATCTTTTCATTTGTTTGTGTCATCTTCAATTTCTTTCATGATTGTTTTATAAAAGTTTTCAGAGTAGAGGTCTTTAACCTCTTTGGTTAAGTTTATTCCTAGATATTTTACTCTTTTTTGGTGCAATTGTAAATGAGATTGTTTTGTTAATTTGTCTTCCTGCTACTTTGTTATTAGTGTATAGAAATGCAGCAGATTTCTATATATTAATTTTGTATCCTGCAACTTTACTGAATTCATTTATTAATTCTAGTAGTTTTTTGGCAGACTGGTAAATTGTTATCATCATCGTCATCATCATCATCATCACTATGTGCTAGTATGATTACTGGAAGTATTTCCATTCAGTTCTGAATATTAAGCTTTTAAAAGGTTAGCTATCTAATTGAGAGATTAGAACATGTTTAGAGTTGAGCTATGAAAAAGACGAAGGACTCTGACATAAAAGTAGTTGACTGAGAGGCCCCTGGGTGGCTCAGTTGGTTAAGTGTCTACTTTGGCTCAGGTCATGATCCCAGGGTCCTGGGATGGAGCCCCGAGTCAGGCTCCTTGCTCAGCAGGGAGTCTGCTGCTCCCCCTGATTGTGTATTCTCTCTCTTTCTCTCTCAAATAAAGAAATAAAATCTTTAAAAAAAAGGGGGTTGACTGATCCAGGGGTATTTAACCTGAGGAAGAAAAGATGCCTGAGCCCAGGGGTTGGCTTCATACATGAAGGACTGTCCTATGGAAGTGGGATTAAATGTGGCTCATATCCTCAGGAAGAAGAACTAGTGGCAAATGAGTGGCAGCTATTTGCCTCCAATGCCCACAATATATCCAATAAGAAGACATTTCAGTGAGAGCTGTTCAAAGCTGCCTTTAAAGTAATGCATTCTTTATCACTCAAGGCACCCAGGTAGGGTCTGGACAACCATCTTGCTCAGTTTGTAGAACAGATTATAGCATCAAATAAGTAGACAGTGTTTGTTGATTTTTTTAGTTTCTTTCCAAGCATAAGGTCCTAAGCTCTTCAGTGAACAAGCCTTCTGAAAAGAAAGAATGAGACCAATTAATTAGACCAGATTTATCATGTTGAAAACTTTTCCTGATTAATCTCCAAATCAGTTGACTTAAACATGTCCCACCGAGACTCATAGGGTTGCCCTTGTGGTAGGATTCGAGGTTCCCAGCCACTGCCATCACCTATTAGTCACTTATAATTATTTCTCTTTCCTCAGACCTCTACTGGCATCATGTCCAAAACCATTATAACCACAGCAACTAAAATCATAACAGCAACAGTAAAGACTAACAATTATCGAGCACTTAACAATGTAAATGCATGAGAAGTGTATGTCTACACAGTTAAGTGCTTCGTACATATTTCCTAATTTAATTCTCACAACAAACTGGTGAGGAGGATCCTGTTACCATTACTACTTTGAATTTAAGGAGATGAGATGCTTGTCCAGGGTCACACAGTTCAGCAAGGCCTGGAGTTGCAATGGCAACACTGCTGCTGCCCCCTTCACCAACTTAGTCAAAAGACCTGGTGAAGAAGAAAAGGAAATAAGCTCCTCAGGAAAAGGTGGGTGATTCATGATTCAACCCACTCTAGGGACTGGTCTTTCACTACCAGTTAGAGGCTCCACTTCCTAGGACAGGTCATTTAATCAGGCAAAAAATGTCCTGCTGGGAGACTGGATACAATTACCTATTTCCTTCACCTTGCCCTTGAGTGTTCTGAGAAGAAGATGGGTTTTGCTTGATTTCCCACTTCGGCTGGGCAAATTGATATTGCTCAACCTGTTAATGGAGGAATGATTTTCATTATGGGACCTGAGTGGAAAGTAGCTCCTCTTGGTATAAATACCAGGCAGTCGGATACCTTTGTTTTGAGATGGGTGGCACATCTTGACTTTTGTTCCAGCCTAGTATTTTCTGTGAAGTTGGAGCTATTTGCCGCCAATGCCCTCAGAAAGCCAGAATGAGGAGCAGCTACTTTTTAGGCTTATTATGAATATTTAGTCTGATTCTGAGAGTCTCCTATTTAGCTTTGCATTTTTTTTTTCTCTTCAGGATAAATTCAGTGGAACTCATTGCTTTCTAAAAATGTCACTTATTTACAGCAAATGTAATCTACCACAACATTCCCACTGAGACAAAATCTCTTGTGTCTTCGAATGCCTCAAAGGAGACAAAAAAACAAAAAACAAAAAACAAAAAAACAGTTCTTGTACACATATACCTACAGGGATAAAGTAATCATTGAGCTAATTAATTAGCTAATGTTTTTTTTTAATTGCTTTGCAAATGCAGAAATGATTATTCCATTAGCGTTATATGCTTTTGTAACCTTGTGTTCTGTCCCCCTATGGACATTGTGCCATAACTAGTTTCTGCATAGATTTCAAGAGAGATATAAGGACAAATTTTTCACTTCACAAATCAGTAAACATGTAGCAGAGGGCAGTAACACTGCACACCAATTATCAACCAATAAAATTCTTCTTCCCTCTCCCTCAGCCTCTTTCTCACCAGCCAGTATGGTTTAGCTCATATTTCATGGAGAAAATAGAAACTATTTAGGCAATGCCTGCTAAACTTCTCTCCCTCCACTTTCAGATTTACATTTAAAGATACTTATTGCTACCTTCTTTTCTTCTGTCTTATAGGATGAGCTCTCCTCCTCCTCTTGGAGTGTAACTACAAGTCTCTTTTGGCTCTTTTGAGATGAGCCCCTTTAAGGAGTCCTTCTCTTCTAGTTATCTTAGATCTCCCGTCAATCTCTTTCCTATTCCCTCAGCTAGTGACATGCTGAGTATCTTTCCCATGATTCAGTCTCCTGCTGAATTTACACCTTAGTACATTCCTCACTTTCATTGAAAAACTGCTGGGAAGAGTTATATTTCTGTCCCATCTTGTCTACTTCACGGCAACTCCTTTACCCTTTGTAGTTGCATGCCGAAATCTGAAGGGGCGTACTTACCCTCAGCACTGTGGTAGAATTGTTTTCCTGGTTTATCTTGCTTAAGTGAGGAGCACTTTACTATATGTTCTCACAGCTGTTAGTTCTTAACTCCATTGTATTATAATTAGTATTATATTCCTTACTACACTGTATTTTAATGATCTGTGTTCATATGTTTCCTTAGTAGATGGGGCTTCTAGAAGGCAGGGATGAGGATTTATATAGATTGAATGCTCACTTTAGAGGTAAACATAGGTCCTGACACATAAATATATGGAAAATATTCTTCAATAAGTTAGTAAATATTTGTGAACATCAGCAATAGAATTATTGCTCTAAATTTCCAATTTCTGGGGGCACCTGGGTGGCTCAGTCGGTTGAGCATCTGCCTTCGGCTCAGGTCATGATCTTAGGGTCCTGGGATCAAGCCCTGTGTTGGGCTCCCTGCACAGGGGGGAGTCTGCTTGTCCCTCTCTCCCTACCCCCCCCTCGTGCTCTCTCTCTTTCTCTCATAAATAAATAAAATCTTTAAAAAAATACTTTTAAAATTTCCATTTTTTGTGTATATCCATTTTCTCAACAGTACATCACTCATTCATTTATTCATGAGTGTAGTGAATATTCACAGAGAGCCTCCTGTGTTATAAAATCTGTAACCCCGTGAGTTTGGAACAGAGGACATAGCTGTCATTGCCCACACACTTAATGTTGGGAGCTCAAGGGAGCTTTGGTCTTTCTTTTCCACTTGCTGTCTTTCTTTTCACTCTCATCTAATCAGCCACAAAACCCCACTGACAATTCCCTTATTCTATTTCTTGCTCATTTCTTTTCTTTCTGGGCCCTTTCTCACCTCTCCCTCTGTCCTGTACCTCTCTTGTTGGTGTGTCATCATTGGGAGCCTTCCCACCTGTATTCTCTCAGACCGTGTCTTCCTCAGCCTCTCACTCATGGCCTTCTCTCCTTTGGCTTCACCTTTGTCTCTGCTTCTTCATACTTCCTGTCTCTGTTTAACCAGAATGTCTATTTCCTTGTATTCTGAATATACATTTTGAGTTCCTGCTTCTGAAACTTCTTTATTTGGGTCTCCTACCTAAGGATTTCACCCTTTTCTCTCTGCTCTCCACCTTTTACCCATTTTTCTGGGACTCTTCTCATGGTTACCTGCTTGACTGATCATGCTGGTCAATGGTGGTCTTTCTCACTTCTCAGTTCCACACATACTCATATGTTGTGGTGTGTGTGAGCTCAGGCTTTGGAGGCAGAGTTCCAGGTTTAAATTTTTGTTCTGCCGTTTACTATCTGTGTGCCCTTGGACAAGTTAGTTAGCTTCACTCAGTTTCTTCATCTATAAAATGGGTATCTTAAAAACTCTAATAAGTAGCTACTATTATGAGGATCAAATGAGATAATGCAGTATCAGTACATGGTGAATGCTCAATAAATATTAGCTATTATTGTCATTTATTTGGTCCTTAAAATGCCCTGCTTTCATTTGTTAGCTTTTCTGGCAGGCATATATAATTCCTTTGTGGCAGAGAGGTTTTTGTAGTTTGAGCAATGCTGTGTACACTGCAGGTTTATTAAAAAGAGTTGAAAGTAATTTATGTCCCTTGAATGAATTTCTTGATTGACTATAAGGAAGTTGGTGTTTCTCTATATCATAGTTTAACCCTAGTTGAAATGATCCCACCTGCAAAATGAAAACAATTTCTTCTTTATAGTTGGTAAAAAAATCACATTCATGGGTGAATGAAATGTATGTGCATATTTGAAATAGGAATGCGGCGATTTCCTATTTTTTAAGTTCCTCATAATCTAATGGGATTGTGATGAAGTTTATCTTTCTTAGCATACCTTTTCTTCATAGATATTTCTAATGCATCAGTTTTGACAGGTGATGTTTAAAATGCTGACGGAAAAGAAACCTAGTTGTAACATCAGGTATTGGCTTCATGACCATCCATGTCCCTTTCAAGTCTAAAATTCTTATAAATTTCAGATTGCTTTGAAATGTCTCACAGTCCCTAAATTACCTTTAAGTGATTGATTTAGTGAGCTTCTGTTATGTTTTAGGCATGGTGTTTGGAACACAAAGTGAACTGGGCACAGTTCCTTCCTTTGGAAGAACTTATAGTTCAGGGGTTCGCAGCTTTCTCTGTAAGGGACCAGGCTAATGGTTCTTAATTGTGGACAATTTTTGACCCCAGGGAACATTTGCAATGTCCAAAGACACTTTCAGTTGTTAAAACTGCAGTGAGGGGATGGATGGAGGGGAGTAAAGGGGTAACGAGGTGAGGGAGTAGGAATGCATGTAGTGCATATAGTGCTCCTGCATTTAGTGGGTAGAAGCTGAGGTTGTTGCTGTTCATCCTACAAAGCATAGGACAGCTCCTCTATGACAAATTATCTGACCCCAAACTTGAATAGTGCCAACGCTAAGAAGCTCTGGACCAGATAGTAAATAGTAAATCCATAGCAAAGATACGGTTTTGTGGGCCATAGAGTCTCTATCATACTACCAAACTCTGCCTTTGTAGGATGAAAGCAGCCAGAGATAATGTGGAAAGAAATGGGTGTGTCTGTGGTCCAGTAAACTAATTGCATAAGCAGGAAGTGGGTTGGATTTTGTTCCAGGGATATACTTTGCTGACCCCTGCTCTGATTGAAATGACAAACAAAACCAGATAATTACAATGTATCATAATAAGCTATATGATCAAAATCTTCAGGTTTACAGTGAAGCTCACAATATGGGCAGTTAGCGGGACCTCAGATGTTAGAGATGGTTTCCTAAAAGAAGAAAGTACATAAACAGAACTTTTTTTTTTCCCCTAAGAGTGAGGAGTTAGGCAAACAGGACAATTCCAGGGAAAAGGAATAACATCCCCAGAGACATAAAAATGTGAAATAGCATGGTGAGTGTGCAGAACTAATAATAAGAATACAGGAAAGTAGGAACGTGGTGATGGTGGTGGCGGTGGCGGCGGTAAGAGTAGTAGCTAATTTAGTGAGTGCTTACTGTATACCAAGAAATCGTCTGAGTATTTCATGTGCACTAACTCATTTCCTAGAAACAGAGCTCAGCGTGGCTCGGGTGCTGTGAGATCAGCGTGTGTGGAGATGGGTGTATGCACCAGGGCTAGGACTTTATTCTGTAGAAGGGTAAAACTAGGAATGAGAAGAGCAGCATGGAAGACATCAGTAAGACTACCAACTTGACTGGATGTTTGAGGTAAAGCCAGAGAGAGGTCACAATTTTCTGGCTGGCATGATATTAACGGCATATGGAGATACTGGAGGAGAGGCAGGCTCAACAGAGAAAGTGCTGTTTGCTTTTGAATGGGTTGTGTTGGAAGTCCCTGTGTTATCTGGACGTCAGGGTCAAGTTCAGATGGCTGGAGCTATAAGGGTAGTCAGAATATAAGGAATAAAGTTAAATTAGTTACAGTTGATGAACTCCTGTAAGAAAGCATATCAAATAGAAAAATGCATTAAACGCCCCCCCCCAAAAAAATCCTGAAAGTTACCAACATTTAAGAAAAGAGTAGATTTAAAAGGAAAAGTTAGAGAAGTGATAGGAGAACCAGGAAAGTGGTATCATAGAAGCCAAGAAAGTAGCAAGTTTCCAGGTAGATGGCATAGTCAGAGGACTGAAAGTGTCATTATAGCTGAGAAGGCAAAGGTCATGGGTAGTTTTGTTTTGCTTTTGAATCAGAGAGACTTAATCGTTTTGAAATTCAGAGATGAAAAAGCCAGTAGAATGGAGAAGCTAAATATATAAGAAACATAAATGTTGAAACAACATCCCAGGGGATTATGCAAAACTTTTCTTATGTATTCATTAAATAAAGTACGTACAAGAAATCTTACTAAAAAGTATTTTGTAGGCTTATTTGGAGTTGCTGTAAATTTTTTAAAAAAGGCATTTCTTTATGTAATCTCTCCATAATTCATGTTTTGTGTTTATATTCTCCTTCCCCCAATTGATCAGTTCTATCATTAGATTTTACTGAAATTATGGCCTTGAGGGGCTTGCCATGTATTTGTTATCATAAAATTTAAAAGCCATCCTTGTAGAATAGTAAAACTTCAGGAACACTTTTATATGATTAGCAAATGGGACACAAACCTTATAGATCTGAAACTTGAAGACACCAAAGAATATCAAGAAGACAATGTCAAGTCAGTTACATTCAATTCAATTTAAGTCATTCATTGGATGTCATGAATTTTTATTAACGGTCACATGACAGTTTTGGTTTGTTGTGGGTTTTTTTTTTTTGCTCTCAAACAGCTTGCTCTCCTAACCACTTTGTATGTTTATTGCACAAAGGATTTGTAGCAACTATGAATGTAGTTGATGAGAAAAGATTTACATAAACAAAGCACTTGAAGAATCTAATCATGAAGAAATGTAACAAAATGTTATCACATAGTACAATCAGTGGTATCAACACTGCGCCCCATTACTAAAAACTTTCAGGAAAGGAGAGTCTTGCATGTACTGGAATATTGGGAGCATCTCCATCTACTGGCTCTGCCTACAGGGTCATCTTTTCTAGAGAGAACTGGACTAAATTACTCTTAACAGAAGAACAGATGCAAATGATGAAGGACCGGGGGTGATCCAAAGCATCAAAATACTATTTGCTCCGGGAGGACGGACCTCGTCTTACTTACCTTTGTATCCCTCTGGGCCAAGGCACCATGGCTGCCATTTATTAAGTGCACAGTTAATACTGAATTGATTGCATCTGTCCATTGGATTAGTGCAGCTGAGGCAGGCTGGACCATGTGCTTTGTGGATACTTTCCAAATAATGGTGCTAATGACAAAGAGCAGGAGGGTCCAAGAGAATATGAGCTGTGAGAACTACACCTATGGAGGACTAGGAGCGAAACACCCTTGTAAAAGAAGACTAAATGTTGCCTGCACTGTCAGTGGGGAGTTGGCCAGAGCCACTGGGCTCTTCCCTCCATTATAGCAGTCGTGACTCATAAAACATGCATCCCGTGTGAAGGAATGAATGAGTGGGCCAATTCTGACTGAAAGTGGACAAACAAAAAAGAAGTAGCCAAAGCTTCCACCATAGCAGTTTCTTATGAAAGAAATTGGTTTTTAAAGATAAAGCTTATATGGAAAAAAAAGTGAAATCCACAAAAACTGGTTCTCACCTCTAAGGGTTTAGTTTCATTGAAAATAACCTTGAAAATGACTGCTCTGTGATTTTTGCTAGCTTTTAGTCCCTATAGGCAAAAAAGCATTTCTGAAAGAGATTTGAAAATTGTGGACTCTGATAACACTGCTAGTTGTCAGGTTTTTCTCTAATGAACAGCTTATCAGTAAATGTGCTCAGTGGTTAATTACCACATTAGGCTTATTGGCATAAAGTGTAGTAGAATGCCCATTATCCTTATGCAAATTTAGATTTACTGCAGGTTAAATCCTGTGACCTGAAATCTAAGTTGCCTGCCATAAATGAACAGACCCTTGTACTAGCCCTGCTGGGATTGGCAGGGACTAAGGACCCCAGGAGTGGGCTGAATGAATCAAGCTTGGGTAGGTGGGGCTCACTCTTTGGAATGTCTCACGAAGGCTGATGGAGCTAATTGTGCTGTAGAGGCTATTGGGTGTTTTTGTTTTATTTTGATTCAGTTTCATTTTACAGGGTAGCCAGGCAGTCCAAGCAATGGTTCAAGCCGGTGTGGATGCCAAGTGGTGTCATCCACCAGGTGGCATGGGGCATTTGGAGGTTGTAGGATTCAGGTTGAGCTATGCTTTGGTTCCAAGAGACTTGTCAAGTTAAGGGTGTGGATCCTAAGATAAAGATTCAGATTCGCCGGTGTCTTTGTCAGCTTAGGCTGCTATAACAAATACCACAGGCTCTGTGGCTTAAACAATAGACATTTATTTCTCACAGTTGAGGCTGGGAAGTACAAGATTATGGTGCTTGCAGAGTTGATGTCTGGTGAGGACCCACTTCCTGGTTTGTAGATGGCTGTCTTCTTGTTGCGTCCACAGATGGTGGAGAGGGAGATCATCTCTCTTGTGTCTCTTTTTATAAGGGCACTAATTCTATCATGAAAGCTCCACCATCATGACTTAATTACCTTCCAAAGGCCCCATCTCTGAATACCACACTGAGGATTAGGGCTTTACCATATGAAGTGGGGCTAGGAGTGGGGGGGACACAAACTTTCAGTCCATAGCACCAGGAAGGCTTAGGAAGCAAAGCAGGGAAGGCCCATCTAAGAGACTAGGCTCACAGTTGTTTCAGGGGTTTCAAGGGAATGGAACACAAGGCAGCCTATTAAGAGAAAATAGGCCTGTAGAAGGCCCATGTGACAGAGCAGAAATGAATGTTACCACATGAGGAGCAGAAATGAATGTGGCCACAGGGGAGCCCATAGCTCAAGAATGCCCCCTTGGTTTGCAGACCTAATTCCACACTCTTATCAGAAACTGAGGAAGAGGTGGCTACTGGGCCTCCTGCCCCTGTCAGGACTGACTCAGGAGTGGAGGGAACTTGGGGGAGAGAGGGGGGGGGGGGCGGCGGTCTTTCACAGTCCACTCTGTTGACTTGAGGTTAAAACAAGACAAGAACTGGACTGACATGGTCAAAGCCTCATTAAAATCTATTTGCTTATAGAAGGAGGTTGGTGTTTGGTGTTTAGGGACTTCTAATAAATTTGTAGGCACTGATTTTTCTGCAAATAGTGGTGGCACTTTCTGAAGCTCTGGAGCCCTGGCTAATGGACCCTACTCCCAGCACATTGAAATCCAGAGTTAAGAAGGAGAGACTCTCAGCATCTCAAGGATAGGAAAATCATTACTTCAGTTGTCTCTTCAAATGAATCATTAGTGCTCATAAAGGAAAATAGAGTCTTTCATGCCCAGGGCAAGTATCCAGATAATTTTGGCGGGGAGCAACATTTCTTACCACACTGTGAGTGTTTATGTGGCTGGGGCAGAATAAGTTGTGGTTTCAGTGCTGATCCATTAGCAGTGAGTGTGGTGAGAGAAAGTTCTTTAATTGGTCCCCAGGGTAAAAACAGCCTCATATTTATAGACTGTCAGAGGAAGCGGGGGTTGGGGAGGCAGGTGGCTTGTGAGCTCTACATCAATGACTTTTATGTCTTCCAGGTCACATTCAAATGTTTTGAACAGGAAAAAAGTAATCCTTTCTGTCCCATCCTAAATTCAGTGTCTTGGTTGGAAGTATCCATAGAAAGCACCCCTCCATCTTCATAACTTACTATTACAAAAAAGCAACAAGGCTTTCTCTATTTAAGAACAGTACAGACTGTTTTAGAAGTAAGATGTTTTCCAAGAATTACCAAGGCAAAGAAGGAACATGGAGGTACCAGTGTGTTGTCCACATAGCAACCACTCGGTGTGGGGTGATGAACAATTATAGTGGTAGCCAAATAGGTGGCGCTAAGGGCAGAAGAAGTATGTATGTATGTATGTATGTATGTATGTATTTATTTATTTAAGATTTTATTTATTTATTTGACAGAGAGTTAGCGAGAGAGGGAACATAAGCAGGGGGAGTGGGAGAGGGAGAAGCAGGCTTCCCCCTGAGCAGGGATCCTGACATGGGGCTTGATCCCAGGACCCTGGGATCATGACCTGAGCTGAAGGCAGACGCTTAATGACTGAGCCACCCAGGCGCCCCAGAAGAAGCACTTATTATTATGTAGGACGTGTTAGACCACATGTAGCTTTGAAGTTTTATTTGGTCTTCTTGATCTGTGAACTGACCTAATGAGAGGCCTTCTTTTCCTTCAACCTCACCTTAACCATTTGGCCTTCTGAGCATTGGAGGTGGGAGAGATCTCCCAAATGAGAATAAGCCCAGGATCATCTTCTAGCATCCAAAGCATGGGAAAGAAGAAATAAAGGGAAGAGAACAATCTAAAAGTCTCATATGAAGAAAGGCCCAAGAGAAACCCTGGAGTCTTGAGAGCCCATTATACAGAAAAGAATCAAAGAAAGAGAGACCCAAGAAGAAAGCCATGTGCAGAGATCCAGGAGAGTTACTGGCCCAGTTTATTTACATTTATTAAAGGCTTATCCCTCTAAAAGCTTTTAGCTCTTCTAGAGGAGCTCCACTGGATCATTGATTAGTTAATTTTGCTCTAGCCCTGTTTCAAAGCTTGAGGATAGGGTGAGAAGAGAAGATTTGAGCTATTCCTAGGGAAATTATTTGAACAAATAGGTTTTATTATTATGACAGCTAAGATAGGTGGGTAGTGGTCGTGTTGCGAAGGATTCTGGAAACAGTATCCTTGAGTTGCTCTTTATATCCTTAAGCAATATATCCTATAATTTGGGTGTTCAAAATTCATAGAAATGGTATCTTACTATACATATCTTTGTACAACTTACTTTTCTATTCAACCTAACATTTTCAAGATTTATCTCTATTCAAGTAGACTTCATTTATTCATCTTAAATGCTGTTTAGTGTTCCATTGTAGGAATATATTTTGTTTTACTTACTCTTCCCCCTTCTAATGTAGTTAGATATTTATGTTCTTCCTAGTTTTCCATTTATATCAAGGCCAGAGTGAACACCCCTGTATGGTTTTTATTCACATTTGTGCCAGAGTTTGCCCAGGACATATACCGAGAAGTACATCTGTCTGTTAGGTCATAAGGTGGGTGTATTTTTTAACTCTATTAGGTATTGCCAAATTGCTCTCCAGAGTGGTATACAAATTTGCACCCCCACTAGCGGTATGTAAATGTTCCTGTTCCCTTGCATTCATGACAGTATTTGGCATTGCCAGTCAATCAGTTGATATAGTGTGAACCAACTCAATAGAATATAAACCAGGTTGACCCTGTAAAATAGATGCCTAAATCCTCTCCCATTTCAAGTTCCTTTTTCCTACTGAGAATCTAGAGACCTCAAGGGTATGTAAATTGCATGTTTCCTACTTCATTTCCTTCTTAGGCTGCTAAGCCCTAGTGAGAGCCCTCCCATTCAGGTGTCCATTTGGAGCAGGTCTCTTCTTTATCAGCAGCCACTTGCTGTCTGTCCACTTTATTTTTATTTATTTATTTTTTAATTTTACTATGTTATGTTAATCACCATACATTACAGCATTAGTTTTTCATGTAGTGTTCCATGATTCACTGTTTGCTTATAACACCCAGTGCTCCATTCAGTACATGCCCTCTTTAATACCCATCACCAGGCTAACCCCTCCCTTCACCCCCCTCCCCTCTAGAACCCTCAGTTTGTTTCTCAGAGTCCATAGTCTCTCATGGTTCATCTCCCCCTCCGATTCCCCCCCCCCTTTATTTTTCCCTTACTACTATCTTCTTTTTTTTTTTTTAACATATACTGTATTATTTGTTTCAGAGGTACAGGTCTGTGATTCAACAGTCTTACACAATTCACAGCTCTCACCATAGCACATACCCTCCCCAATGTCTATCACCCAGCCACCCCATCCCTCCCACCTCCCACTACTCCAGCAACCCTCAGTTTGTTTCCTGAGATTAAGAATTCCTCATATCAGTGAGATCATATGATACATGTCTTTCTCTGATTGACTTATTTCGCTTAGCATAATACCCTATAGTTCCATCCCCGTCATTGCAAATGGCAAGATTTCGTTTTTTGATGGCTGCATAATATTCAATTGTATGTATATATATACCACATCTTCTTTATCCATTCATCTGTTGACGAACATCTTGGCTCTTTCCGTAGTTTGGCTATTGTGGACATTGCTGATGTAAACACTGGGGTGCACATACCCCTTCGGATCACTACATTTGTATCTTTGGGGTAAATACCCAGTAGTGCAATTGCTGGGTCGTACAGTAACTCTATTTTCAAGTTTTTGAGGAACCTCCATACTGTTTTCCAGAGTGGCTACACCAGCTTGCATTCCCACCAACAGTGTAGGAAGGTTCCCCTTTTTCCGCATCCTCGCCAACATCTGTTGTTTCCTGACTTGTTAATTTTAGTCATTCTGACTGGTGTGAGGTGGTATCTCATTGAGGGTTTGATTTGGATTTCCCTGATGCCGAGCGATGTTGAGCACTTTTTCATGTGTCTGTTGGCCATTTGGATGTCTTCTTTGGAAAAATGTCTGTTCATGTCTTCTGTCCATTTCTTGATTGGATTATTTGTTCTTTGGGTGTTGAGTTTGATAAGTTCTTTATAGATTTTGGATACCAGCCCTTTATCTGATATGTCATTTGCAAATATCTTCTCCCATTCTGTCAGTTGTCTTTGGGTTTTGTTGACTGTTTCCTTTGCTGTGCAGCAGCTTTTTATCTTGATGAAGTCCCAATAGTTCATTTTTGCCCTTGCTTCCCTTGCCTTTGGTGATGTTTCTAGGAAGAAGTTGCTACGGCTGAGGTCAAAGAGGTTGCTGCCTGTGTTCTCTAGGATTTTGATGGACTCCTTTCTCACATTTAGGTCTTTCATCCATTTTGAGTCTATTTTTGTGTGTGGTGTAAGGAAATGGTCCAGTTTCATTCTTCTGCATGTGGCTGTCCAATTTTCCCAACACCATTTGTTGAAGAGACTGTCTTTTTTCCATTGGACATTCTTTCCTGCTTTGTCGAAGATTAGTTGACCATAGAGTTGAGGGTCCATTTCTGGGCTCTCTGTTCTGTTCCATTGATCTATGTGTTGGTTTTTGTGCCAGTACCATACTGTCTTGATGATGACAGCTTTGTAATAGAGCTTGAAGTCCAGAATTGTGATGCCACCAGCTTTGCTTTTCTTTTTCAACATTCCTCTGGCTATTTGGGGTCTTTTCTGGTTCCATACAAATTTTAGGATTATTTTTTCCATTTCTTTGAAAAAAGTTGATGGTATTTTGATAGGGATTGCATTAAATGTGTAGATTGCTCTAGGTAGCACTGACATCTTCACAATATTTATTCCTCCAATCCATCCACTTTAAACTATTGTAGTTCTTCTATTCCTTACAGAACTTTATTACCCCAACCCCAATTTCTTACATATCTTTCAAAAATGTCAGGATATATGGAAAAATCACAGTTTGAATATCCACATTCAGAAGGTAAAGCCAAATACAACCAAATCCCCAAAGCAGGTATGATTACTGAGCAATTAAAACTGAAGTTACCAAAACTGTTATAAAAGAATGTTCTCATAGGAAAAAAAAAAACACTATTCCCCAAATATATTCATATATTGATTCTCTTTCCACTTTAGGCTTTACCCTTCTGGGGTATTGATGGGTAGATAGGAAATCCTTGTGTTCTTCCTAGAGTTTAAAATGTGTGATTAGCATTTGAATCTGTTGGACATATAGTTTCCAAAAATTCCTCTTGTGGAAAGTCATAAAGTTTTGTCTTATAGTCTTTGTGGACCATTTAGTTGACCTAGTCTATCATTACTATTAGTATGGATTCTTTCATTTAAGTGTTTTCCTTGCATTTTCTACAATAGCTAAAACAGAATGTTTCCTTTGGTTGTTATATGATAAACAAAATAAATCTTGATTATACAGCTTAGCCTGAAGGCCCAGCTGTGCAAAAAAAACAAAGTCCCTGCCCTTAATTAATTAATTAATTTCAGTTCGGTGAATTAATGTCACAATTAATATCACATTGGTGCCCATGTATAGAAAACTGCTAAATTTTCCAGGATAAATACATTGAGATTTTTCTACCGAGAGTGGTACCAGTTTTGCTTTTTTTCTTTGTGAGAGGGAACTGAAGGTTGATGCTACAGTGGCATCACAGACAGCCTAAAAGATGTCAAGGAGGGAAACTTTGAGATCATTGGATTATTTGGCTTGAATAAACTAATTTATCACATAACTGTGTGTTAAGTGCATCTCTATGTCACGTTCTGTGCTAAGTGTTGGAGATAAACGATGATCAGATAGAAGGTAGCCTTCCCCTTGTTGAGATTTGAGATCGAGTTTCTGTCAGCTTTTGAATCAGTGTGGATTTTAAGGACATGAGATCCCATAGCTGAACAGAAGGATCCCAGTGCCTCTATGACTTTTACTTTTAACTTGAAGAGAAACATTAAGAATGTCTGGTGTGTGACCTAAGATTATGTGTGTGTATATATATTCTTTTATTATGTTATGAATATTTTGACTGCAATAAGAATTTTTATTAAAAATGTTTCTTGTATTCAGTGTTGAGAAAGGAGATGGAATAATGACACAGAAAGAAACTCATATAGAGCATAATAGCACGGAGGGAGGATTTTTAACATACAAGTACTTAGAGGGGTTGAAACAAAGGCTGAAAACTATGGTAAAGTACAAAATCATTATAAGAAAAAAATTCAGTTCATCATCAAATAGTGTTAAAAAGCTGAAAAGACATTTTTTTTCCCGTGGTGATATTCTCACTGTGTCTTTCTTCCGTTTAATTCAGTTCCGTGTAGTGGATGTGTATTAAATATCTATTAGGTATTAAGCATGTACTTGCCACAGGGACACAAAAATTAATATAAAATGTTTTTTTTCTTGGAGGGCCCAGAGACCAGTGGGATATATTGGCAAGCAGGTTGAAAATAATTGTAGTAATTATGAGGAATGAAATGTGCCAAAGTAGAAAGATGTTTAAAATACCTTGTGAGATTTCTGGTTATGCTGGGTAAGCTTGTATCAGAGTGACCCTGTCATTGAAAACAATTAGAAAAGCAGGAAAAAACATAAAAATTATCAGTCTGAAGGCATCAGAGATCTACCAAGGTGGAGAGGAGTTGAAGGGCCAGAGTCCTGAAAAGACAGAGAGGAAGCACATGGAGTGAGACCAGAAGTCAACATATATTTCCCCCCTCAAAACATTCCCCAAGAGGGCAAGCAGAACATGGTGTCAAAGAGGCAGAGGATGTGAGAACCTTCAGTAGTCCCATGGAACTGGGGAGACAGAAGCTGAGTCCAGATCTATCGAAGGGGGAGGGGCCTAACAAATTCTTTAGGTTTTCATTTGTGACCCTAGTCATAAGAAGAGCTAACACAAATATACCAGTTTCCACAAAGACTGAAACATAGCTTTGAATCTGTTCAGTTTTAGAATGCATTAAGATCTACCACTGTTCTAAATGCCTGCTAGAAACAAAAATATTTTCTTCCTGGAGGATATTAGATTACCCAGAGCCTCAAATGATTTTTTTTTTCAAATTTTAATACACATGGCCTAGCAGTTAGTTAAATATTGCCAAGTCTATTAGGAGTTAAAATCAAGTGCTAAAAACTAAGAGAAAAAACTGCCACTAGAAACAAACCTATAGGAGAGCCATATGTTAGATTTATCAAAAATAAACTTTAAGATAACTGTAATATATATCCTCAGAAACATAGAAGATAAGATGAAAAATTTGATGGAGACCTGGGGTCTATGTAAAAATGTCAAATGGAAGTTCTAGAATGGAAAATGTAATGTCTAAAATTAATAGCTTAGCAGATGCTTAAGAATACAAGACACAGCTGAAGACAGGATTGTTATCTAGACGATAGATCATAGGAAATACACAGAGTGGAAAGAAAAGAAAGGTGAAAATGTCAGAAAAAAAGAGTGGAAAAGACCCATGTGGCACAGTGAAAGAGCTAATGTCCATGACATTGAGGTCAGGGGACTAGAGAGAAAGGATGGTGAAAGAACAATGGTTTGAGATATGTTCAATGAAAATTTTCCCAAATGGAAAAAATACATGCAGCCAATGATGAAGCATTGCCTAGAAGTGCATGTAGGATAAATTTGAAAGTACATCTTGGTAAAACGGCTGAAAACAAAACAGCAAGGAGCTCCAAAAAGCAAGCAGAAAAAAAGAATTGCATTGCCTTCGTAGGAACAACAGTAAGATTTAAATTTGACCTCTCACGAGAAATGATGGAAGCCAAAACATGATGCAACAGTGTCTTCAAAATGGTAAAAGAAAATAATTGCTCCCTCTGCTAGCGTTCTATCATCAGTGAAAATATTCTTTAAAAAAATAGAAACTCATATTTTTGCAGAGAAAAAAATGTGAGAATTCATTCTTGGCATACTTGCTCTAAAAGAACTAAAAGGAAATTCTTTAGGCAGAAGGGAGATGATACCAGATGGAAGCATGGAAATCTAAGCAGGAATGAACAGCTATAGAGCGTATAAATACTTATTGATAGTATGAGAATTATAATAGACTGGAAGCTGCTAATGCTACTTGCTTTAAAGACAGAGAAAGGGGCCATGAGCTGAGGAGAGTGGGGTGGCCACCAGAAACTAGAAAGGGTAAGGAAACAGATTCTCCCCCAGAACCTCCAGAAGGAGCTCAACCTTGCCAACACCATGTCTTTAGCACAGTGAGGTTTGTTTCAGACTTCCAACCTCAAGAATGGTCAGATAATAAATGTGTATTGTTTTATTTATTTATTTTAAAGATTTTATTTATTTATTTGTCAGAGAGAGAGAGAGAGAGAGAGAGAGCACAAGCAGGGGGAGCGGCAGGCAGAGGGAGAAGCAGGCTGCCTGCCGAGCAAGGAGCCCAATGAGGGACTCGAGCCCAGGACCCTGGGATCATGACCTGAGCCGAAGGCAGATACTTAACCAACTGAGCCACCCAGGCATCCCTAAATGTGTGTTGTTTTAAACCAAAAAATTATAACACATGATAGGATTTCAAATATATGTTGAATTTTTTAAAATGACGAAAAAATCAGAAGAGACAGGAAAAGAGTAAATGGAGTTAAAGGGTCTAAGGACCTTGAGTTGCCAGGAAAGTGGCTAAAAATAGACTTTAATAAGGAAAACTGTCAAGTAGAAATGGAAAATTGATCAAAGAAGTTGAATTTATAAATAAAATTCCTCTCAAAGAGAACTCCTGGCCAGATGGAGTCACAGGTGAATTCTTCTAAATGTTTAAGGAAAATAGTAAGATGTAGGCCTTAGACAAACAGACCAATGGAACAGGAAGTCCAGAAATTGGCCCACACCTATATGGACACTTGATTTATTAAAGGTGATTCTGTATAACGGAGGGGAGAGTATAATCTTTACAATATATGGCTCTTGATCAATTGGGTATCTTTACGGAAAAAATGTTTATCGACTTCTGCCTCACACCACACATGTAAGCCAATTCCAAATGAATTGTCTACCTGAATGTACAAGGCAAAATAGTAAAGCATCTAGAAGAAAATAGAGAATAATATCTTCATGGGCAGTTTAAAACACAATGTGATATCATCACCAACATGGGTATCAAAAAGACTGACAAAAGTGAAGTGGTAGAGAGGATAAGAAGCCACTGAAATCCTCATACACTGGGATTGGTACAAGAAGTTTGTGAAAATCAATACAAGTATTTTGGAAAGTATTCTGACAAGATCTACTAAAGCTGATCATATACATACCCTATGATCCAGCAAATCCACTCTTCAGTATATGCCGACAGAAGTATATACACATACACATCAGAGTATGTGTACAAAAATGTTGATAATAGTCCCAGAGTAGAAGTGACCCAAATGGCCATGAACAATAGAACAAATAAATAGAGGGGCACTTGGCTGGCTCAGTCGGTTAAACATCCGCCTTCGGCTCAGGTCATGATCCCAGAGTCCTGGGATCGAGCTCCGCGTTGGGCTCCCTGCTAAGTGGGGAGTCTGTTTCTCCCTCTCCTTTGCCCCTCCACCCCCACCCACCCATGCTCTCTCTCTCACTCAAATAAATTAATAAAATGTTAAAAAAACAAATAGTGTTATATTCACAAAATGGAATGTTATGCAACAATAAAAATGAATGCACTATGTACAACATAAAATCTCACAAACATAATACTGAGTGAAACAAGCTAGATGAAGAAGAGTGTATTTATTATAGTTTTCCTTATATATATAGTTTAAAACAAGCTAATCTATGGTGTTAGAAGCCAGTTATCTTGGAAGAAGAATGAAGTGAGTGTGGCAAGAGGAAGGCTTCTGGGGTGCTGGTATGGTTTTATTTCTTGGTCTGGGTGGTGAGTACATAAGGACGATCACTCTGAAAATTACCTGAGCTGTTGGCTTTTGATTTGTACACTTTTGTGAATGTTTTAACAGTTTTAAAAAATATTATGTTAGCCAAGAACAATATATTTTGTATGAAGAAGGCTTGAAGCAAATTTGAAAATTGGCCATGATTTGCCAGACAGAAGAGAAAGGGAAAAAATATTCTATTAAAGGAATAGCCTAAGCCAAGTGTACAGAAGGGAGAGGATTTGTGTTATTTTAAGTAAGAATTCGAGTGTGTAGAACATGGGTCATATATGGGAAGAAGAGTGGGAGATGAGGCTAGAGGTATAGGTTGAATGTTATTTGTAGAATGTCATAAATGTAGAAAATGAAGAGATTACAGGTTTTTGAGCAGAAAGTGTTAACAGGGAATTTTGGATTGGGTTGCATGAAATTCCACCAGAAACAGACTGGTTTTGCCAGTGAGTCCTGAGTTTGGAATTGGCCTCTATTTTTCCTTCAACCCTTTCCCTCCCCACTTTGCACATGAATACAAAGTCTTCCATCTCATTTTAATTGGTTCTTTGATTTGTAGCAATCCAGACTAGAGTGCTTTAGTTTTATCAGCTTGCACAAACAACTCCTTTTTTGGTGGCTGTTGCCTGTTGTTGTCCCTCTCCTTTATGGAGATCATTAAGTGCCTTTCCCAGATTTAAGAGTGCCTCCTACACTGAGGACCTCAATGTCTGAGATGGCTGGTCTACCTCCTGACCCAGCTTGTCTATTATCTGAGAAAATGCACCCTAAATTGGTCCCCTAGTACTCCAAGTGGGCTATGCATTGGCAGGAAGAGACCACAAACACACACTTCATTTAATTTCTGAGTTAATGCCCAGGGATAAAAGGATTATCAGAAACACGATGACCACATAGGGAAGGAACAGAGTAATGTTTCCCAACACAGCTTCACTTGGCACCCAGGGTCCTTCATAGCAATGAACAGCTGTGAGAGACACTGTGTATTTGGGGTTGAGTCCTTCCAGGTCTTTCTGGAAAGCTCAGTTCTTCTGAACCTGCCTTATGTGATTGGGGCTTATGCCACATTCTGACAGAATTGACACTGATAATCTGTGCATGCCTATTTAAAGGAATATTTTCAAATATTGGAATCTCCTGGCTCTTGACCTAAATGTAGCATAGCAAGGCCACATCGTCACCTGGAGGGGGAATCAGCATCCATGTGCAAGTGTCCTGGATAAGTAGCAATCACTTCTGGCTTTGCAGTGTTCTAGAAGACTCTTTTCTATACAGACACAAATATGCTTAAATGGAAAAAAAGAGAAGCAGGAATTGGAATCAGGGTTTTTCTGAATCTTTATAGTAAGCCTCTCACCATGTTTATAGTTTTTAAAACCAGTGAGATACGTCAGGCCAGTGATATGTAAATTGTTCTTTGGAGACCGCAGGTTCCTTGAGAATGATGGAGGAGGAAACAGAAGTGTGTCTTTTATTCTTTCAGACCTAAATCATTCCCAGGTAGTGAAATTCCAGTAAGGGATGGACTTGGCTTATTTAATAAATGTTGAGCCTAAAGAAAAGTGACTAGATCTCCCAAAGCAGCTAATTTTCAGGAAATGTTTTTGGAAAAGTGGGTCTCTTGCTTAATGTCCCATAGCCATTCCATGTGTGTCCTCTTGTCAGTGATGGAGATGAGAAGCTGCTCTGGGTAAAAGATGTGTAAGAAATCAGGACTTACTCTCTCCCTCCATCCACGATTGGTATTCCTTTGCTGATTCATTCCAGGGCTGGGAATTGGGTGGGATTTGCCAAAGCCAACCTGGACCTGGTTTTCCATGCTCTGTGGATTCTGTTTCAATTGTCTCTTCATTCACTGCTCTGTCCACTTCTCCCCCAGAACCATAGATGAGTCTGAGCCTGCATCGCAAAGCGTTAGCCATACAAAAGGTCAGTGCAGGGGCAGGAAGATAGACAGGTGCTCATGCTGAGGGAAATAGGCAGGGACCCAAAAGAGTGTAACAGCTGGGTAGTCAGTGGGCTGTTTGAGCCTGGGCTGTAGAAAGGTGGCTGCCTGTACCTGTAGAACTACATTAGCCACAGTCTCGTCCTCAGCTTTGTGGCCTCAGAAGGTCAATTGTAGCTGACAACAATAGCAGGAATAGTAATAATAAGTCAGTGTTCATTGATCCTTTCCTATATGCTGAGCAGTGTCCCACTTTTATGAGATGAACTCATCTCATCCTCACACTAACTCTAGGAGATAAGTACCACACTGTCACCAGGGAGGAAAAGGAAGAAACCAAAGCACAAAGATAGTTTGCCCAAAGCCATACAGCTAGTTAAGGGTTGGAACTGGGATTAAAATCCACACAGCCTGGTTCCAGCGCCTATATTCATCGCCATTATGCCTCACTGCCTCATTAGCTGTTCATCGGGAATCATCAGTAAGTGAGAAATTGTTTTGCAGACGAACAGAAATTCACGTTTGATGTAGTACTACACCAGGATGCCATGGAGGAGAGTCATTCAGGAGCTCTACTCTTCAGTATAGTATAGCAGTCACAAGCCGCATCTGGCTATGGAGGACTTGAAATGTGCTTGGTCTGCTCGAGGTGTGGTGTGTCGCAAGTATAAAATACACACTGGCTCTGAAGACTTACTGCCCCTCCCCAAATCTTATAAATCGGTTCTTAGGTTGATTACATGTTGAAATGATAAAATTTTGTATAAAGTTAGATAAAATGTATTAATAAATTACTTTTACTTTTTTTTTTTTTTTTTTACTTTTAAAATATCTGGCTACTAGAAAATTTTAAATTACATCTGTGACTTACATTGTATTTCTTTTGGACAGCATTGCTCTGCAGACTGAGAAAAACACATGGATGTGTTTTTCCTCATACCTGTGAAACTGAGTCGTTCACCTGAATGAGCTTGTGGTCAGCCTGAAAGAGTTTGTTCACCATTTGTGTTACGGGATCAGAGCAAGAGGTGCTGGTCCATTTTAGGGATATTTCTTTTAGGCTGTAGAAGAACATACTGAACTATCTTTATTTCAGCAGAGTGCCCCAGCTTCAAAGCAGGATATAGAAGGGCAGACTAAGTGAAAATAAGTAAATAAAAGTAAAAAGGTATTGACAGGAGTTTGGGATTCAGATAGGTAGAGCAAGATTCTGCAGATTATACCGTATCAGTGATTGTGAGTGTTTTCTAGGAGAGGGGAGGGCATTTGTATGTGGTTAAGGTAACTGGGGACCAAGCTGTAGAGAATCTTGGACTCAGAAAAAAGGAGTGCCTTTAGAATGATGAAAGTTTACTTTCCAAGTGTTCTTTAGATTCTTTATTGATCAACAGACTATTTTGTCATGAATGGCTTCCTAATTTGTGACATACTAAAATTTCAAAATTTGCTATGTTTTTTGATATTAGTTATACCTTAGATTAATGATTCCCTGGTGAAATTTAGAGAGACATCTTAATCATACCAGCAATATTTATATAAACACTTTCTAGAGATTGTTTTCTTGCACAACACCCAAGGGTGGATAATGCCATTCATTGAATAAAGATTCTCATTTTTCTACTTCAGAGGCTTGTTCTCTTACTAAACCTTTGTCCCTTAGGGTTGATAATGAACTGCATCTTATTTGAGGGCCTTTTTTCACTGACTGCATCAACCATACTGATCCTGGAGTTGGATGACTTTGGAAGGGAGCCAGGATCTAACAGCCAGGGTCTGTGGATCTTAGGCATGTGTTACAAGGCAGCCCGAAGTGTGAGGAATAATGGAGGCCTCTAGAGGGGCAGCATATCAGAGTTGCAGTTTATATGGAGATTACATTCTAAAATGGACATGTAATGTTTAAAAAAAAATGCTTATAGTCAACTTTGCCCTTACAAGGCTTTTAAAGCATTTCCAGAAGTCCAGGCCCCTTGCAAGCTCTAAAACCAAGGGTTAGCATCATTGATTTCTCTTTGCATTTCTGCCAAGGCAGTTCTTTCTAGGAGATATGAAGGCTAGGCCTACTTGCAGTAAGGCAAAGGGTTAGGTAGTAAATAGACAATTCTCTCGCTTCCTCTTAATTTCCCCCACCCCGAGCATGGACAGCTGAAGATGTGTGAGTTATGTATAAATATGATGCAACTCCACTGTACTCTTTATCTTGCTGATAAGTAAACTGACTTGTATTATGCTTTAAATATTTCAGGTGCATTGATTCACTTTTTTGCACCTAATGTGTGAAGGCAAAGGTGAAAAGGCAGTTAAGACTTTTTTTTTTTAATTGAAGAGCTCTGACTCTGGTCAGAGAAACAGACAAGTAAACAAATGGTCATCATGCAATGTGAGAAGGGGCCAGTAAAGCAATCCGGGGCACAGCAAAGCCTATCAAGTGGGACACATTGGCCCAAACCGCCATTTTTTCTCACTAGGTTGTTGCAACAACCTTCTAAATGCTCTCCCTGCTTTTGTTTTTACCCCTGGTTCTCCCACTTCCCCAAGTGTGTAGCTCCCTAGCAAGCAGAACAGTCGTCTTAAAATGTAGGAGGAACATAAACACACTCCTCTGGTTAAAACCCTATAGTGACCGTACAATTCATCATTAGTTTTTGATGTGGTGACTAACATAACATAATAAAATAAAATAAAATAAAATAAAATAAAATAAAATAAAATAAAATAAAAATAAAACCCTCTAGTGGCCTTCCTTCTTGCTCAGAAGCAGAGCTCAAGTTCTGAGCAAGCCCATAAGACCTTGGAGGATCTTGCCCCTGTACCCTCTGCCCTCATCTCTAGTATGTCCCTCTTTGTTCCCCCTGATTCAGCCACATCAGCCTCCCTGATGTTTGAACATGTCGTTCACGTGACTGCTCAGGAATTTTGTGCTTGTTTGCTTCCTGGAATTCTCTTCCTCCAGATGTCTACATGGCTTGTTCAAGTCCCTGCTGAAATGTCACGGTATTTTATAGGCCTTCCCTGGCTATCCTGTATATGTAGTAACAAACTTCCACCCCACCCTAGCATTCTCATTCCCTTTTATCTGCTTATCATCATCTGACATACTGTAAGTTCATTTATCTGTTCACCTCACCCACTTAGATTTTAGGGTCCATGAGGGTAAGACTGTCTGTTTTATCCATTTGGGGACAATACATGGCATGTCGTATTCACTCAGTAAGTGTTTGTTGAATGAATAATTCATTTTTCTTCTCTTGCATGGCTTCCACATCTGTTTGCCTAATGAGTGGTTGGATAAATCAATGGTGAGCATATTCCCTTGACACAAGCAGAAACTATTGTTTCCTCGTGGACTATCTCCCTGGAATGACTTTACAGTTGTTTATTGGGACAAAAGACTTAGTCAGGACCTGCCAGGATCTTTTGGGTTCAACCAAGATGATATCTCACTCAAGTAAAAATGACCCTTAATCATCTGTGGTGATAGTAGAGCCCATTGGAAAAGAAAGGGTTTGGAGTTGGGGAGAGGAAGTAAAAGAGGATTGAGCTGGCCACAAACACCACCACCAACCAAAGCCCCTGCTTTCCTAGAGCTCACATTCTGGTAGGTGGAAAAGAGAGGAAGAATATAAATCTAACATCTTTGTGGTAACATAGATGCTGTGAGGAGGGGAAACAAAGCATGTTAAGGGAGTAGAAGGTAAAGGAGTGCTTAGAGAGTTGAGTTGGTAGGGAGCTGAGGCTTGCTTGGCAAGAAGTCAAAGGGCCAACAAATGCAAATACATGAGAAGTAGGTATTTGCTGAAGAGATAATAAAAGAAAGAATGAATTAAGCAAGACCAAGCTATATAGAGCCTTTAAGCCATGGGAAGGAGTTTGGATTTTATTTTGATTACAGTGAAAAGCCATTGGGCACTTTTTAGCAGGGGAATGACTGATCTGAAATTAGAAAAATCCCTTGGACTGGTCTATGGTGGATGGCCCATAGTGCATACTAGTAGAGACAGAAGATGGGTTGCTGGCCATTGCTGCCTTCTAGGCAAGGAAATATAGCACTGTGGATTACAGTAGTGGTAACAGAGATGGTAAGAAGTGGATGGATGTGAATGGAGGTAGAGCGAATAGGGTTTATTGATGAATTGGATGTTGGGTGTGAGAGGTGAGTAATTGAGGATATCTTTATTGGTCAAGATAAGCTAGGTTGTGTTGTCTCAACAACTCCTCCAATGTATCAGAGGTTTATCTCTCACTAACACATCATATCCTTTGTATATCCTTTGATATTTTTATAATCTTCCTCACTCTGGGACACAGAATGACAGGGTAACCACTAACTAGAACATTAAAAAGGGAAAACAGAAATTTAGAGGGTTTCATACTAGGGACCATTAAATGTTTGGCCTGGAAATGACACATATCAATTCTGCTCAAAACTAATTGGACAAAAGTAACCACACAGCTCCACCTACCACAAGGTGGCCAAGAAATACAGTTTTTCTTGTGTGGGGGGGAGGGGGAGCGGTGGGGGAGGCAGTGTAAAGGATCAGAACTACTCAGACAGCAGCACTAATGACACCTAGAGATATTCTAGGTTTAGATAACTGTTAATAACATCATCTAAGTGGGCATGCTTGAGAGAAGTGTGCTTGGGAAGGCAAAATCAATATTTCTGTTTTAGCCATGTTTAGTTTAAAAGCCTGTTCCATGGAGATGTCAAGAAGGAGTTGGAAATATGAGTCTGATGATCAGAGGAAATCTATGGCTAGAGATATAAATTTGAGCATAAACAAAATATATATGATATTTAAGGTAATGAGACTCACAGAATGTAGCTGGAAGAGAGAGAGGGCCAAAGAGAGAGCTCTTTGGCTCTCAACAAGAAGAGGTCTTATAGAAGAGAAACTAACAAAACAGATTATAATGGTTGATGGGGATGCAAGAGAGTATGGAATCTTAAAAGATCTGTAAGTAAATTTTGCCAGAAGAAGAGCATGCCAAGAGGTCAAAGGAATTGAGAAATAGTCATTGGTTCTGGCAGGCTATGGACCACTTCAGTGGTGTGGCATGGGTGGGAGACTCATTTGAAGTGGATCAAGGAAGGAATTGATGAGAGTGGGTATAGACAACTTTTGGAAGAGTTTTTCTGTAATCAGAGCAGTAAAATGGGATTGGTAGTGGGGTGAGCAAGATTTTGAAATACTTTGGCCCAAAAGTAAGGCTGTCAAATGGGAAAGACTCTGATATTAGTTGGTGGTAAGAGTCTGAATATAGAGAAGAATCAGAGCTGGCATAAATATTTAGTAGCCCCCTGCATAGAGAAGAGTTGGGGGTGGGAGTGTAGATGAGCTCTGATAGGAAAAGTGCAGAGAGAAGAGCATGGAGACATCAAGGTTGAGCCTTAGGGAACACATGCATTAATAACATCAGGAGAATAAAGAGTAGCTAGTTAAGAAATGGGAGAAAATAGGTTGAGTAGATTACGTGTCCTAGAAATCAAAGGAAGAGAGCTTCAATACCTTTTCAAGAAGTTTTTCTTCAAGTTCTATGTTGTCATAAATATGTAGTACACATTGTGTACTTTCAGGCCAAAATTACAGTGGACTCTACTGTAGCTGATTAAATATATAGCCTAAGAACTGTGGAACGCTTATAGTAATTTTTTTTTTTTAATTGGGATTGATGCTCTTCACTTTTACGTTCTCTTTGCTATTGTTTCCTCTCATCATTTTGAAATTTCTCTAAAATGGACTTAAAGATATTGTTAGTGACGTTCTCATCACTGTCTCTTCCTTCTCCTCTTCCAGTTCCATCATTGTCATTATCAGTTGTCACCATCACCATTGTTAAAACAATCAGCATCACCATCAGGCCTCATTAGATGCATTATTTTGGCATTTTAATAATTTGGTTAGAACTCCTGACAGGCATATGTTTTAGTATATATAACAGGATGTATCAACAGCACTTGGATTGTGTATTGAGTACTTGGTGCGTACTTCAAAGATGGACCAGCTTCCTGCCCTGAGTTCTTTCAGTTCATTTTCCTAGGAAAGATAACAGAATCAGGAGGGAGAAGTGCCCAGAGGGAAGACAAGAGATACAGTGTCAGTGGAATAATTTGGCTGAAGTTTCTTCTCTAATCAAGTTAGTTCGCTTTAAGAAGACATGTGGATGAATAGTCCTGGATTGTAGCTGCAGGGTAAAGTGATGACTGTATAGCTTTTTTTTTTTTTTTTATGGCTACATATCTTAATATCAAATAGAATAAAAGTGGACTGTCTCCTCCTTAAAGCTAGGAATATTGTGGTCTTATGATACCCCTTCTCTAGAGTGTAATTTGGCTCATTTTTAGTTCTGGTGGTCTGTTGATTTCTTGATTCACTTGCCTCTATCCTCTCTTACACTTCCTCTCTCCCTCCCTTCTCAGGATTTCTCATTCCTTCTATCAGTGACTTGACATTTACATAGTTACCCAAGCTAGAGACCTGAAAGTAATTATTGTTCCCCTTCTTTCCTTAAACAAGGCCCATTTGTCCCTAAGGCATGTTGACTTGACTCATCTCTGGCTTCCTGTTGCCCCTGTCTTAGTTCAGTTGTACCTTCCTTTCTGGATTATTATCGTGTTAGGGACCACAGACCAAGTGTAGGACAGCAGTTCGAAGAATAGTTTGAAGGAGGGAGACATTGGAGTTGGAATTAGGACCAGTTAGGAAGCTGTGTGGTACTTGCCCACTTGAGATGTAATCTGGAATCCATCTCCCCAGGGCAGAGTTGGCCACTGTGCATTGAATCTACCACATCTTCCTCTTCTAACGTCACTGTACATATATATGTTTACATGCGTAACACCTGTGCTGAGCGGTGAGCTCCTAAAGGTCGGGGACCATGTCATTCATTATAGCGCCGAACATTTAGTACGTTCTCTATTGTTGTTTACTGGGTGATTAAATAAAATGGAGGTCTAAGTAGAACCAGTGGCAGCAGGAATGGAGTGGAGACAAAGAATGTAAAGACTTGTTGGCTATACAGTCCAATGGACTTGGTAACAAACTGATACAAGGGGCAATGAGGAGGGAAGGATCAGATATTTCTGCAAAAATTTAACCTTGGGTGACCTTGGATCAGATATTTCTCCAAAAATTTAACCTTCTGATTTAACAGAAATAAGGAAATCAGGAGAAGGAATTGATGAGTTTGCTTTTATGCAGGTTGATTTTACGGTTCTGCAGAAAATTTTAATTTTAGATAGATGGATTATTCTAGTAGACAATTCAGATTTGGGGCCTAGGGCTTTGGAAAGTGTTTAGGTTAGGAGATAAAATATGTGTGAATGGGTGAAATTTCCAACTGAGTAGTGAAAATGGGAAAGAAAACCTTCTTCAGATGCTGGGGAAAAGCCTCTTTTTAAGGAATTTGGAAATGATGCTGATGACAGAGGTAGAAAGTGAGTCATCGAAGAGTTCCCTGGAAAGTGTACAATCAGGAAACCCTGGAAAAAGGAATTTTGCAAAGGGAGTGATTAAAAAAAAAAAAGCTATTCCACAGATATTGAATATTCTGAGGACTGAGGCCTAATTTAAATTTAATTAATAGGACATTAGTAATCTTATTTCAGAATTATTTACTCATGAGTTAAATCTATTTTATCTAGAAAGCAACTAAGTTAAAACACAGTATTTTGAATGCTGCAAGACAAGGTAGTAAAACGTCTGTCCTCTTTCATCTGTGGTTAAATAAAATTCCTTTTATTGGCTTTTCTTGGAACTGTATTCTCTAGCCACAGAGTCAAATGGAATCCAGTGATGGTAGCCAAAGAGCTAAAAGCTAAGTGTCTCAATTTATTCTACTGCTACTTTTGACTTTCTCTGCTCATTATTAGGTGTTAAGCAGTGGATTTAAAGTTGCTGACAGAATTCAAGTTGACGCCTTCCTTTTTCTTTGCTCTAGATCTAAGGACACTCTAGTCTCTCTGGATTTTTACTCTTTTCTGTGTATTCACAGTTTGAATAAAAGTAAGGGAGCCCTAGATAGATCCTAACAATCTTTCAGGTGCAGGGCAGCCTATAAGGAGGCTAGAAAGGAGGATACCATTATTCATGTCTCTCCTCAATCCTCGGATTGTGGTAAATACAGAAGGCATAGCCAGTAAATGGCCCATTAGAAATGGGGAGCATAGTGATCATGCAGGGTCAGTGCTATGAAAGTTCGAGGAAAAGTCCTTGGAAAATTCTGGAAGCATAAATCTGATTGGGTACTATTTGCTTTGTTTAATGGTAGAAACACTTTACTATAATTTTTTTAGTATAAACACCTCCTTAGGAAGCATTTTAAAAATTTTTTTCTATTTTTTTAGTTTTTATTTTTTGCTTCTGCTCTGTTATCTTTTTTTTTTTCTTTAATTTAAATTCAGTTAGCCAAGGTATAGTACATCATTGGTTTTTGATATAATGTTCATTGATTCATCCTTAGGAAGCATTAAATGAAACATCTGATAGTGCTTACTTCCATGCCAGTCCGAAAGTAAACTTGAAAGATCAAGGAGCCAGAGGTAAGAGTAGGTGTGTTTTTGCAACACCTGGCTTTCTCTCAGGACATCTATTAGGCTTTTGGTAGTAGGAAGGTCCCCCAATTGCCACCTGTTCCTCCAAGCTCCTTGCCTATTGCCTTGTCCCTTTGATCATTCTAGTGTGGCCAGATTAGATGGTACCAAGCTTTTCAGCTATTGATATGCATTCTATCTGCTGTTGGTATGGATTCTAAAGAAAGTTAGTAAGAGGAGTGACTACTGATTTGAATATGCAACAGTATGCTAGACTTTGTTGAAGTTTTGTTTGTGGTCATAGGATTCCCCAGATGGGGATGATTTCCTGAGAAATCATAATAGCATCGTGGTTAAACAAAGGTTGTTTCTAAACATTTTTATCCAAAGCAAATTGGAATATATGAGCCAATCATACAGCCTAATGCTTTTGAGAATACATTTGGGAGTCAGAGGACTTGAGTACAAATCCTAGCTCTGTCACTTGAAAGCTTTATGACTTCTTTTGATTTCTCCGTCTCTGTTTCCTCATCTATAAAAGGAGATGATGATGCTGCCTCATCGATTCTAAGTATGAAGCATTTATCACAGTTCTTGGGCACTTAGTATATATATATATCCTTCATTATAGGTATTAGATGTAGCAAATCCAGCTATCTTTCCTTATCACTATTAGGGGGAGCACTGGATGCCTCAGCAGACCTGGCCAGTACAGGTACAGCCTTCCCAGAGCCTTCAACAAGTCATCAAGCCTTGTCAGTTTTTTTTTTTTTTCCTCTGAAATTTTTCTAGACTCTTCCCCGTGCCACCCCTTTTCCATTTTTACCATCACTGTTCTAGACACGGTCATTATTTGCTCATGAGTGGATTTTTTGGTAAATACCCTATTCAGTTGCCATATTGTCCTTCATAAAACTAGCTTTTGCTTATGTTTTTCTTCTCCTCAGATACCTGCTTTGGATCTTCAGTGCTCAGTTTCATATTTAAAACTGTGATTTGGCGTGAGCCTATTTTATCAGCCTAATCATCTATTTTTCGTTTTCTTGATGCATTTTTCTTTCCCGACACACATATCATCCCCAAGCCAAAAATAATTCTTTTCCTTGTAATTTATATTTTTGGTCTTATATATGTCATGTTGCTGTAGATTTTCAAGTTGTTTTTCTACTTCTTGCTTCCTTTTAATTTATTTCCTTTGTGACCACCAGATTAATCTTTTATACAATGCCAGCCTGACCTTGTCACTCCCCTGCCTGAGTGGTTCCCTGGCACCATTGGGATCAAGATAAAACTGCTCAGTTGGATGTAGTAGGTCTTCTAGGGTCTTCTTATCCAGTGTCCTTCTCTACCACCACTCCCACGAGATACAGTTCTGCCAGATCACTCTCCATTCTATGAATATGTCAAGATTTCTCACCCTTGTCCCTCTTTGCCCGTGTTATTTCTCTTACTTTCCTCTTTCTCCTGGCCAATGCCAGTCATTTTTCTAGTCTCACCTTAGTACTCTGTCCCGTGGAAGGCATTTTCTGATTGCCCTTCCCCCCTACCCATAGCTTGAATTAGGAGCCCATCCCTGTGTTCATGTAATTCAGAATACCTTTTAAAAAATCTTTCTCATGCAGATTGCTAACTTTTCTGATTGTCTCCCCTTCTAACAGAGGACTTCATTGCCATATCTTTTTCATTTTGTATTTCCACAGAACATGACACTGAATAGATCACCAGTGTATGAATAACTGAATATATGAGTACATGTCTGTTTCCTTTAATAGAGTTAAATTATTTGAGGGAAGAGCCAGTGTCTCTTTCTTCCCTGTATCCCTTACATTTCCCAACATGGTCCTTTGTATATAGTAGTTGCTCAATAAATGCTTGGCAAATGAATAACAATAGACATGTTTGTCTTTCCACAGAAAATGTCTTCAGGGAAGAGATTATGTTGTAAAAATTAGATAGCTTCTGGCACAGTGAATTATGCATAATTCATGCTTTGTTTAATTCTTACGTTTAATTTTTGCTTTGATTTGAACTCCAATTATAGTGAATTGTGAAAGTCAGTCAGCTTCTCTTTATTATATAAGCATACACTTGATAAAAAACTGTGGAATCGAAAATCTAATAGCTAAGTTTAGCTCGTAATTTCAATTTCAGGGACTGAGTGACAGCTCAGAACTAGGAGTGGATTACTAGCATTGATGGGCCTAGAGAATTTTCCATTCTTACTCGGTTTTTTCTCTCCAAACCAGAGAAGTCCACTTATGGCAAACCTCATGGTAGGCAGGCCTCGCCCTGGGGGATTATTGTAAGTCAGACTAATAGGAGCTAGGCAGTGAGCAGAAAGAGAGCACATTAATTTCCTATAGCTGCTGTAACAAACACCAAACGACCTCGTGGCTTAAAACAGCAGAAATTTATTCCATCACAGTTCTGGAGGTCAGAAGTCCCAAATAAGTTTCACTGGGCTGAAATCAAGATGTAGGCAGCATTCTGCTCCCTCTGGATGCTCTGGGGGAGAATCTGTCCCTTGCCTCTTTCAGTGTCTAGTAGCTGCCAACATCCCTCGCCTTGTGGCTACGTCCCTCCAATCTCTGCCTCTAACCTCCTATTGCCACTTTCTCTCTGTGTCTGATCTCCCTTTGCCTCCTCCTTTTAAAGATACAGGTGACTGCATTTAGGGCCCACCTGGATAAGAGAGGATTCTGTCACCTCAGAAGCCTTAATTTAATCACGTTTGAAAAGACCCTTTTCCAGTAAGGTATCTACAGGTTCCGGGGATGAGTACATGCTAACTTTGGGGAACATCAGTCAGCCTACTACAGAGACAGATGATTTTCCCCTTTGCGGACTCAAAGTGTTTAGTCTTCTAGGAACTTGGTTTGCTTATAGACACACCTCATGAGTAAAGAGCCTGCAAACTTATGGCCTATTTAAAAGAAGCCAAGAGTTGTTATCTGGAAGGGGCTAATTTAGGTAAGTCTAATGTCACTGGATAGGCGGGTATGGTAACATTCCCAGCTCTCAGTATGAAAATAAACAATACTTATTGAGGAGCTAATTAAGTAAGTAGAAAAACTGGTTGGAGTTCCAGGCAAGTCAGCAGTAGCAGCCAATTCCTATTATCTGGCTCTGTTTTCGATGGATTGTGGTCTACTTCTGGGGGAACAGGTGTGCTCAGCTCGCCTGGCACTCTTCTGGGTCCAGCAATAGCTCTTGCCAACTGTTTCATCAGGAAGATCACAAAGGATCTAGGTGGTCACCGGGAGGGGGACTGAGGTGGTATCAAGAGAGAGGAGCAGCTCTAGAGTAAGCCGTCCCATGCAAAGTCAAAGCTAAGATTTCATCAACTCTTGAATTAGGGAGTTTGGGATGAAGACTTCCTGGCTCCTCAATACTTAGTTTACATCTCTCTCCTATCGTCTCAGGAGGGCATGGACCCGAGGAGATTTGATGGGTGTTCCTGAACATGCTTCATTCAGTGTGCCTACTTGATTGTGACCCACTAGCCTAAGCCACAGGCAGGAGAGGTGGACTTTTCTAGTGATTCTTTTATAATCCAGATAGCTGGGGAAGTTGGATTAAAGGAGAGATCTTAAAGAAACATTGATTTCTGTTGTATGGAGGCTAGGAGTCAAGGAGTAATTGAGCTCACAGGCTCTCAAACCAAACTTACCTGCATTTCATTCTGGCTCCTTTACGTAATAGCTATGTGACCTTAGACAGATATTAAAATCTCTGATCCATAGTTTCCTCCTCTGTAAAATGAGGATAATAGGAACCTGCCCTTACAGTATGCTGGGAGCTATTCTAAACACGTTCCATATACCTAATCTTCTAATTTTCACAGCCATCCTATGAGGTAAGTGCACTATTATTATCCCACTCCAAAGATGAGGGAATCAAGGTATAGAACAGTGGAGTAATGTGTGCAGGCAACACAGAAAGAACAAAGCAAGAATTTGAACCTCAGATAGCTTGGCTTCAGCACATGTGCTCTTAACCATAGTTGATGCTGCCTCTCATGCTGCAGGTGGTTGTGAGGATAAAACAGGGTAGCCATCTGCACCCCCAGGTGGTGGAAAGTTCTGGGTTACATCTGTTGTTCAGGTGAATTATGAATAGTGCCCTATTCTGCTCTCAAAATAAATGTCATGTCTTGGTTTGGATATTTGTCATGTGAGGATTGAATATTTATATGTAAAATACTAAGAACAGTACCTGGCCCCCAGGAAGCCCTCCATTAAGGTTGATTGTTGCTGCTTGTACTACTATCACCACCCCCCACAATCATCCCAAGTCTCGGAGGCTTGGAGCTAGTGGGTTAACTCGGGTTCTGAAAATGCATATCATGGGGGCCACCATTCCCCGTTGTCACACCCATGGCAGATATTGCTCATTGGTCACAGCACAATAGTTTTACTACTACATGCCCTAGGCAGCCATTCGTAATTGATCAAACTGGACATGTAATTAAAAGTATGTACCATTCCTTGTTTCATTGAATGTAAGAATGCAAGATCTCAGTGTATGGAAAATTTAAATTTAAGCTGAGCTTGTGGGTTTCTCCATTTATATTAAAACTTATTTGATTCCTGAAAGTGATAATGAACTTTGGACCTCTTAAGCATTCTATATCCTTTTCTTCCAGTATTACTCTCTGCCTATTTCTCCATCATTTCTACCTCTAAAAGAATTTTAATGCATAAAAGTTTCCTATTCCCTGCCTATAATTTGATATCTTATGATAAAATACCACAGAAATAGTATAGAAATGGACACAATATAAATGAAGAGTGAGTCATAATAGGAATTATAACTGACACCTAGGATCCAAGACTTAGAAAGGCTGTCTTTAAATGTGATTTGTGTAACTGGTAGTGAAATTCATTTCAGGTTAGTTTTGCATGGCATAAGGGACATCTAGTGGTTATCTAGGTCTCTGCAGATTTGCTAAAGGTAATGTAAAGTCATAGGTTTAAGTACTGGAGCTGAGTATCATCACCTTGAAAGAGAGCCCCAAGATAAGAAGGGGAGCCTCCTTTGTCGCATAACTCTATGTTGAAGTTAACAAAGGGTAAAGAAACCTGTTCAGAAAAAAATAAATTTGAGTCCTAGCATTTCTGTCTATATTATTGTTAGTTTGAACCCAGCTTTTATTGGCTTTCCTACCAGGTTGGAAATGATTCTGTTATCAGTTACCTGCCGGTCTGGCATATTTTTGCTATCACTTTCCCCACCTCTTCTGCTGATTGCAGAGGGGCTCTTTGGACCACCTTGAAGAGCCATCTGATTAGAGCCTTCATTAGGCCAGAAGCAGGGCTGCTTAGCAGGCCAGGGCAAGAAATAGTTTGTAATTGCCTCTGACAGGCAGATCTCCTTCTTTGGAAGTTGCTTGGCCATCAGGAAGTCATACAGTTCTGATCCATGGGTACTTTATATAAATGAATGGGTTTCACATTATAGGAAGTTGAACTGCAAAATGCCAATGTGAACTTGCCTTCTCAGCCCCAGAGAATCTTCATGGAACTTGCCTATTGGTCAGCAGGTCTTGGGCTGATCTGTCACTATCCATGGTCCTGAACTCACTGCTTCTGTCTTCTGGGCTGCATAGACTACTTTCCTCATATACTCCTATTGTTTCCAGCTAATTGTGTTAGACTTCATGAAGGTTCTGTTTCATTGAATCTTTTTATAGTGTTCCCCCCTGTTCTTCTGCCTTTGGGCCTTTTATATAATCTCTTTCTCCAAAAGCCATTTGGCATTTCTATTGTAAGCTATCTTCTTTCAGGGTTGTTGGTGGCAGAAGGCTTCATTGTTAGGAATTCATTCTTGCTTTTTGACTCTGGGTACAGAGAATGAAGGCTTGAGGCACTGTTTCAAAACCTCCATGTGTTTTCTGTGGCAGTCCAAGCTACATTGTCATAAAGAGGTGGGCAGTAGTCCCTTAGCACTTTCCAGAAAGGGAGGCAGTGTTGGTGCTGAGTTTTGTTATCCTATCTCTTTGAGTATCTTGCTAGAATTTGTGATTGGTTTTTTTGCTGCTTTATCTGTTAGTGTTTTGTCAAGACACATAAACTAATGACAGCTGCCACTCTTGGGTACAGAACTTTTTATATTGGTAAATTCAAAATGCAAGCACATTTCCTAAGCATGTACACTAGTGAAAACCAAATTCTCAGTGGTTCTATCAAATTATTTTTAACTGTGATACTTTAACTCCCTACTTTCTCATCTCATCACTTATTGTCAAGCAGAAGAATATAGAGGCTTCTTTCTGCATTATAGTCCTGCTTGATTTAGAGGCATCAGGAAGTAGTCTTTGGGGTCTTTTTGTCTGTTGTCCTTCCCATTCTTTCACGTCCTCCCATATATATGTACTGACTTTGTGTCAGGCACTGGGAGACACAGAAAGAAAGGCCCAGTTTCTTTCCACTTGAGTAGCTGCTGGTCTACTGGGGAAAACAGTTGCAGCACAACATGATAAATTCTTTGGCAGCAGTTAGAATATGGAGCCATGGGAGTAGAGAGGAGGAACTCAGATGTAGGTAGGAATAGAGTAAGAGTATTAGTGAAGGCTTGCCAAAAGAGATGATACCTAAACTATGCCTCAAATGGCAAACCGTAATTATTCAGATAGAGAATCCAGGGGGAGAATTTACTGGAGGAACTGCAGAACTCGACAAGGCTGGTGACAGTGAAGTGGGGACTAGATCCAGAAGAGTCTATTATGTAATGCTGGAAAGTTTGCATTTGATCTGAAGCTGATAGAGAATCACTGAAGGGTTTAAGTGGGGAATGACATGTTATCCTCAGGGAAAATAGTGAGATGATTAGAATCATTTCTAGTCCTTGGAATAAAAATAACAGTAGATTCCTAGTGAATCAGGAAGGCACATTTTACATTTTGTCACCTTTCCAATCAAACTGCTAAAGGCTTCCTTTCTACTCTAATGCCCCCCCCACTTTTTTTTTTTTTTTTTTGCAATTGCATAATGTCTGTATTTTTAGAGCTTTTCATAGTCAGGTACCACCTACTCATCTGATCTTAGTTCCTCTGCTCTGTGACATGTAACTTTCACTCTAGTCAGGTTGGTGCCCTCATCAAATATTCTAAGACAGAAGGAAATGTAGGCGTTCACTGGGTAGGTCGTTTAGTACATAAGTAAATGCAGGAACTTTGAGAGTACATTTATTGAGCCTCTCCTGTGTGCTAGGCACTTTGCTAAACAGTGGTCATGCATTGGCTACCACATCAGAAACACATAGGCTCTGTGTTTATGAAGCTTACAGTCTATAGGACCATGACAGTGCCATTCTTGGAAAGCAGAAGAAAGAGAAACACAATCCGGGTCAAGTTTCTGATCAGCGGTCCTTGCACGTTCACTAATTGGAGTGACAAATATGTCTCACTCCAATTCTGGTGTCAAATATATCCTCCCTTTAAGCACTTTCCCAACATTTTCTAAGCATGAAGTGGCAGGGATTGTACCTCCTCATGTTCCTTTGTATCCCCTACGGTCTAGAGCTAGAAGTAAAGTGGTTATTTGACACATTCACATGGATTTTGCTTCCAGTATTTTAGTGTAGCTAATTTACATTACGATGGCTTTGTGTTAGAGGATAACTAACACAATGGAGAATGTTAGGATGGAGAATATGTTCACCTCAAATTACATCTCTTAGTGATTGGTGGTAGCTTCCTAGAGCACTGCCTTGAGGAGAATTCTGAGACTCCATCTGGGTTGAATGGGGGCAAGAGAGTAGGATAGAATGACATCAGTTAGCAATGAATACCACATGTGAGGAAGGAAGAGTAGAGACACATATTTGCCAACATGGTTCTTGCAATAAACGAAGTCTTTGTAGTATCCCAGAAACCCCCACAAACTTGATTGGCTAGAATTTTTTTTTATGGGATACATGAACATATGGCGGCCTGTTCCTGATCAGCCTTTTTAACTGAATAAAGTCCTCAAAAGTTCTCTTTCTTGAATAAAATTTAGACCTTTACTGTGATTGTATTAAGGGTTGGAAATCTTTCTCAACATTTTAGTGTCTCCATCTGTAACTGAGCATCAACCTATTATTTCCATTTCACAAAGAAGCCATCAGATAAATATTTGTCTAAGTCTTGAGCACAAGTGGTAATGACCTGCATTATTAGCAAGGCTCTTGGGCTGGAAACCATGCCTTTTTGATTCATGAGGGCAGAGTGACTGGCCCACAGCTTTCTCTCTCTCTGGTTGACTGACTGGATGCCCAGATGACTGGATGCTTTTTTCAAAATGTGGGAGGGACCGAGGACTTTGGTGATTCAACATCAGCTTGCCTGGATTGTTTCTGTCATTCCAGCTTGCCTTATGTCCCTTGTATCTTTTTCTGGGCACTCTCTTACAAATGGGACCATAAATCAGAGATGATAAACTGAGGGTCCCTTGTGAGATCCAGCTTGCCGATATGTTTTGTTTGACCCACAGAGTGTTGGATCACTCACCATTTAAAACATTTGATTAATTGTCGACATTCTACTACTGTCTTTTTAAGCCTGAAACTCAGTTCCCATTCTCTACTTCGGGTGCTTAGTTTTGATCTTTGGTGGATCCTGACCACTGTCCACAGAATACAAAGCATGAAAATGGTGGTATCCATGGTATGTAGCCGTTGGGGCTTTGGGCCTCAGGTTTGATGTTAGCTGCAGCTCAGCAGGCAGAGTTCATTCACTGACCCCTGTTAGCAGGACCATAGATGCAGATGTGGCCCCAGCCGTGCCAAATACTAGGCTCTTCTGACTTTGGAAGAGAGGAGGACCATCTGCTGTCACATTTGTATTTGGACTTCACTGTTGGAGTTCAGTCAGTGGTACATTCTGATAGAAGATGTGAATGATAATGAATCCTAAATCTGTGCATGTGTATGGTAGGGCTGTGTGTGTGAGAGAGAGAGAGAGGAAGAGGGAGAGCGAGAGAAACAAGGAATAGCCACCGTTAGGCATCTATATATGTATTATAAATACCACATTAGGCAATTGTGTGTATATATATATTTTTTATTTTTATTTTTCTACTTTAGAGTTTCTTAAATCCAGTCTGTCACTAGTTTGAGCCCTGTCTTTTGAGCTGACAGTCACCTTAGAACTTATCCTCAGAGAAAATCTTTTCTTCCTAAGATTGCTTCGTGCCAGGCTATCCTGTCTGTTGATTTAGTTCTGGCTTTTCACAGAAAATAACAAAATTAATAGTTATTTGTAGATAACTATTAGATAACTACCATTTGTTGAGTGCTTATTATGAAGGGCCAGGAACTGTGTCGAATATTTCTCTATACAACAGTATTATCTTCTTTATTTCTTACAACCCTGTGAAGTGAGACGTGCTGTCCACATTTCTACAGTGAAAGACTCTGAGGCTGAGACATGTTAACTATTTTGTCCAAGGTCACATAGCTGGCATGGGTGGAGCAGGACCCAACCCCAGTCAGTGAGACCATGGAGCCCGTTATCTTAACCACTGCCCTGCCACTTGAGTCCAACATCTAATTTAATGCAGACATGAGCATTTATTAAGCACCTGTACAACGAGGTGCTAGTTCAGATTTTAAAAGGGGTGGTGCATATTTTTGCTGATAGGGTGTTTGAGGTCTCTTGAAAAGACAGGACCTGTGTTTATTTAAAGAAAACAAGGTTGAGTGTTTTGAGTGACAAAGGAGTGGAACAGTCAGTTCATTGGGAGGAAGTCATAGCAGAACAGAGATATAGTTGCTTGAAGGACAGAGGGGAAGTAGGGCAGAGAAAGCAGGATGTGTGATTCTGTGGCGACCCTGGAAGCCAGATTATTTCAAAGTGCTTCTTATTTATGTTTTTACCCTGAGTAGGAATGTTACACAGTAATAAGATTAGCCTGAACATTTATCTAGAAGCTGCACTATCCTGGAAGCTGAAGAGAAAAAGCTCATTTTATTATTATCTATTGTCAATGGATTAAATTTGGGTGGGGGATAAATATATCTTTGTCTTTCGCTTGTTGAATGTAAACTGTTCCACACATAGGTATAAAGCTGAAAGGCTTTATTGGGATTTGTAGTCAACACTGTTCCATATCAAGGCACCGTGACACTGGTTCCTCGCTATTCTGTTTTGTTTAGCCTAGACACTTCAGAGAGTGTCCCCCAGTATCCTGAATTTCAGATGTCCTCCACTGACCTGGATCAGAGCAGTGGTGCTTAGGCATGAAGTCATGGACCTGTAAATGATGGTCTTAAAAGCTAATCTGGTGGTTTTTATTGAAATTGTCCTTTTTGTAGACCCACAGAGGGTTGAAGATGCTTTAAAAACAAGAGGAAAAAAAAAAAAAAGCCCGGTGGTATTCTCCTATTCCTGCACAGGAGAAATAGTACCAAGAGGCCATCTGGGCACCGAGGGCACAAGCCCACATCCCCTCATTCCTTCTAGTTCCCTTGCTGGAGTGCAGAGAGATGTGGCATTTACAGCAGAATGCATGGAAACTTTTTCTCAGGGAGCTGAGCACAGAGTGGCCTAGGAAAAGATGGAAGAGAGAGGAAAAGAAGCACCTCTGTGAGTGGGGACTGTCTCTACCTCTCAGATTTATTCTCATGGACCTGCCATATAACTCCAGTGCCATAAATGAGTTTAATATACAAGGCACATCATGTAAATTAGAAGAGTCCCTCCTTTTCCAATCAGGGCAAGTGGTCTGGGCAATAGGAAGACAGCTGCATCACTGGCGGGCAGTAGAAGGATTCTAAGTTTGTCAAATGGTGAGATCAGCAAGGACCAGAGTAGCCAGAGAGGGACTGGAGTGGGTTTGGCTATAGATCCTGGTGAAGGGGCATCAGGAGAGAAAAGTAGTCTGGGAAACGTGGTGAGTAAAGATGCAGAAACCCCCACACTTGAGCTCAGACAGAGGCCTCTGAGGTAACTCCTGAGTGGGGAAGGTTGGGACATACCAGGTGTAAAGGGCTTCGCATATCAGGATGGAGCTGGGTGTTGTTTTGTGCTTGACTAAGGGGTTTTTGCTTTATCGGTAAGCATGGGCCACAGGAGAACCTAGAAACTGCCATCCCCAGAGCATGATTCTGCCCCAGTGTGGTCACAGAGATCTGGGTTCAAGTTCCAGTTTATGTCCTCAATGGGCTGAGTGATCTGGAGGCAAGGACCTGTCCCCTTTCTGTAAAATGTGGCTAGGACTACCTAATTCACTTGCTTACCATCTGGAACATTGTAGATGCTCAGTAGATGGAAACTATTTTTTATATTGTTCCCGCTCTCATATCTTGCCTTAGTCCTGATATCGGTTCTGTGTGCCTTTGTATCGGATTCTGGAGGCATCGAAGTACGGTTTTTCTGAGAGTCTGTCTTAACTCTGAAACTCTGTCCTCAACTGTTTTACTCCCTGACCTCCTAGGCATGAGCTACAAGTCCAAATGGCAGTCTTTACAAGACTGTGTGTGGGGTAGTCAGACCAGCTTATCATTCTTTGTGACTCTGTCTCTGCCACTCAGTTTTTGTGACATCTTCCCTCATGGGGAGCCTCGTCCACTTGTCTTTAATTGGTCCTTGTTGGGGCAGCTTGTCAGCCAAGCTGCTCTCTGTCACTTGACGCCACATCTCTTCCTCGTTCAGTTATCAGTCAGGGACTTTCCGTTAGCTGAACAGAGAACACGGTACTAGATACTAATTTGCCTTGTAAGGGGGTCTGGCAGAGTCTCTTGCCTCCATGCCCTACCCAAGGCCCTGGTACCTTACTGCATGGCTGTGGTCCTGGCCATGGTCCTGCACTGGGCAGGTGGGGAAGGGAAGGATGCCAGCCATGGAGCTTCCCAGTTGAGTACCACCAGGCTACAAGACCCCTGTCCTCCTGTCCCTTTCTTCTTGGTGGGGGTTCTCAATAGAACCTCAGGTCAGGCCCCAGGCAGTTTCTGACAGTATGCCAGCGCCCCTGGAGACAAGAGTATGCTATTATTTCTTCTTAGGTTTGTGTACTAGTGTAGAATTTTCTGTGTTCTACTATGTATAACATCCCTCTCGATCTTGATAATAGCCCTGGGGGAAAAGGGGAGCTGTTCCTAGAATAGGTTTCTGAGGTTCCTGTCTTTGGAAATGGGACTCAGAGAGGTTACCCAGCTCTCAGTAAGAAAGGTGAGGAAACGCCAGATAGACAAGTAATTTCCAGGCTGTGGAGTAGAGAGCTCACCTTCAAAGAGCTTTCGAGAGAAGTCTGGTTATCTTTCGCCAGTTTGTGGCCCTGATCCTCCACTGTATCTCTCTAGAAACCTGCATTGTAGTGATTCACCTCTGGTCTCAATCTCAGTTGTGTACCTTTCTCAATGGAGAGCCCCTCTTCACAGTACCCTGCATCCCTTTATTTTTATTTTTTTAAAAGATTTTATTTATTTATTTATTTTGAGACAGAGAGAGAGAGAGAGGGAAGGATTGAGGCAGAGAGAGAATCTCAAGCAGACTCCCTGCTGAGCACAGAGCCTGATTTGAGGCTCGATCTCAGGATCCTAAGATCATGGCCTGAGCTGAAATCAAGAGTCAGATGCATAACTGACTAAGCCACCCAGGGGCCCCTACCCTGCATCTCTTTAAGAGGCTTTTTCTTTTTTCTCTCCTGCCTCTTGTAGGGATGCCTGAGTTCTTTACCCATTTATTATTCAGTGGAACCAAGCCTCAGTTTGCCCCCCTGGGATGAGCTATTGTTATACATTAATAATTAATCTTAACAAACAGTTCTAGTCATAGGCATTTAACTGAATGCAGAGAAAGCCAAAGTTTGTTTATGACAGAGAGATCTCCCATGCCGGGGCACAGTAGTGGGGCTAGAAAGGGGGAGTTGCCAGTCATTAAACTTGGTTTCTTTTCTGGTTCACTGGAGTGATCGATTGCCTAAAGATCTTGCAGTATTTCCTCTTTTCACGTGGTCAGTCCAGTAGTGCTGAGATGAGGAATTCAGGAAGCTGAACTTGCACGATTTTCCATGTAATGTTAAAGATGAGCTTCACAGGTGCTGCTAGTGGGACCTCACTCCGAGTAGCCACAGTGGTAAAGCATGTGGATGTGAGAGCCCAACTCCCTGGGTTCAAGGCCTGCTCTGCCAGTTACCAGGTGTTATGACTGTGAACTGGTTCTTTAACTACTCTCCACATCTGTTTCTACATCTGTAAAAGGGGGGAATGGTGGTAGGTGTCTCAAATGGATGCTGTCAGCATCTGATGGGATGGTAGGCTTTAGATCCTTAGCATGGTATCTGGTAGTAGGTGCTCAGTAGATATTAGTATCATTATTATTTTCAGTGTTACTACGGTTAGGCCCATTATCAAGGTCATATAGTAGGTGAGGCGTTTTCAATTCTTTGTCATTAGTTATATATTAAAAGGCCAACAGTTCTGCTCTACTCTGTCCTGGTGATGGGGAAGAGAAGGGAAACAATTCTATAGCTGGATGTTAGGGATTAAATGATTTGTACTGGAACGACCCATCCATTTACCTTTTTATCACTGAGATGGATTGTAAGATTTATTTTAGTATTTAAGTTTTGTTATTTTGCTGAAAATGGAGATGGTAATACAACCTTTTTTGGGGTCATGGAAAGGATGAAATGAGACTAACAGCTACATCACCTCCCCACAAAGTAGCTGAGATTTCTATGCCCTTACTCTGTGCTGTTCTAAGTGCTCAACATGTATTAACTCATTTCACCCTTGCAAAATAATTTACTCCTGTGTTCCCAATTTTAGAGGAGAAAAGAGATCCAGATAAGTTAAAAAACTCTGCCAAGGTCACACAGCTCATAAGGTGGTGGATGGATGTGGGACTTGAGCCCAGATCCAGATCCTGACTTGGAATTTGAATAAGATAATATAAAGCACATAGCAAAGTGATTGCCATAGTCAATACTGTAATGTTAGCCCCCTTCCCTTTCATTTTTCTCCTGTTTATTGGAAAAATGGGACGTTACTTAGAGACCAGAGGACCGAGACCCATCCCAGGGCACTGCAGTCAAAATTCAGTTCTAAAAACAGCAAAACCTCTTTGAAATTCTAATTTGGGGGAATATCATTAATCCCTGCTTTTACGTGGATTACACCAAGTTTCAAAAATCATAATAGTTTTTTTTTTTAAAGATTTTATTTATTTATTTGAGAGAGAGAGAGAGCATGAATGGGGCTCGGGGAGAGGGAGAAGCAGACTCCCTCCTGAACAGGGAGCCCGATGCAGGACTTGATCCCAGGACCCTGAGATCATGACCTGAGCCGAAGGCAGATGCTTAAACGACTGAGCCACCCAGGCACCCCAGTTTTTTTTTTTTAGTGTTTTAGGGTGTTTTATTCTCCTATCCTGTGTATATGGAGGGCACATACAATATGTGAAAAACACAGATCTCCTTCCCCACCAACTCTTAACACTTAATCATTTTCTTTCGGTAATACATGTGCACGGTAGAAAACAACAACAACAACAACAACAACACAACAGGGTACTGTGAAAAGTCAGTCTCCCTCCCATTCCTGAATATGAATCTGACAAATCCACTCCCCTGTGACAATTTTATAGTTTCTTGTGTTTCCTTCCAAAGATGTTTTATGCATTTATGAATATATATACATATAACACATGTGCCCCCCAAAACACACACACACTTAACACAATGATAGTGTAGTGCACACTTTTATGTTCCTTGCTAATTTCACTTAACAGTATTTCTTGGAGAACATCCATGTCAAAACCATGTCAAAAACTACTTTGTTTTTAAGGACTGCATGATTGTCCATCATGGGAAGTACCAGTCTTGTTGATGGTCTTTTAGGTTGTTTCTGGTCTTTTACTAAGTATACTTCAGTAAATATCTTTGTATTTAAATATTACTATTTGTGCAACTCAGTTTCTCTTGATTTTTATTTGCAAGCTGATATTGTATAGCTTTCTGACAACACAAAAAATTGGCCAGAAGGAGACAACACAAAAGGAATAAAATAGAAATGTGGGGGCTTTTTTAAGGCTTATGTGCACCCCAGAGGTCCCTTCCAATGCTTTTTCAAATGCTGTATCTCACTTTTCTCATATTGTTTCAGACATATTGTGTCCTGAAGCCTCTTCTTGGGCCTTTTTCCCTGGTGCCCAGTGAGCAGTGGCTGGTAACTGTTTGCAAGATTGATTCATATGGCACTTGTTTGGCTTTTGACAGGTTGTTTATAAGAATAATGACATCCGTCTGGAGCTGTCTCGCCTGGCCCGGATCGGGGACACCAAGATGAAAATCTATGGTGAAGTTGTATTCAAGTGTGAGAATGTGGCCACACTGGACCCCATCAACTTCGAGACCCCAGAGGCGTATATCAGTTTGCCCAAATGGAACACCAAACGCATGGGTTCCATCTCCTTTGACTTCCGCACCACTGAGCCCAATGGCCTGATCCTCTTCACTCACGGCAAGCCCCAAGAGAGGAAGGATACTCGGAGCCAGAAGAACACCAAGGTGGACTTCTTTGCTGTGGAACTTCTCGATGGCAACTTATACTTGTTGCTTGACATGGGCTCGGGCACCATCAAAGTGAAGGCCACTCAGAAGAAAGCCAACGATGGGGAATGGTACCATGTGGACATTCAGCGAGATGGCAGATCAGGTAGGAAGAGGCACAGTTGTGATTGAGAAGAGAGGAAAGCTGCAGCTTTTCAGTCTGTTTCCCAGCTTTATATTTTCTTATTTTAATGTTTGCGCTTGCATGCATGTTTGACTCTTTGGCTGTTCTCTTTAATGGTTGTTGTAAGATTATGTTTCTGAACAATATATCTGTCTCGTCGACAGTTCACATGGTCCTCCTTTCCTTGTCACTCACGGCACAGCCGTCTCAGTGATGGCTCCAAGGCTCTGGAGCCACACATGGTTTTACAAGTAGCATTTCCACTCCTACCAAAGAGGCTGTCATGTCACTGATGTGATGGTTTTTTTTTTCCCCCTCCTTTTCTTCTCCTTTTTCTCATCACCATGGAAACACAATTGTGACATCACAGATGCTGCATTATGTGATTACTCTGTAGGATAAGCTTCACTGTGCAAGAGTTTATGCAACGCTACACCCTTTAATAATTGGCAAGAGTCATGTTGCAGGGAGAAATTATGACAAGAAAGAAAAAGGCAAATTGATTTTTCCTGAAGTCATGTTCAATTTAAAGCCTTCCTTTGGTGTGAGAGCCTATATTTCACTCTTTGCTCAGACCTCACTAACTCTCCCTTCCCTTTCATAACCTTTTACATTTGGTTTAAATGGCTTTGTTTGTTTCTGCAGCCACAGATCAAACAAGCTAGCCCCAGGCAGTACATAGCTACTGTGGAATGGTAACAAAGAGAGGGAGGAAACACACACACACACACACACACACACACACACACACACACACACAAATAGAGAGTCTGGAGCTTTTGAATGCCTCAACAGTCTGCTTAGCTTTCTGTGGACCATGTGGCAATGAGGGTCACATTCTGTGCCATCAGGAAGGACATTTCACACGGAATAGTAACTAGAGCATTTGGATTTCACACGGATTTCCTGATTCTCCATTTAGGTGGTGTTATACTCAAGAAGAAGGGTCTTGGCTATGTTTGCTGTATTTTTAAGGATTCTCTCTCCTGGAAAACACAAAAAGTCTTTCATTTGGACATTTTCGTGTAGGTGCATTTGACCACTAAAAAAAGCAATAGGTTCCCTCAAAAGGCTGCAGCCAGGAATGGCTGAGCTTTCCGGGGACAGCTTTTCTGCATAATTCCACAGCCAGAGGGATGACGGAGATGGGCAATGTTGCCCTTAGGAGGAGCTGGATGGGTTCTGCGTAGAGGGCAGACGGGTGGCAGATTGCAGCCCTGGCTGGTTTAGCGCCCAGCAGGATGCTTTATTGATTGTCTGAAATCTAATCAGAACCAAGAGGCTTCAAATTAAATGTGCTTGTTGAGTAAGAATGAACAGTTCGTGCTTTTTTAACAGACGAAGACACAAAAAACGAGTTTCTCTGGAGGCCGAATCTTTTTCTCTCTCTTTCTAAATTTATCCCTATAATGTCAGCAGGGGCAGAGCCAGAAAGCTATCCTAAGATTATAAGGGAAACACTTCTATTCATTTTAAGACCATGTGTTTTGGGTCTCTGGAGTTCCATTATGGTTGATGGGTGTTAGGATTGGCTAGCCTAGACCTGACACAGCTTAAAGGTTACCTATCTGTGTCACAGGCAGCCTAGAGCAGGGGAAATTGCCATGTGTTTACTTCTGTTTATTCCCAGCACTGATTGCTTTTTTCAAGTGGGGCAGTTATTTGTTAGAACCATCAGTAGACCCATCTTTGACAAACCTGTCTGGATTTCAGAAGCCTGGAATTTCATATCCAGTAGCTATAGCATTGGCCAATACTGATACATTTGATCAAAGCCTATAATAATTTACTGAGTAAACAAATCATTGTCTTATGAACGCAGCATAACATAAAATTTTACTATGATCTGTTAAACTTCATTTCTTCGCGAGGGTATTTTCTGGTATGTTTTTGGTTATGAACCTGTGCCAGAATGAAGAGTTACACAAATACCTGCCTATGCGAGTATGGGGCCTCCTTCCTTGCTTATCCTGAAGAATGACATGGGAAAAGTATGGTGATCACTCCCCATTTGGGGGACTGGTTCTTGAAACTTGATTAAGTGCATTCAAAACAGTTGTGGTCACGCACTCAGAGGATGGATTTCCCTCAGGATGTATTTATGGCTCTAACATTTAAATCCGCTCTGTTGCTGTCCTTATTTGGCAATAGCTGCTCCTCCAGGTTGGGGATCAAGCAGCTCTGTAGGCTTGTGGAGGGTAGAGAAAGCAAGCAGTGTAGGAGGAAAGGAAATGCAAACCTCAGCTTCCCCAACAGTGAAACAGTGCACCTGTTAGCTCCTCCCTCGTGAGATTGTTGTGAGGATCGAGTCCAGAAAAGCACATACAGTACTTAAAATGGTGACCAGGACATAATTATTGCTATGTAGGTTTCTAAAATTTAAAAAAACGAAAACGCAAAGCCAATTTCTCCAGGGGAAAACCTCGAGGATAGAGTAGGGGAAGCGTGTGGTTGGCATAACCCGCCCAGAGGCCCCTAATGCTGGCTTTGTAATTTATAGTGTACCTCACACTCTTGATCTTATTTGATCTTCTTGGCCCTTCAGACTATCCCTTTCATAGCCCAGGGGACTGAGACTCAGGCAGAAGTGAAGGCTGCTTGATGAATGGCAAGACCCAGGTATCTCGGTACCCATAAAGCACTTTAAGAATACTAAATAAATTTAAAATTTCTGGTGTCATGTTCAGATATCACCTTAATTTTACAGTTTCCTTGATTTTACAGTTTAGGAAAATGGACTGTAAAGTAGCTTGGGGACTGGCCTCGGGTCAGAAGGCCATTTAGGACTAGAATCCCAGTCCCCAGTTCCCAGGACAGGCTCTAGGTTTGCACAGTCTCATCGATGGGTCCATGACCCTACTACTGCTGGGCCTGGTCTGCCTCTGATCTCGTCTCCTGCTCGCCCCTTGTGCCCTCCCACTCTAGCCACACTCTGGCTTACCCCAGGGCCTTTGTAGGTGCCATTCCCCCTGCTGGCACATTCTTCCCCCTGGACTTGGCCTGGTTGGATCCTTTTCAACATTGTGGTTCTATCATACTTGTCACCTGCCTAGAGAGGGAGGCCTTTGCTGACTGTATGTTTTAAAGGAGAACCCACAGGCTGCTACCACCCATTTTACTCTCTTCCTAGTACCGACCAGTACCTAATTTCTTTTGCTTATTGAGTCATTTGTTTAATTTCTGTCCCTCTGCTCGGGAATATCAGTGCCACAAGAGCAGAGACGTACCTGTCAAGTTCATCTCTGTGCCCACCAGTATACCAGAGACACAGCAGGTATGCAATCCATCCCTGTTAAATGAATAAACAAACATGGTCCAGTTGAAATTTCTCCAAGGCAATGCTCCAGGGCTGGTAGCTAATGGCATTGTAGAGGGTATTAGTGCACGGAGGGTTCCATCCTTTTGGGCATGGCAAGTGAGTGATGAAGACTCAAGCAAGCACTTCCAGAACCCTTACTCTGTCCCAAACCCTGAGGAGCACTTTACGTATGTGAACGTATCTAATCATCACACCAGTCTGTGAGGTGGGGACCATTATTTTCCCCTTTTACAGATGAGGACATTGAGGCCCTGGCAGGTGAAATCACTTCTGTACCAGTACCTGGTAGAGCTGAGATTTAAACACAGGCAGCAGCTGTGCTGCTCTCAACCTGTTAGGTAGGTGACCTTCCAGCCGGGACTCCGTAGAGAAAAGACATCAGGTTAGGTGTTCGTTCACGAGATGGTCCTGAATCCTCCTATCAGTGAGAGTGTCTTTGCAGCAAAGACTGGAACCAAATGGCCTAACATTTTCCTTTCTACTGTCTGGAAGCCTTTGCCTCCCTTGCTTGCATTGTTCTCACCTGGCCAGGCACCACGAGTCTCTGAACCCACCTGCTGGGCTCCTTTCATTTGGTTCGTTGACTGGCAGCCTCACCTGCCCAGAGGGCTGGCAGCTCACTCTGTTTCCATCCTTCCGTCCCAGGTACCATATCAGTGAACAGCAGGCGCACGCCATTCACCGCCAGCGGGGAGAGCGAGATCCTGGACCTGGAGGGGGACATGTATCTGGGCGGGCTGCCGGAGAACCGTGCTGGCCTCATCCTCCCCACTGAGCTCTGGACTGCCATGCTCAACTACGGCTACGTGGGCTGCATCCGTGACCTGTTCATCGACGGGCGCAGCAAGAACATCCGGCAGCTGGCGGAGATGCAGAACGCTGCGGGCGTCAAGTCCTCCTGTTCGCGGATGAGTGCCAAGCAGTGCGACAGCTACCCCTGCAAGAACAATGCTGTGTGCAAGGATGGCTGGAACCGCTTCATCTGTGACTGCACGGGCACCGGCTACTGGGGAAGGACCTGTGAAAGGGGTGAGTTGGCCCTCGTGGGTGGCATTCAAGGTCTGAGTGGGCGTGGTGTATGGCAGATGTGTCCCGAGATAGACCTACCCGTGCCTTCTCTGTTTTACAGAAGCGTTTCCTTCCGTTCACTGCTTTCCAGATTATACCCTTTCTGGTTCTGGATGCGTGAATTTGTTAACTAGGGTTGGATCCCAGAAAGGGAAACTTTAGAAGAAATATTACCAAGATCATGGCACTTTTTCAATTAAGTATGAGACATCTTCAATCCAGGGTGGGTGGATACTTCTCTTTTGGGTTTCTGGGTGGGCTAACGAACTGGCTGTTTCAGTTATTCATTTAACTCATGCGTTTTGGAGCTTTCTACATGCTAGCTCTTGGATTAGGCTTAAAAAATACACTACTGAACAAGGTAGACCCAGTCCTGTTCTCGTGGAGTTGCTGCCTGGTGGAATATTTAGTCATTAAATAAATAATTACAAACGTGGTGAGGTTTATAGGAGGCAGCATGACGTATTGGTTAAGAACATGAACTCTGGAGCCAGGTTGGGTGAGAAATCTGACTCTTATGGAGTAATGTGAACTTTATCAAGATAATCAATATCTTTGAGACTTGATTTCCTTATCTGTAAAATAGGGATAATCAGGTACCTAACTCAGAAGGTATTGGTGATGATGAAGTGAGTTAGTAGGTTCCCAGACAATGACTTAATAAATGTCAGTGATTGTTAAAGTCATAGTTATTGTAATAAACATTATCAAAGGGAAAATAGAAGTTTGGGAGGCCCTCTGCAGGGGGACCCGGCACACTGTAGAGGTTCATAGAAAGCTGCTGTCAGGAAGAGTCTGTAAGCTATGTCCAATTCCAGCTTGGTTTATTTTATATGCCAAGCTTATAGACTTCAAGCTGGCTGTCCATAGATTGTCAGCCTCTATTTTATATGAAGGGATAATTTACATAGTTATCAAGTGTTTGCTGAGGCTGTAGCTCTAGGGCTTTAAAGATACCGCATATGCAATAGACATAGTTCCTGCTCTCAAGAAGTTTATCATTTCTTTATCTGAGGAGTTGAGGCGTCTCTACAGGAAGCAGTAATAAAATGATACAAGGTAGCAGAATGAGCGCTGTTGGTGGACCAGACTGGGAGGACAGAGATTCAAGGAAGAGAAGACTTTCTTGAGGAGGGACCTGCAAGGCCTCATCCCTAAAGACCACCAGTGGCCAGAATTGTCCAGTATCAGGAGTCTGGGGATGAGGATGAATCTTGGAACAAGCCTGGAAGAGGGTCTGGATGAGTAGGCAAAGATGTTTTCAAGGACTGGCTTTTGTGAGGTCCACTGTATAATTAGTTAAGGGGTGTTTCAAGAGAACTGTAGATCTTTTTTTTACAGCTGGATCAAAAACAGGATACGGCACATTGGGGTGAAGGAGGAAGAGAGAACTTTCTTGGAGCTCTTGGAATGTAAATTCAGAGTCACTGAATTTTTGAAGCTGTGACAAGCAGAAGCTAGAAGCTAAGATGAGGACGCAGCCATCTGGAACACAAGTGGGCCACATGGGGCTGGTCAGTCTGTCAAGCTCCTAGACTTTTTCCAAACATCGTTGTAGGGTAGACTACCCTGGTCCTGGTTTGGGGCAATAGAAAGGGCATTTGACCTCTGAGATGAGTGAGACAGTTTCGATGTAAGCCACACTGTTACAGATCTTCCACTACCTATGAAGTAGTATAAGAACCAGAGATCACTTCAGACCTCTCACTCCTTCCCCTTGGGTCTCTTTCCAACTCAAGGGCCTTGGGACTGCTGAAGACAGGCAGCAGTGACTGTAGCCAGCTGTGCACGGTGTCTCTGAGCTCACCTATTCCAAGGGCAGATCCGTGGGAGTTGGTCCAAGGTTTGCCAAGAACAGTGAAAGTCACTGCACCTTTTATGTTGTCACTTCTGACTAGTCATTAAGAGGCAGCTGATTGGGGATATATGAGGGACAGTTATTCCTGGTACAGTGCAGCCAAGTCATCCATTCTGGCCAACTGAGAAGAGGCATAGCAAATTTAAGACATTTGATCTATACGTCGCTCAAATCCCAGACGGTGCAACTGATTGTTTTGTTCCCCTGCTAATTGTTTTTTGGCCCTGTATTGTTCCTGACACCATGTTCAGAATGAATCAGTGGAGTGTAAAAATGATAGGACTCCACTTGCTAGCAGAGAAAATAGAGTTACCTAATGACATTGTTTTTCTTTATTGAAACTGATTTCTCAGTGGAGATGCTTTGAGTGTCCTTTATTCATTTTTATACATGATGCAGACATTTATTGAAACCCTAGTATGTTATAGGCACTGTATCAGATTCTGGAAATGCGAAACCACTGACATAGCTCCTGATTTTGATGAAGGGGTGTATAGTCCTTCCAGGGAAACAAAGGGAAATGTGCTAACATGTGGCAGATGTTATGCTATATGTTTATAGGGGAACAGTAGGGCAAACAGATGGGAGAGGCCATGCCTGTGTAAGGGAGTGATGGTTGGGAAAAGGGGATTCAAGGTTTCTTGGATCTTCTTGTCTCCTATTTCTAACAAAATGATGACCTATCTCTACCTCTGACCCCATAGACACTTCTGAAGAGTGGTGAAGGAAAAATATTTGTTAACATTCTTTATGTAAGGACCATGATCCCCTTGGGATCCAGGAATGCTGCCCCACCCACCATGACCCCATCAACCTGGGCACTCAGTTTACCATTTTCTCTAATTTTTTTCTCTACATTAGCCCTAAGCCTAGAAATGATCATTTGTACTAAATGTGATAAGATTAAGACAATTTCTAAGGCATTGTGTCTCATCCAGCCCAAACTGTGTCCTCTACTTGGACTTGGTTGCAGGGTCAGTCCCTTGGTATCACTGGTCCCGCAATAGGAATGGTAAGGTTAGAGAGGCATTTGTTTATATAAAACAGAGAAAGCATAGGTGGGATGTTAAAATTGGTATTCAGAGAAAAAGCAGAGTTGGGGATGGCCCAGGTCAGACACTAGATCAAAATAGCCCAAGAACTCAAGCAAAGTGAGCAAGCAGATCAGTGTATAGGGCGACTCCCAGATCAAAGCTGTCCTCCAGATACAAGGAAATAAGGCAAGAGACCTAGGAAATATATGAATATATGAGATTAAGGTTAACTTGCAGAAGTATCTTTCTCTTATAGTAAAAATGGATGACTCTTGCTTGTACCCTCACGAGAGTGCTTCTATTGCCTGTGAAGATAGCAACTCTAAATCTTGACATTTAACAATCAGCTGGATGTTGTATTTAGAATGTTTCGGGATGATCTGATACTATTCTAAGAAGATGTAGATCTATCTTCCCATCCCAATTGTTCAGCTCTAGCTATTTTGGTTTGTTTTTCATAGTGTTGTGGGAGACGTCTGTCTCCATGACCTAAAAAGCAAAGGCCTGTTTTAGCTGCTTAATGCCAGTCACTTTGGTTGAAATGCTTGTGTGCTGGAAGACCACCTGCCCTCCTGTGAAGCCCTATTGTATTGAAGAAACATTCTAGCTTGTCTTTCTTAAGAAGATATGATCAGTTGACATGGAACAAGCATGGCATCTTCTCCTTGTCCACGTGGCCAGACTGTTTAGTTCAGTTGGTGGGAGCGAAGCATCAATAGCCAAGACTATGGATTTGATTTGTTTGTGGACCATCAAGCTTCAGTTTGATGAGGCCACTGCAGATTCTATCCTCTCCCCTACATGGCTTTTTCTGAATGTATGCCATCATTTATTTAGCAAGCAAGAAAGGAGGATTCAGCAGAAGTCCATTCCTTTGACAAGAAAAATAACCTACAGTACAGCACTTACAATTGGGGTGGCCTAGTGGTTAATGGCATGAATGTTAGAGTCAAATAGACCTGGTTTGTGTGTTGGTTCTGCCACTTACTAGCTAGGTGACCTACAACTGATTTCTCTCTTAATTCTTCTAAGCCTCAGTTTCCTTATCTGTAAAATGAAGATGCTAATACTTTCTAGGTAATGTTCTTTTGGTTGCAAGCTACAGAATTGATTATGGCTAACAGAGTCAAAGAAGGGGATTTACTGCATGATTACCTAGAGAGGTACTGATCAAATGAAGCTCTCACTAACTACATCTCTAAAAGGAAAGCAGAACAGCTCCAGGGACCCCAAGGCACTGCAATTGAAGCAATTCATCTCTCCTAACCTCTAGGTTCTGGATTTTTCTAACTAGAATTTACATTTTCGAAAAAAAAAGGGAAACTGATTGGCCTAATTTGGTTTGTCTGTCTTGTCAGCTCTGTCCAGGTGGATGGTCACCTAGAATAGATATGAAGGATCACCCAGATGCACACTCACGTTTGTGTGTGTATGTGTGTGTGTGTACGTACATATAAATAAAATGTTACTGAACCATTTTCTTAGTGCTCTTTCCTGGCTAAGTTCAGCATATCCTGACCCATAAGGCCATATCCTCTTCTAGATGTCCAGCCATATGGAAATGCTTCTGTCTGATGAAAGAAAATATTTCCTAGGATCATGGAAATCGGATGCCTTTGAGAATATTAATTTGCACAACCAAGAGAATGTGATGAGAGGGTGAATCTGCTCTTCTCACTGGTTCCTGGGATTCCATTCATCTGATATAAACCAGCTGAAAACCAAGAATGCAGATATTTTGAGTTTTTTCAAGTAACTCTTGTTCCAGCAGGAAAAGAGTGCAGACAGCAGCTGCTCCCCCTTCCAGCTCAGGGACTTCCCTTTCAGCCAGCCCTCTGAATGCTGCTGTGTGCTCCTGGGGTAGCAGCAGCACCTTCTGCCTGGGAAGGCTGAGATCCCACCTTTAGATGAGATGGGAATGTGTCACTTGGATGCCACATGGAAATTATGGTGTCAGAAATAGTAGAGTTGGCAGGTACTGTTGATGTTTCCTGCACCTAATCCTTGTTTCAGCTGGTGAGGAATTGGAAACATCACTTTAACTTGGAGTAGCTATAGAATGGTTAAAATTCATGATTCCTGACTCTTAATCTATTGCACTTTCCATTACACTGAGCAGCCTTTCTTCCCTGTATATCTGAAAGGGGTTAGATTGTAAGGTCATTGAGGGAAAAACAGTGCATTAAATATCTCTGTGGCCCCCCAAAGTCTGAGGCATTGTGCTGTACACAGTGGAAATGCAAAACCACTGGCATAGCTCCTGATTTTGAGGAAGGGGTGTATAGTCCTTCCAGGAAAACAAAGGGAAATGTGCGAACATGTGGTTATTAAATGTTGGAACTATATTTAATAACACACTACTTGGTTATTAAATGTTGGAAGGCCCCAGTCCTCTGTCCTGGGTCTCCTGTTAGTCTGCACACTCATCCATAGTCTGTATCCTCATCCATTGCCATGGTGTTGAAGGTCATCTATATGTTAATGGCTCTCAAATCTGGGATCTCTAGTCTGGAACTCTCTGGAATCCCAGATTTCTGTATCTAGTTGTCTACTTGATATATGCATTTAGATTTCTGGTAGGTATCTTAATCATAACATTGAAAAACAGAAATTTTGAGTCCCTCCTCTCAGTGTTAGACTTTTTTTTTTTTTTTTTAAGTTTTCCCCATCTCAGTAAATGGCATTACCATTGTCTTTGGGTTGATTTTTCTCCCATCTCATTAAATCTCTCCGCAAATTCCTGTTGATTCCTTATTTAATCTCATCCTCATCTGTTCACCTCTCTCCCTCTCCACGACCATCATCTTAGGTCAATCTACACTGATCTCTTTTTTGGACAACTAGATAGCATGTCATATGACTATGGAAAGCTCAAAATCATTTTGTGCCTTTTTTTTAGAGTATTAAAGTTGGATTATTAAAATGTTTACATGTTCAACACATTCCTACCTTAAGTAGCTTTAGTTTCAGTGGCTCTTGGTTCCCCAAATTGTAGGAAATGAAGCTATGATACTTCTTTGGAAATAACTTCAGCATTACCATAGCGATCCCACAAGTAGGCATCTATCTCTTCTCTGTACCAGGTGTGGTGAGCTAAGTTGTGAGGATGCAAATTTGTAGAAGACATGGTTTGTGTTCTTCATGAACTCAAAGTCTCATGGAGGGGATGGAGGAGTAATCTGCAAATTGTAATGCAGTCTGCCAAGGGCAATAATTCAGGGAATAATCATAGGGAAGAAAGAAATAGTAATTAGAAATCAAAATATGTTTAGCACAATATATCACTTATAACTGATTCTGGATCCACTGGGGTCTGCTCAGACCGACTCACTGGTGTAGGAATAAAAGAAACCTTGGCTTCCAAGGTCAAATATAATCATGCTGGTCACTCTTATAGGTTCCAGTGCCATTGAGGACCTGCCCCCATTCCCCAGGGATACCCAGGCCCTTTATTTAGATATGTGACCTTGAGATTCTAACTTGGATACTCTGGCTTCTCTGTTCTGCAAAAATAAAATGAGGCAGTTGAGTTTCATGCACTCTCAGGGCCCTTCCAATTCTAAAACTCTGATTCTCAAATGTCATCAGCTTGGCAGTATCTTTCCTTATCCTGAGGAGAGGGGTAAAGGTGAGTGAAGGGCAGGATAGGAATGCAAGTCCTTGTTCTTTACAGGCTGCGGAACTGTCTGAGTTAGGAGGCTGGGTTTAGTTATATCAGCGCTGCAGTGAAGTACTCTGATTCCTTCATCTATGAAAATTAATGCCTTGGTGTACCGGGAATACTTCAGGTCCATGATACATAAGTTTTAGTTGATGGATTCATGAATAGAACCTTGGATTTCTTAAGAGCATTTGAAGGCTGTCACCTTTTCAGTCCAGTTTTTACTCCTTCTGATGGGTAATGACATGAATCAGAGAAAGGGGCTTTTTAAGAAATACACCATTCATCAACATCAACCAACACATCCTCACTTTTTCTTATTTGTTGGTGCTTAGGTTATACAGTTGTATGTGCTGACTACCATAGTAGCAAGAAGATTTAGCCTCTTCTTTTTCCTCTTCTTGTTTTCTGCATTTCCCTTCCTGGAGGCTCAAGATTGTATGATCCCAGGAAATTGACCCAGAGTCCATGAACCCTTCCTAAGTGTTATTCCACCAGGTTAGCAGCCGAGATACTGCTGATCACAGCTGCTCCTATAACTTCAAAGAAGAAAATCAGGGAAGGAGATTCTAGCTGCTCTGGAATCTTGAAGCTCAAGCACCTCAGAAGGACAGGCTGGGGACTTTGGACATCTTTGAAAAATCTACAGATAGGCCTGTGCTCAGCCTGAGAATGTGAGGGTCAGAACTTTGGGGCAGCATGTGACAGCTACTTAGAACCAATGCGCACCTGCTGTGGGCTGTGGTTCTGTCAAATGCAGGGACAAGGTGGCCATTTATATTGCCACTCTGTACTTTATTACTGCCTTTGCTAAAAGCTTCTTAACTACCCGCAGACATCTGCCCATTGTGGGTGCAATCAATTGAGATGCTGCGGAATTATGAGAAACAAGTGCTTTAAAATGCATACAGATTATCACAGCCTTTTCTAGCATCTCTGGCTCTGTGTGTCTTTTCACAGGTAGGTGAATCCTTCCTTGCTCCAGTCTGGAATAAGAGGAAAAGGAAGTTAAGAGATCTACTATTTATTGAGGGAAATTATGTGCCTGCTCTATGTTAAGTTCTTAATATACACTGGGCCATTTAACCCTCACATCCTCTCTGCAGGCTGCATATTATGATCCTCATTTTCTGGATGAAGAAATTAAGGGTTTGATTCATTCATTCCAAAGCACCTATTGAGCACGGTGTGCCAGAGGCTGCCTTGAGCCCTCAGGATACAAAAGCATTGATTGTGTCACTCCACACAAACATACCAATAAATTCGGAAATCTGAGGAAGGTGGGACATAAATGCAGGGAGAAAGATCATGGACAACATCACAAATTGGGTGACTCTAGAGCTGAGGCTTGGTAGAGTAGCAGGACTGCCAGGTAGACCAGGCAGGTAAAAGTATTCCAGGCAGAGGGAACAGATATGCAGAGGTGACTTTGGTAAAGAGGAAGTTTTCCTTGTGGATGGAATCTAAAGCTTGGGAGTAGGAGAAGAATTGGAGGGGACATTTTAGAAGGTGTGGCTGGAGGGGTGGCAGGGCCATCTGTGAAGCACCTCGTTTGCTCTCCCAACAAGTTTAGACCTTATCTTACAGGAGGCGAGCCATTTTTAGCAATGTGATAACAGGATGGCATGTGGGAGACAGGAGCCAGCGAACCAGTGTGCATTAGTTCTGTTTGCATTGGCATTAATTCAGGAATGAGAAATAAGAGCCCCCAGTGAGGTAGAGAGAATGGAGGTTGAGTTTTGGGGACCCATCCAACATATATTTAAGGGACAGTGTCAGTAGGACTTAATAGTACAACAGCTAAAGAGTGGCCAAGACTGAATTAGAACAAGAATTTGGCCGGAGAAGTTACTGTTTCTTCCCTGTTCTACTCCGATCAGTTGGAGATTCTTGGGAGGAGTGGGGAGGATGTAGCTAGGAGTCACCTACATGTGCTGGTCCCACTCTGAACATAATGTGACTAACCCTCTGTCTGTGCCTCGGTTTCCATGTTTACCACTGAGAATATCCACAGTGGCTGCTAATTGGCTTGTTGGGAGCCTCTGTTATAGAGTCAAAGTGTACGATGTGCTTGTGCTTACATAGATAAGCCAACATGCCCCTTTTTGAATCTAGAGTTCAGCAATTCATGAATGAAAAAAATTATCTGGCTGGTGTTTTTATCCCATTTTTTTTTCTTGTGTTGTAGAAATAACCTAGATAAGATTTTTGTGTTTAAGCATAAGATACAAGCTGGAATTTAAAAGTGGGAAGGAGGGTTGTGCCATAAGGGGACATACCAAAGCATGTGCTTCTCCATACTTCAGGTGGTTTGTGCTTGGAATCAAGACGTGACTCTGGTGTAATTCTGGATTTTGAAGAATTATGTTCAAATGGTCTGTTGTTGATAACTGTGATGATCTTGACCAAGCTCTCTGGCATAGATTTGATGGGAAAACTAATTGTAGTTTCCTTTTCTCTTGTAAAACGGGCCATATTTGAGATTAAGCCAAAAGATTCTTTCCTTAGAGATAGGAAAACCAGGTTTCTAATTTTCCTGTATTCTGGTCTCTCATTAGGACTTTACAGCAATGACACCCAGTACCGAGGATCACGTATGTGTCTGTGCATAGAGCACATGCGTATAATTTCCTTCCAGTTTCCCAGGCTTTTCTCTATTTTATCATGGGATCTTTTTAATCCAATTTGGGGTTATTAAGGGCAGGAGACAGCAGATGTGTAGCAATCATGAAGAGAAGGCACAAACTCAAAACCTGAAACTGGATTGACCTGAAGAAAACCAGGCAGAGTATACAGAGTCCTAGATCTATAGGCTCAGATATCATCTGGCACAACCACCCCCACCCCCAGTTTTTGGTTGAGGAAACAGGGGCCTCCAGGTAGGAATTGAATTGCTCAAAGGATAGTATATAATGTTCTTAACCCCTCTTTTCAGTTCCCTTGCTTGAATTTTTCAAGGAAATATGCACAGCCAGTATCTCTACATGTTTTGTGCAGATACGTGTTTATGTCCCTTTGGCCTACTAAGCAGTAGAATCATGGCCTTATAGGAGAAGCATTTCGTCAATCTCCGGTAATTTAGTCTTATTGGTAAATTTTATTTGAAATGTTGGCAACTGATTTAGAGAGAAGAAATGTGAAGAGAAAGACAGGTATACATTTCTCTTTTCTTTCTTTCATCACCCATCCCATCTTGCCCCATGAGCAACAAAATAAACCCAGGCCCACAGAAGAGGATGTTGTAGGGACAAGTGCCTTTGGGACTTAGGGCAGGAAACCTTGGATATGAATAGCTCTTAGAAGGCCCCCTTCTGTGGACTATTGGACTGCCATTTCCCTGGCAAAGAGATGCAATCTTTCTTGGAGAAGATCATTTCATGCTTCTTAGCATGTTTAACCCTTAGAGCAAGGCATTCTCATCAAAATGACAAACCCCAACAGAGCCTTCTGAGAGGCCAGTAAATCAGAAATCTGTGGGATTAGCATGCTCTCCTTCTTTGTTTCCCCAGGGAAAGAAAGCCTGGTGCCTTTCTGATTTCAGTCTTCTCTGCAGGCCCCTTATCTGGAGTTTCCTGCTGTGGCCCACTGGTATTTGAATACTGTTTTCGTCCAGTTGCCCACAGCCACATGCCCACACCAGCCAAGGACAGCACATTCTGTATCTCCATCAGCGACATTGTAAAGGGAAGATGACTGCTCTGATGTTTGCTTAGTTGAATTATTCCCACCCTTGAAGGTCTTCCTTTCTGGGTCTGAAGATAGTGGCTGGCTCTTAATGTCACTGCACATGGTGGCATGCTGTTGCTCACAGGGACCTCATCTCCAGCTGGGTGACTCTGCTCCCCTTGCCCCATTTTTCAGTCTGTAAGGAAACTTCTTCCACAAACAACCCGGCTTCTCCAGCCGCTGCCCAAGTGGGGCCTCCTTCCATGGAGGGCTACAAAGTCAGGTCTATGTGGAGCGCAGAAGTGGAAAGAAAAAAAGATTGACGAATAAAAGTCTGCTGTCAGCTGTTCAGGTGATAAAAACATTTATAGGGGATGGTGGGTGGGGGGTGACTCTTACCGGAATTTATAGATTCATATTTACAGTTGGAAGGGACCTCTGAGGTTTTTGAGTCTAACCTAATCTCTCTGATAACATAAACACCCTTGATGAAAATTCCTCAAATGTTCTATGGACTCTGGGAACATTTACTCTGTTTCCATATGCTGTACTAAATGCTTAGCAGTGGGTAGCTTATTTTATCATTGTAATAACTGTGTAAGATAGGTGCTATTTTTATGCTCAGTTTACATCTGAGGAGTGGTGGGGTCAAGGATAGGTTAAAAAACCTGCCCAAGGTTGTCTAGTTCTTCTGGGCCCTCCCCACTAAACCCACTTTTTTGTGATCAGTAATACTCTATGGCTTCCAGTGACAAAGGAGCTAACCTCCCATTTCATTTTTGGATAGCCCTAAATATTCTAAAAATCTCCTTTTGCCATGAACTCAAGTCTCAATTCTTCTCATATCTTTCTTTTGATCTTGGTTCAGGCTTTGGGAACGATACAGGATTTATCCACTCAGGTGACATTTATTTAGTACTCACTATGCCACGGACACCTGGGATATATAGAACTGATCAAACCTAAACCCTCCTCTACAATAGACCTTCAGTTATTTCAAGAGGACTGTCATTTTCCACTGAGGTGTTGTCAGTCATTCCTAGGATAGACATCAATGCCTTCTTCAACCACTCCTCCCCTGTTGGGGTTGTGAGTTGCTTCATAATCTAGCGGTCATTGAAGTGGCTGGAGGAGGGTGAGTAGGGGCCGAGAGCTCTCTCAATGGAAGCATGGTTTCCAGTACCAGGGAGCTGTGTGAAGCAGGGAAGCCTGGTAAGCAGGAGGCATATGTTATTAAAGCAACAGCCTAAGTGATTATCAGACATTGTGACATCATATGGACTATGGGCTCGTGTGGTCAGTGGGATTCACTGGTAAATTTATGAGGAGTGTATGCTTTTGCTAGTTTCTTAACCTGAAAAAAAATGCCTTGGGCCCACAATAGGCGGCATACATTTACTGCATAATTGTATTTCTCAAAATAGTTCTAGACTGAGTGGGTTAAAGCACATATTTCAAAGCAAGGCTGAATTTATTTTTGGCCATATGAACTTTTCAGGGTATCACTCAACAAGGAAACCATGTTTTTGCCAAGTATCCACTAATATAGAATCATTGAATGCTAGAGCTGGTCACAGCCTTAAGAGTCATCTAGTCTGGTGCTGGTAATTTACAAAGGAAGAACCGAGGTTCAGAGTGGTTATGTAAGTTGTCCAGAGTCGCACAGGCAGCCACCGTGGGGCTCCTAACTCAGGATTTTGAATCCTGGACTGGGACTCTCTACCCTAAGACCATGTCAGGAGGTGCTCTAACTTATTGTCTTTGGTATGGTCATCCTGTGTAAATGACAACGGAATGCTTATGTGGAGCAACACAGAACCTTTCTGCACAAGCTCAGTGGCTCCTTGCAATTTTTTTTTTTTAACATGTAATAGTCCCTTTATTTATTGCAAATAGGCTAGGCAATTAATTCACAGTTAGTAACTTATGGCCTGGAAAATCTCATTACCCGAACCTTACATTATCAACACATCTGCTTAAAAAGAGATGCTTAGGGGTGCCTGGGTGGCTCAGTCGTTAAGCATCTGCCTTCGGCTCAGGTCATGATCCCAGGGTCCTGGGATCAAGCCCCGCATCGGGCTCCCTGCTCTGCGGGAAGCCTGTTTCTCCCTCTAACTCTCCCCCTGCTTGTGATCCTGCTCTCACTGTGTCTCTCTCTGTCAAATAAATAAATAAAATCTTTAAAAAAAAAAAAAAAAAAAAAAAAAAAAGAGAGAGATGCTTAAAGAAGTGGTCTGAATATCCAGATCCCTGATCATCTCCAAGAAGGGGGAGAACCACTGAAAGGCAATTTTGGAGGGAGTGTGGGTTGTACCAAGGTTATCAAAACCACTGAAATTCACACATGAGGGGGTATATAAAGGGAATCCACATTTATTGAGTACCTACTATGTGCTAGGTATAGTTTGGTGCTTAGGTTAAGGTGTAGGGGCTTTGGAGTCAGAGCTGAATATGAAACCCAGTTCCATCACAGATTACCGTGCAATCTTGGGTGTGTGTGTGTGTGTGTGTGTGTGTGTGTGTTTAAAGATTTTATTTACTTATTTGACAGAGAGAGACACAGCAAGAGAGGGAACACAAGCAGGGGGAGTGGGAGAGGGAGAAGCAGGCTTCCCGCAGAGCGGGGAACCCGATACAGGGCTTGATCCCAGGACCCTGGGATCATGACCTGAGCCAAACGCAGACACTTAACGACTGAGCCACCCAGATGCCCCTCTTGGTGTGTTTTTAAACTCTCTGAGCCTCTGTTTTCCGATCTATAAAACAAGCCTTTTTGGGGTTGTTGTGAGGCTTAAATAAAATGATTATGTAAAAATATTAGCATGATACCTGCAACTTTATAGATGTTCAATACATAGAACAAGCTTATAAAGTGTGTGGTATCATTAGGATTTTTAAGATAATTAAGCCAAGGCCCAGAAAGATTAAATAACTTACCATAGTCACAAATACTAGGTAGGATATTTTAAACCCAGCCCATTAGATTTTGTATTATACTTCGCCATTCCTTAACATGGGAGGTCTTGGAGGTGGTGGGATCAGGTACTTTGAGAGGGAAAAAGAGCGTGGGAAGTGGAGAGGGCATTTTGGGTTTATCTGCCAACTCTGTGCATTCTCAGCTTTAAGACTTTCAGTGAGTGAACTTGAGGAATAAGCAGACAAGGAAACTGCCCATCTGGAGTAAATTCAGTATTTAGAAAAGCCATCAGGATCTTCCACATCCTCTTGCCCACTTTCTTGGTTCCTAAGTAAAGGTGAGGAACTCTTAAGGTTTCATGGGGCAGGTGCAGGAAAGCTTGGAGTGGGTGCCCTGAACTGGGAAGACAAACATTGTCCTATTGTGATTTATCCAGGGTTATCACATACCCTAACTCACACCTACATCCCATATCCACGTGAGCATGCACACACACACTCTCATTCTTCAGCCATGAAACTGGACCTCTCTCAATTTTGTTTTGCTTGTCTGTCTCCTGCCCTAGACTGTGAACCGTCAAGCATATATCAAACATCCCAGTGCCAGGGATAGAAAAGGAGCTCAATCTGTGTTGTGGAGGGAAGAAGTCAGAGGATAAATGGAAGCCTAAGTGAATGGGACTAACTCTAAGATTTACTTTACTGAGATTAGAATTCTGGTTTATTATCTGAGAAATTCAGAGAAACTTGGTGCCTGAACACCCCTCCTCCCCAGCCCCTGACCCACACACAGGTTAGGATTTTCTGGTGGAGAGGTGAGGATGTACCTAAAGAAGACTCATCCAGGACTTCCCTTAGGCTGGGGCCTAGCCTCTTGGCCCTGTTGCAGCAATTCCTATAACCCAGTATTAGCTGGGTTATTCAGTGTTCCTCAAAGTGAACAGATGGGCAGGCGTGGGAAGGATGAAGCTCCTGTAGAAGGCGAAGGGGGCTTATGCCTTCAGAGCAGGCATTTCTACCATTTGAAACAGTGGGGCTGACCTTGCACCTCTCCTTAGTGAGAGAAGCCCCCAGTGGGTCCCCTCCCCTGTGCCCCTTACCTTTTACATTCCTTCCCCTTCTTTTATTTCCTCTCTTCTTCATTATTTCTTCCACTTCAACCCTACACAATCCTTTCTTCCCTTCTCTCTCCATTTTTGGGGCTTGATACAGCAATAACATCTACCTTTGAATGGGCAGTTCCCTTGCAGAGGGATGAAATTGACCCTTGTTTATTCAGCATGATTGGCCTGGAGGCTGCCATAAAATGGGGGCTGCCAAAAGCAGCAAGGTGCCTGGTGCCCGGGGCTACCTAGGTAAATGGCAGCTGGTAGAAAGGAAGAGAGGATGACCCCAGGCCTCTGCAAGCACTTTGTCTAGCCTGAAGCCATCTCCATGTGGACTGTGATAATTGAGAAAGGGTCTCAGCAGTAGGGAACAATGACTCTGTAGAACCAGGCGGCTTAAACACAAGGGGGGAACGGGCAGAGTATTCTTGACCTGACTGCTTCAGAAGAGGCTCTCTCTGACTGCGGTTAGGTGGTTGGGTTTGCCCCTTGGGCTTTCTGTAAAGGGAGATTGATGATTGATGGTGAAGTAGCGTCCTCAGGGTGAAGCTGAATCGAATTACTTCTCCATAAAATTTCTTTTCCTCTTTCTTTCTCCCTTCAGTCTTCTCACTTCTTTCTCACCTCTCTTGCACCTTCCTTCTTTAATTTCTGCCATCCCTTCAAACACGTTTTGGATCCTTCCTATGTGGAGAACATTTGACCCATCCCATCTCTTTTCACTACTGAGTTGCTTTGATGTGATTGATATCATGAATCTTGACTTTAGTACGACTGTTATTCTGTCTTATAAAATGCTATTTACAAACCAGTCTCTATGTTAGAGCTCTGTTAGGAGTGTTTACCACTGTTGGGAAGAAGCCTCACAAAGAATTGTTCTCAGTGGCTTATTATCAACTTTCTAGGTCATGGGTCTCCATTTAAAAAAAAAAAAAGAACATTGATTTTTATGATTACAAAAGCGATATATGTTCTCTAGAAAATTTGGAATGTGTGAAAATTTATTCAACTTTTATTAGGCAATATTAATTGAGTACCTATTTCATGGCAGATAATAATAAAAAAAAAACTAAAACCAAGCATAATTATACCAGAGATGGTCTTTGTTAACCTAGTGTATACTTTATTCCATTCCTTTGGGCAATGTATATATAAAATATATTTTGATGTCATTTTAAAAGTAATTCTATCCTGACTTTGTTCAGTAAGAATTATGTCATAATAGCTATTATAGCATTTCATAATTATACCATAATTTTAATTTAGTTTTATATCACCACCTTTATCTCAAATCATAAAGAAAATCTTCAAAAATATTATTTTTAATGACTTCCTATTAGGTATATTTGCCATCTGCCTCAATCATGTTGTTAATAAGCTACTCCAAAACTTAGTGGCTTACAACAAGAAACATTTAAATTTTATGCCGACAGGTTGGAGTGGCTATGCTCCAAGCTGTGAAATGGCTGTATAGAGCTGTAGGTTTTGATGGTCTCCACATGTTCCTTGGACACTGCCCAGGGAATATTATCTTGGAAAATGGCAGGGAGTACAAAAGGCAGCATGGAAGCATCTAGTGCCTCCCAAGACCTTTGTCTGCATCTGGCACATTGTCACTTATGTCCATATTCCCTGGGTCAAAGCAAGTCATGTGGCCAAGCCTGTCTTAGGGTGAGTTAGTACACCCCACCTACTCTAGTGGAAGATACTGCAAAGTAACAGGCAAAGGATGAGGGTGTATAATACAAAAAAACCCAGGGAAGGTGTGAAGAATTATGAACAGTGATTCAGTCTACCATAATAGACTATCTGATTTTTTGTTATCACTGGATGCTCAAAGAAAACTAGCTATTGATGGGTGAAGGGGAGTAGGAGGTACAGGCTTACAGTTATGGAATGATTAAGTCATGGGGATAAAAGGCGCAGCACAGGAATACAGCAAATGGTATTGTAATAGTGTTGTGTGGTGACAGATGGTAGCAACACTTGTGATGAGCATAGCATAATATATAGACTTATTGATTTACTATGTTGTACACCTGAAACTACTATAACATTGTGTCAACTATACTTCAATAAAAAAAGTGACTAGTTATTGATCTTTGCTGTTAGCCTCTAATGTGCCCCATATTGATATTAGGCATATCATGAGATCCTTCTCCAACCACATAGGCTTCAGAGGACATCAGAGCCTTCTTCGCTAGCCCCATTATCTCTTCTGTCTGCTTTGTGGTTCCAATATATCTTTTTTAAAATTTTTAAAAGATTTTATTTATTTATTTGGCAGAGAGAGAACACAAGCAGGGGAAACAGCAGAGGGAGAGGGAGAAGCAGGTTCCCCACTGAGCAGGGAGCCTGGTCCCAGGACCCTGGGATCCCTGATGGGGCTCGATCCCAGGACTCTGGGATCATGACCTGAGCCAAAGGCAGGGCCTCAACCAACTGAGCCAACCAGGTGCCCCTCAATATATCTTTCTTTTTTTTTTTTTTTTAAAGATTTTATTTATTTATTTGACAGAGAGAGATACAGCAAGAGAGGGAACACAAGCAGGGGGAGTGGGAGAGGGAGAAGCAGGCTTCCTGCGGAGCAGGGAGCCTGATGCGGGGCTTGATCCCAGGACCCTGGGATCATGACCTGAGAGGAAGGCAGACACTTAATGACTGAGCCACCCAGCCGCCCCCCCTCTCCAATATATCTTTCTATTGATACTTCTGCTGATCGCATCTCTAGGAATTTAATATCTTACTTCACAGATTGTCTCCTAGACCAGATAAGAAACTAGCTCTGCTTTTAATGCAGAGAATGCTTATGACCGTTACTGTAGAAGGGCTTGAAGAGATGAAGCCTAGACCTAGTAGGGTCAGTTCCAGAAGATCATCAGCCTCAGAACCTAGAGGTGAGGCAGAAAGATTGGATACCTGGTTTGAGATTTGCCCTCTAAAACATAATGGAGGGAGTTCATGAGAGGTTAGTGGAATAAGGTGCTCAGACACTTGGGTTCTCCAGGAATGACTGAATCCAGTTATTTATTTATTAATTTAATTAATTTAAAATCAGAATCACTGAATTTCATTCTTATAACCTGTACTGATTTACTCTTTATGTCTGGAATTCTTTTCCTTCTTGAAGTTTTATCAAGGCTCTGAGGAATATATACTGCTTAAGGTTCTGGTATTCAGGGTATTATTTTTGGTACTTCTCTGTTCTTAACATTTGGGGTCCTGCCTCTCTACAGGTGGACCTCTTAATTTTGTTTCTTTTGTATTTGTACTTCTGCTTTCGGTTTTTATTTATTTTTGAAATACTCTGGGAAGGCTGGGGCCATGCCTTCTCCCCTGCCCAGTGCCTGGCATATAGAATGTGCTCAATACCTGTTTGTTGATGGTGATAGGTTCAGGTCACCGGTACCCTCGATCTTTTCATCCCAAGACTTGACAGATCTTTTCTTTACCCATATGTTCTCCTTCCCATGCAGATCACTTTGTTCTAGGCTTATATTTCATGCTTATAGCCAAACTTGCAGAAAACCTAGTTTATTTATTCATTTCAAAGATAATTTTCTAGGGAAGGAATGTGATCATCTAAGCAAAATTTACCAATGTCAAGACATCAGTCAGTACTAGAAGGGCCATTTTTGAGTGGTTAGAAATAATAAAGAGGTTAATTCAACAGATGAGGCTTAATAACTTATATTCTCTCCCAAAGAGAAACTTGTCCTGGCCAGAATTTTGTAAGGAGCTTCTTACACTAAGTCAACTATATGGAGTTATGAGTTCCCTATGTTGTGAGTGTGAAGAAAAAGAGAAACTGGTTTAGGGGATGGCAGAATGGATATTGTGTGAGAGTAAGGCCAAGTTATAAGAATGTTAGCAGAAAACCTCCTATTACCGCTATGGTTTACTACCATTCAGCAAATATTGATTGAGATCCTATCATGTGATAGCAACTATGACAAAGGGTACAAAGGGCAAAAGATGTCCCCAGTCTTCAGGGAGCTCAAGGTCACCTTAAGGAGAATAGGAGACTGCCTCCAGGAAGATGGATTGGACACAAAGCCATTTCAACCAAGATACTCTTTTACTTGAATGACATTGTTTAAGATGCAAGCTTGATTGGAAGTGGAAGAGGAGGGGGTTAGAGAATGGGCTTAGATGGCAGTCGGAATAGAACTCCCATTTCTTTACTCCCAGAAACAATGAGCATGGTAAGAGTTTTCTCTATAGAGGCAGAAAAGCTTTTGTAAAGATTACATCAGGATATTAGTGTAAAAAATCGAAGTTTAAAAGAAAGCCAAAGGGCACCTGGGTGGCTCAGTTGGTTAAGCGACTGCCTTCAGCTCAGGTCATGATCCTGCGGTCCTGGGATTGAGTCCCACATCGGGCTTCCCCTGCTCTGTGGGGAGCTTGCTTCTCCCTCTCCCTCTGCCTGCTACTACCCCTGCTTATGCTCTCTCTCTGTCAAATACATAAATAAAATCTTTACAAAATATAAAAAAAATAAAAGAAATCCAGAGAACACACCTCTGTATCTGCAAAGATCAATGAAAACCCATACATACACACACACACACACACACGCACACTCCTTTTCCAGTTTTCTAGTTCTTGTATCTTCCATTCTTTGACTAATAATCACAGTTTTAGATGCAAAATCAAAATAAAGTTATTTTAATCAAAGACTCAATCAACATTTCAAAGACATATGGAGGAAACCTCTTGCATATTACACAATTCTTCACACCACCATTTAAAATGATATTCATTCAAATATTAGTAAGTGCCCACAACATGCGAGACATCCTGCTGGACCTTGAAGGGTACAATGGTGGGTAAAAATTGACCCATCCTTGGCCTCCTAGAGCTTATAGTCTAGTGACAGGACAAAGACATTTATAAATAATCACCAATGAAACATGCAATTTCAAACTCTGTTAAACTTGAGAAGTATAGAGAGCCAGGCCTAGCTGGGGGATCATGGACAAATTTCCTGAAGGAATGATGCTTGAGCTGATATTTGAAGGATAAGCAAGAGGTAACCAGGCAAGGATGGATTAGTCTTCCAGGCAGGAAGTTGTTATAAAGCCCACGGGATACAAAGGAGTGTGGCAGATTAGAGTCCCAGGAACAGAATATAAACTGGTGGGGTCATGACAAAGAGAGGGCAGCCTGTGGGGAGGTAGAGGCGTGGTCATGCAGTCTCTTGCTTGTAGAGTGTTACTGATTCAGAATTTATCCTACAGGCAAGGGAAAATTGTGAAATAGCTATAAGCAGGGGAGTGCCATGACCATGATTTATTTTTTAAAGATCACTTTGTCTATGGGATGAAAAGTAGGTTGAAATGGGGTAAGAGTTGATTCTGAAATACTAGTTCTCCAGGAACAAGTCCATGGTGGACTAAATTTGGACTAGGGCAGTGACCATGAATGTGAAGGGAAGTGGGTGAATGTGAGATATATTTAGAAAGCCCTATATTCATAGCATTTGAGATGTCAAAGAAAAACAAATCAGGACTTAGTATGGAGAGACTTTCATTCAAAAGCAAGAGAGGGAAAGGGACTGTTGAAATAGAGAGATTGTTGTGAAAATAAGGTCTGAAAGCATCACAAAATCAAGAGAATGAAGATCTTTCTTTTCTAGGGTAAAGGAAGAGGCAAGCAGAGATAAGCAGAATCTTTGGAGGGGATGCTGGGCAAGCAGGGGGAAATAACCACCGGGGTCTGATAGGAAAAGGTTCTCACCATAGATAGCAGATTCCCAGATGAAATTGATAAGGAGGGCATGGTTCACTTTCTTGTGCATGCTCAGGCTTGGGGGCCAGTAGCAGTGACTAAAGTTTGATCAAGACAGAGCAGAGGATAAGAAATGGCAGTTGTGAACCCTTGATTGGAAACTACAATCCACCATGACCTAAAAGATGACCAGACTGGGGGCAAGAAGGGAGAGCGACAACTTCTCCATGGGTCACTGAATCCTTGCACTCTTCTCTCTGGGGGATAGATGATATCTCCATTGCTCACTTGGGGTTTATTTTAGGGTCTCACCCCCTTGAGTCCATTTATCCCCACAACACCCATAGGAGTCTGTTAGAGTTGGGGGTTGGACTAGGAGTTAGTTTTCCTGTCCCCTTCTTTTATAGAAGAGGAAACCAGAGTCCAGAGAGGGAAATTGACTTCTCCAAGACATCCCAGCTTGATGGTAGGAAAACTGTGACCTGAACCTAGGACTTCAGACATCCAGTCTGGGAATAATTCCACTTCTTGTGGCTGCTTCTCATGAGATAATTCTCACGACACTTCAGTGTAGCCTTGTGGATTCCTCCGGGGGAGACACGTTGAAGTGCTTTCCACTCCCCTACCCCCTATGTAGCTAAATGCACAGATACTGGCCACACACAGACACACACACACAGACACACAGACACACAGACACACACACATCTTACTCTGAGTGCTACCAGATGTCCAACTGAAATTGCATCTGACTGCTTTGGGTGTTCAATTTTCATTCTCCTGCTCCATCCTGTGCTCAGCCGGACTTCAGGATGCAGTTGAAAGACAGTATGGTGGATAGACTGTAGGCTTTGGGGGCAGGCAGGACTTGATTGGAAACTTACATCACCAGTCACTAGCTGTGTCACCTAGGTCAGTCATTTATGTTCTCTGAGCCTTATTTTTCTCACTCATAGAGTTGGATAATTGTAATTGCCTCACTTGATGGTTGCAGGTGTCTTTTAATTTCTCTGCTTGGGCTATGCAGATCTGCTGGAGTGGTTTGGGATCTGGCAGCTGAACCGTCCCATTGATACCCAGGGGTCCATCACAGTTCCCAAGTGCACTGTAAGAAATTGTGATAGAGTTGGCACGATGGTGCCTTAGCCTGCACCCCCGGGTGAGCCCTAAAAAATCTGCTCAGCCCATCTGGGGGCCTCCCATCAGAGCTGCACCAGCCTGTGTTCCTTGCAGGTAGTGAGTGTTTCATTCAAACTGTAGATAGGCCCTTGAGGCAGAGAGCTACAGCTGCACCCACGGAGAACTTTGCTCCCAACATGTACCTACCTTGCCCCCTAGGCAGGGACAGGAAAGAATTTACCAGGAAGCAGCAGAAAAAGAGTACAGGGATGGAAACATTTTCAAATTCATTTCAGAAATACAGTCTTAGCTATAAATGATAGCTGTGGGTTTAATCACTGAAACTCTCTTTCCATTCAAGAACAGCATGTGTCCCCTGAGGAGGGTGGCATTACCAAGCAGTTAAGTTGCTAGAGGCTGCTTAGGGGCTGGTAGGCAGTCTGCAGGGAAAGGGGAGGATGGAGCCTTTGTGGCAGTGACCTGAGTGTCGCAGGCACCCCCTACATCGTCTGCCCATCCCCCCAGTCCCTGAGGATGGCTCTGGTATATCTGTCACTGAGGGAGTCAGAAGGTAACATCCTTTACAAGGGAAGCCAATGGGGCCAAGAAAAGCTATGCCTTAGCACTGGCTTGGAGAAGCTAATGGGCTTAAATTTTAAGGTTTGGGGATTCCGGAAGGAGTTGTCTTTCTTCCGTGTCACCACCACCACATAACAGCAGTAAGAACAACTGCATCCACAGCGCACCCCAACACTGGACACTGCAAGAGCTAATGCTTCTGCAGCGCTGCCCAGCTCCCCAGGTGCTCAGCTCCTTAGCCATCCACTGTGTACTGAGCCTCCGTTTGGTGCCACACGTTGTGCTAAGCACTGGGAATAAAGCAGGAACTAAGGCAGCCAGAGTCCTGCCCCTTCTGGAGCTTCCAGTCTAGGGGAAACGATTAAGTGGAGCATCTGATGAACCCAAATCTTGCCCCCAAAGATGTCAGCTCACATGTTGGAAGAATGAGTCTCAGCATGGTTCCCCCATCCCAGCCTCGCTGAGGGTTGTCAGCTGCTGTGGAAGGCCCACCCCCTCTCTTTCCCAGCACCACGCAGCCCACCCCTTGAGAAGCGGTGTTTCTCCTGCGCTTCCATCCGGGTCTTGCTGCCAGTCATGTCAGAGGGCCGAGGAGCATCTGCTGCTCAGAAGCTTTAGGTCATCAGTCACCTTCTGTTTCCTTCTAGGGAAAGCCCTGAGCGTGGAGAGGGAGGCTGCAAAGGCATGGACCAAAAGAAACCCTCCTTGCCTTGTTCTTTCTCCCACCTTAAGGTTTTCTCCTTCTTTGTCTTTGGTTTTGTCGGTTTTCTGATTTTATTTTTCATTTTAACACCATGGGTGGGCTTTTAAACCAGAGCCAGAAGGAAACTGCCATTGTATTGGGAGAATGATGAGAAGACAGAGGGAGGAAAGAGCTGTGAATAAAGCGAAGCGCCGGGTGGAATCGGCATTGACTGCGCCATGCGCACGGGGCTAATGGGCCTGCGGAAGAAGCCAGAATGTTGCAGCCATAAAGTGAGAGCCTTGTCGACTGGGAATACAGATTAGAATGAAAAGACAAGCAGTGGCAGCAGCACCACATGTGCTTGTGAGGCATTCCTGTCCCCCAGCCTCCCCTCTCCGCTACTGCACCCCATTCTCAGGCAGATGCTCCCCGTGGCACATTCGTGCTGCTCCCATTCAGGTCTGCACCGACACAATAGGGAGCGCTCCCTTTCATCATCTACCTTCTGCCAGGACCTTTTTCTCCTCTGCTTTCCTCCTCTATCAGTCAGGAATGACTCCCGCTGAAAATGCAGAGTTTAATCGTCCGCCACGGCAAACTTCTTATGCCTCATGAACTCCCCTGCTCATCCTAAGACCAATAATTGGAGGAGGGGATAGAATTCCTCTGTCTGGCTTGGACCCATCATGCTTCATCTTCTTGGGATGAGGTAGAGGCCTCCTTTGTCTGAGACAAGGCTCTCCCCCTACCTTAGCAAACCAGGGTTCTGTTGTCAGAGAAGAAGGGAAGCAATGGCTGTTGGTTAAGGAGTGGACACTGTCTGTCACCCTTCTTTGAGGTCCTTCTTCTGTCTCGCTTCAGGGCCCTGGAGTCTCTTAATTTGCGGGAGATATGGGAAGGAGCGTCTGTTTATGCACATTATTTTTGATGTTCAGAAGAAGCCTGTGTGCAGTTTCTGACATTCCATTGCCCTTTCAAACCCTTGGATCCCTGTGCTAGTCTCTGGATTAGAATTCCAGTTGTGGAAGGCTTTCTAGGCTTGCTTTTCCAAAAGAAATTATTTGGTTTTGTGGCTTTGTTGGAATGGGCTCACTGGTGAAGCAGACTCCCATTTGTCTGAATGAACATCACTTGATGTCTTGGGGCTTAAGAGCCCAGACAGTTTCTTCTTTTTTGTAATGAGAAAGCATTTGTTTCCTAGTCTTTCAATTTTTTTTTTCTCCTCTGCAGCACGCTTCAAATCACTATCTTTCCATTCTCTGTCAATTAGTAGTACATTCTTCTACAAGATACCCAAGTTCACCCCAAGGTGAATGGCCTCAGTTTCAACATATAGCAGACAAGCTCTTTAATTTGCAAGAGATTTTTACGTTTATTAATCATCAGTCCGACACTACTATCCTCCACATCTGTGCTTCCTCCTTACAAAGCCCCTGTGAGAAATTCCTTTTAAGCATCTCATATTCTTTAATATTTTGGTCACTTGGATAATGACCAAAGAATAAGCAGCTTGTCTTTTGCACTTTGGCTTCCAGGAAACCCAGAGACATAGATACCTCAATCTCATAAGCTTTTTTGCTCTAATCATCAGTGATTATTTTTCTCTCCCAAGCCTCTGCCTGACCATCTAGTTTATAGTTTGCCCCATTATGACACGCTTTTCTTGTGGTTGGCTCTAAATTTTTAATCTTAGAGGTTGAATAAATCTAAGCATTTAAAAGAAAACCACTTTGTGCATTGGACTTTGTCGTCCTTATCGTATGTATGAAGATGCCGCGGGAACTGAGGGGTTTAGTCTGAGGTGGCGGAGACGGTTCCTGTCAGGCACCCACTCTGGCCGACCAGCACATTTCAGCCCAGAGTGCTGTGGAGAGAAGCATCTTGAATCTGTGTCCCTCACCAGGATAGGGGTTGCAGTGATCGACGGCAGGGACCCTTGGGGGGTTTCATGGCAGGAGGAAGTGGAGAAAATGTTTTCCCCAAGAAATACAGAAATCCTTATTTTCTAGTTGTCCTGGAGAGTTCTAGTGCAGAACTCCTCTCCCCGCTCCCTGTTCCTCTGCCCCTGTCTACTTTAACAATAAGCAGGGAAGGTATGATGGAAGCAGAGAAGGGGATGAGCCCTTCAGCTCAATGAAAAGCCATTGACATTTTATTTGGTTTGGAAGGCAGAGAAGCAGAGAGTGAAAAGCTGACCAGCACTTCAAGTGAGCAATAGAAGCATCTTGGAAGCTTACCTTGAGCTCTACAGAAACATGGTTGCCCTGGGTGTGGTGAGCCTCATTTCAATCAAGTTGTCAAAGGGGGTAATTGTTTCCTTGTGTTACTTACTCCCTGTGAGAGTTACCTTTTTTTTAGCTGGCTTCCCACAGGAACCCATGGCATCTGGCAATTGTTTACTTCTTAGTCTTCATCTAGAACAGTGCAGGAGTGTCTGAAGGAACAACATTTTTGGATAGATCAGGATGCCACCGGAGAACACACACGTGGTGGTGGGCATCTGTCCCAAGCCCAAGAGCTTTCTCCAGGACTTGGCTCTGAAGCAATCAGAAGGTACTCATGCCACAGTCCAATAAATTGTTGCATGTTAGGTTTTGGTGGTTTCATTGTTTGCCCCCTAAGAGTTTACATTAGGAATAATAAGAATAAGAATACTGAGGAAATTAAAAATAATAATTTCAGAGCTAGAGGAGGTAATGACTATAAATAAGAAAGGGAATAAGCCACACACACTGTATAAATAGCTTGTTTTGCTTAAACATTAGTTAAGCCACATTAAATTTAAAGGGTGTTTCCATTAGCCAAAGGTATGTAGTGTGTGATATAGAGTGATTATTGCAAATTTGACCAGGTTTTCTGTCTGGAGTAAGAGGAAATCTAGCCAGGGCATGGCTGACAGGTTGATCACAAATTCCCAGTGTCCATCAACAGTGGAATTATGACCTTATAATGAAACTCTTGTCTTTACGTAATACTATTCTTATTCCATTTTACAGGTGATGAAAGTTTACAGGCAAATTACATTTTAAGCTTCTCTTTATAATAATTTATCATGGGAACTGCTTGCACATAGACTCTGAGGATAAGGATGCTCTTTGTTTAACTCTAGCTCCTTAATTTTCTACTTCTTGCAAATAAACAGTTTAGTTAATAAACTAAGGAACCACCATTAACCAATTCATTAATTAAAGTCTAAAAGCCCTTTTATTATCAATCATAATCACTTCTTTATTTAAATTGAGCTTTATTTTTATTGTCTCCATTATTGCCTGAGAGAGGAGGAGAAATTTTATGTCGTCAGGCTTATGCAGGAGAGGGTAATTTTAAGATCATGGGCTTCAAAGTCAAAAAGGTTTGGATATAAATCCTAGCTTCCTCATTAACCAGCCTGGCCACCTTTCTGAAATGATGATAGCCTGTTAAAGCCTCAGTTTCCTTATCTGAAAAATAGGTTATCTGTTCTGTCTACAGTTGTTACTGACATGGGGGAAGATGATCTTTCCATGGCCTTACCGCCCTGTCTAGTGTTCAAATTGTAGAATTTTTCATGAATTGGGCTAAATAAAGTCCTTACATGCTGGTGTTTATTTAATCAGCATTCCATCTCCAGTCTGCTACTCTGCTGTCCACATATCCACTAATTTTAGGTGATTGCCCCCATTTGCATGGGTCAACATTTGTCTATCCGTTGACTCCCAATTTTATTCCTCTAGCCAGAATTTCCCTTGAGCCTCAGACACACATATCTGACTGCTTACCTGACTTTTTAAAAAATTATTTTTATTTTCTTTAATGATTTTATTTATTTATTTGTCAGAGAGCACAAGCAGGGGGTACAGCAGGCAGAGGGAGAAGCAGGCTCCCCACTGAGCAGGGAGCCCGATGTGGGACTCGATCCCAGAGCCCTTGGATCATGACCAGAGCCGAAGGCAGACGCTTAACCGACTGAGCCACCCAGTTGTCCCTTACCTGACATTTTTAACTTGATATGTCACAGTCAACTCCAAAGGGCGTTCTCATCACATCAAGGCATCAATGCCAAATATCTGGGAACCATCTTTAGCCGAATACGGTTTGGTAAGACTTAAGTACAAAGTGTGCCTATGGAGCAGAGAAGAGACTAAGGAGAGAAAGAAGACATAAGCAAGAGAGTGGACGACCCTGTATGCCAAGTGGAGAATGTTCATTTTTATTCTGAAGTCAGTGGAGGGTTGTTGTTTTTGTTTGTTTGTTTTTTTAAGATTTTATTTATTTATTTGAGAGAGAAACAGAGAGAGTACCAGCAGGGGGAGGGGGAGGGGGAAGAGCGAGAAGCAGGCTCCCCGTTGAGCAGGGAACCTGACAAGGGACTCAATCCCAGGACCCTGGGATCATGACCTGAGCCTAAGGCAGATGCTTAACCGACTGAGCCATCCATTTGTCCATTGTGAAGGGGTCTTTTGATGTAAGGCTTCTTAGCCAGTGTGTAACATGGTCAGATTTTTTTTTAAAGATTTATTTATTTTTAGAGAGAGAGCGAGCATGAGCAGGGAGGGATAGGGGCTGAGGGAGAGGGAGAGAAATCCTCAAGCCGACTCCCTGCTGAGCATGGAAGCTGACATGGGGCTCAATCATGATCCCAGGACCCTGGGATCATGACCTGAGCCGAAGGCAGACGCTTAACCGACTGAGCCACCCAGGCGCCCCATGTGGTCAGATTTAAGCTTTGTTAAGATGGCTCTGAGGACCACAGAGGAGAGAGGTTGAAGGAATCCTTTCTTACTGAATTCAAGCAAAAAAGAAAGCTAGAATACTCCATTCTGGACAATGAAATCCTGGTGGCTTTAGATTTAAAACACCAGAGCTGGGAAGGGCTCTGTACATGAGCTGGTAAAATTTTCTCTTACAAAGTAACAGATACCGCAGAAGTTCCTCAGCCTGCCCAAGGTCACTCATCTGGCAGATGGCACGCGCCAGACTGGCATCCTACGGTCCTGAGATACTGTTTTGTGGGTTTGTTTTGGAGAAAAAGAGAATTCCAATTGTCTGTGCTTCATACATTTTTATGTAGCCGCTTCCTTAAAAGGGGACAGATCTTAAAAGGGCTTCATTTTGGTGACGTTATTGTCCCCATTTTACAGACGTGTGTTTTTAGGCTTGAGGAGGTGGGGCTTTTCTAACATCACACAGTTAATTAGTGGCAAAGATGTTACTTAATGAACCCAAATCTCTTAATATCAATTCCCATACATTTTCCGTGACACCACATGGAGGTCAGTCCCTTCTCTAGGACAGTTTCTGTTCTTGTAAGCTGCTATGGCTGTTTGAATGGAAGGTACACACAGAGATATTGGGGCACCGGGTAGGAAAGGGCCACTTGGGGGATGCAGGCACCCACAGGATGCCTTATCATGAGGACTTCTTCGTGGCTTCAGCCCAGTCAGCAACCTTGTAGAGTCAGAACCCTGCTTCTGATCAGCATTCTTAGTCCGTGCACTAAGAGCAGCTTCACCTCCCGGGCATGGACCCACATTAGTCAAGCTCTGAGAGACTGATGTAAAAAACCATAATGTCAGTTTACTTAAAGTCCAGTAAGAAATCTCAGATGGACTGAAGCTGTCATGTCAGCATGACTTGCACTTTATTTGTACCTTCCTTCCACAGAGAAGTTAAATTCTAGTTAGAAAGTTGTTTGGTGGTACCTGAGTGGCTCAGTCGGTTAAGTGTCTGCCTTCAGCACAGGTCATGATCCCAGAGTCCTGGGATCGAGCCCCGAGTCGGGCTTCTTGCTGGGGGCGGGAATCTGCTTCTCTCTCTCCCTCTGCCCCTTTCCCCTGCTCGTTCTCATTCTCTCTCTCTCTCTCAAATAAAAAAAAAATATTAAAAAATAGTTGTTTGGTGAGCTTGGAATCTGAAAAAAGGAGTTCAGGTCATCTTGAACCATTTGCCTCAAATGAGATAGCTTGTTGTTGCTGTCCCCTCTTTCTTCCCGTGTCCATGGTGTCAGAATGCTGGGTCTCTTGGTCAAGATGCTGCCTCCTGCAGAGAGAGAGAGCCCATCGAAGCCTGCTTTCCTCACTCCCCCTTCACTCCTCCTTCTACCATTGCTGAGTGTCATCTTTTCCAATTGACACATCATTTCTTTAGGTACATCAATACCTTCCATTATATTATCAGAGAGTTTATTAGACTGGGAACCATTCTGTTTCTTTGATCTACTTGGTCTATCTCTGCAGTGAGCCTTTGTGTGTTAATTTATAATTATTTTCTCACAAGATGGCCTTATTTCCGTTGAATCTGCGTTTATCGGGAGCCCTCTGCTTCTGCCTCCTTGTTCTGTAGACTCTACAGGGCATGGTGCCAGGCACAGGTTTTTCTTTTATCCTATATGCTGAGAAGATCAATTTTTCCATTTTTATTCTAGATGTGTAATCTCATCCAGAGTGACAGGGGCACTTGGTAGCTCCTTTTGCATCTCAGAAATTGATTCTCTTTTGTTCAGATGAAAGCATATTTATTTTCTAGGAATGTGTATGACAGAGTGAAAATAGCAGGAGTTTTGAGTTCGTTGGAACTGGGTTCAGATTATAGTTCCACGATTCCCTTAACCTCAGTTTCTTCCTTGTGAGGTAAAGATTCCTACAACTACCTCATGGGGATTGCAAAGCTGAAGGAAGATTAAATGCACTAATTTATTTAATATACACAGTATCTCAATCAATGCTTGTTTATTCCCACTGAAATGAGGATATTGATTTATGACAGGGGGAGGAATTGTGTTCTGGAAAAGGAATGGTATTGATAGGCTCTGATTCTGACAGTTCAAACCATAGGTCCTGGCATCGTAGAGAAAAATGGAAGGATGCCCACCGCTGCTGAAGTCCTCTACGCTGTAAGCAGATTCTTTCCCGTATTTAATGAAGGTTGGTTTCTAATCGGGTCAGCAATGACATAGGTTGGTGGTGTCACGGTCTCTGTGCCACAAGATTCCCAGGGGACTCGGTCAGATCATGTCGGGTTGCTCTGAGTGAGAACATGCAGAGACCTTTAGAGATTTCACAAAGGCATGCCCTTTGCCTCGAGCATCTGTGTGTGTTGACCTTTAGGAGGCTGAGTTCTTACAATGGAGCTGCTCTGGGGATCAAAGCTCACGACCTTGTTAACCTGAGGAAGATAACACGCTTTGTCGACTTTCCAAGCCCACTCTGGGTGTGCTGATTTGTCCAGGTGGGAGTCCTGGAACCCAGAGGGCATTCATAACACCCTGCACAGTTGTACCCACTGCCCTTAACTGGAGAGAACAGGCAGAGTCCTTTCCATCCAAGGAAGGTGAGAAGTGCGACCTAAACAGGACCGTCTGTGGGAACAATGCCTGAACCTCCATGGGTCCATTCACTTTTACCCGAACAGGGTGATTGCACAACCCCATCACATTTGCTTTCCGTCCTTCATATTCAGTAGCTGAGCTCTGGGGGAGCACACTTCCCAACAGTAGTGCCTTTTCAAGATATTTGCCAAGTAATGTGTCGACAGGGCCGTTGTTAACACTATGACAGAAGGGTGACTAAAGAAGCCAGACCTTGACATACATGCAAATAAGCAAATCCTGCATCCTGATCTCCACATGTTAACGTCACCAGATGTTAAGGAGTAGGTAGGAGGCCAGAGCAGGTGTGGGCAGCCCTTTCCAGAGAAGAGGAAAGCCAAGTGCCAGAGATGTGAAGTGAGTTGCCAAGACCCCAGAACTCCTACACGGCAGAGCTAGGCCCCGGGGCTGAGAGTCCAGTCCAGTCCAGTCCAGTCACGTTCCACCATGTCGCATCTCTGGCCGCTGTTGTGTGGTGACTTCAGAGACCAGCAGATTCGAGCTCAAATCCTTATGTGAGTGCCAGTCATCTTCTTCACCTCCCTAAGCCCAGCTTTCTCATTTGGATCTTGGTGTCATAAATCTGCTTCTTAAGTGCATAACATGAAATAATATATGCAAGTGAGGTATTCAATAATTGTTAGTTCCTGTGCTCTTCCCATTTTCTTACCAGGAAACCAAGGTGCATTGAGCTTTAGTGACGTGATGAGGCCCTGTGACTGGTGTATCCTAAGAGAAGAGCAAGGATTTAACCATATTTTTCTGACCCGAATTTCATGTACTTTGGTGGTAGTTCCAGAGCCCAGGACAAGAGTATCTCTTTCTTTGGAGAAGCTGATTTCCACCCCCACTAGTTCCTACTTATTTGAACTCACAACTCTCCTTCTAGTCTCTAAACTTATAGTTTATTCTGACAAGTTCTGCAGGATATGGCTTTGCGTCTAGGCTTAATTGTACTTTTGGGAGCTCCTTTACTTTTTTAGTTGCAACTTCTCAGAGATTTCCTGAAACTCACCATTCTCAGAATTTCAGTTGCAACTCTCAGAAATTTCCTGAAACTCACCATTCTCGCGCTGTCAGTCTCTGTTAGGTTACAGACTGTTTTCCCTCCTGCCCAAAGACCTTTTGTACTTCCTTTAGTTCCCTTCTTATCCATTCCTGTCTCTTTTCCCTATACCTTGCCCGAAAGATTTTGTACACTGTGGGACTTTCTCCCAGTGTGTTTGGGAGTCAGTCACTTTTCCATTGTAAATGTACTCCTTTAAGCATTTCCATTTTGCATGGCAAAAGGGCTCCCAAGTACTGGTGAAATGATTAGGTAAAGCACCTGCTCTGGGGGAGCTGTGGGTGAGGGGTGTTACTCATCTTGGCTTCCCTCTCACTTTTTCCAATTCAATTCCACATAACAGATGTTTATTGAGTACCTACTCTGTGCTGGGTGCTGGGTCAGATTCAAGGGACATGTATAACTGAGTAAGACAGAGTTCTGTTCTTTACAGAGTTCGCCAGTGTGATGATGTTACCATAGGCGAGCCCAGGGGTCAGAGCAGGGCTCCCTGGATGTAAAGTGAGGAATGAAGGTTGGTAGGACTTAGCCACGGGAAGGGCCTAGAGTAGGTGGGGAGCAGTCAGGGCAAAGATAATAGTATGGTCACAGACCCAGAGACAGGAATGGGCAAGTTAGGGATTTCATCTTACAGGAGAAACCATTGAAAGGTTTAAACAAAGGATTGACATGATACGAGATTACTTTTTTTTTTTTAAGGTTTTATTTATTTATTTGAGAGAGAGTGAGAGAGAGAGCAGGAGTGGCAGGGGCGAGGGGAGGGAGAAGCAGAATCCCTGCTGAGCAAGGAGCCCAATGAGAGGCTCAATCCAGGGACTCCAGGATCATGACCTGAGCTGAAGGCAGATGCTTAACCGACTTAGCCACTCCGGTGCCCTGTTACGAGATTTCTTTTTAAATAACCATCTTGATTATAGTGTCCAGATAGGACAAGAGAGGAGCAGCAAGCAGAGAAACAGAAAAGACACAGTGGAGAGGCTTAGTCTCAGATACTGGTAGCAGAGAGAGAAATGAGTGAGAGGATTGGAAAGATTCGGGTCTAGAAATGACGGAACATGTTGATGATTCAGTTATGGGAGGTGAGGGAGAGAGTGGAGGCAGGTACCTTTCTGTTCTTACAGAGTTAATCCAATCACCTAAATTAGGCTAAAATGTGAAAGTACAAACGCTGTGGCTGGAGCAGCTGTAAGTAGTAATTAACACTGACCCTCTGCACCTTCCTCCAAAGCGAATACGCTGGGTCTTTCAGACACCACAGTAGAACCAAACCTAGTAAACGGGTGGGCAGAGCTTCCTCAAATCCCAGCTTTTAATTCTGCTCCCACAAAAGGCAGTGCGTGGGGCACAGCCACCCAACTCAGAAATTCCTCTCTTGGGTAGAGTTGGATGCTCTTTTCTCACAAAACCCTAACTGAGAGAGTCAGGCCACATTCTGCTGATTTCTCTTAGAAACTTAGAGACGGGGAGAAAAATAATTTCCTGAGGAAGTGAACCAATTAAATTGTCAAATGGGCTGAGCGGCGACTTCTTCCGGGCTCTACTGTGGGCCTCCTGATGGATGGACGTGGGCCCTGTGGTAAAGAGATAGCTCTAAAAATGCACAGTGATTATTGATTCTAAGTTGACAAATGAGAAACAAATCCAATCTAATCAGCCAATGAGAACTCATCACTTTGCCCCAAACAATACCCATGGATTGCCTAGCAATATTATTAAGAAAAGCTTTCATGTTCATTTCACCTTCACTGCCCTTCATCCAGGGTCTCCGATTTTTCCTCATTTCATTTTTGTGAAGTTTTGATTTAAGAGTTTGCCGGTTATTTGCACACCTTGTTAGTTTCGGTTGCATGGGGGGGGGTAGGGTCCATTGTAGTTCAAGAAATAGAAGAGGGTGTACTATTTTAACAAAAGATTTCAAGTCTGAGGCTGATGGTCTAGGAAAACCAGAGTTATTAATTTATTTCATTAATTTCATTTTGTTTCATTCTTTTGCAATCCCAGTGTGCCTTTCTCTTAATCCTAGTGGGGATACAGGGATGGTTTGGGAGAGGATGCCTGAGAAGCATCCAAATGCTATCCCTTGGCGGTTCTGTCTTTCTGGGTTTCCCTTCTCTTCCCCACCACATCCCCCCAACTCTCTGTGCCTTAGGCCCCAGAGCTGGTGCAGGAACTACCAACCAACAATACACCCGCACTACACCCAACTCCTGCATGTTCATTTTCCAGTAAGTCTTGTGAAGTGCTGTTCCTAGGGCTTCCCTGTCCTGTCCCGTCAAGAAAGTCTTCGGTAGGTATGAGCCCCTCACATAATCTTCTCTGGCCTAAGATTAGACTGAATTACTGATCTCTAGGTACTTCAGCCTCCAAAAGCCCTGCCCGGTCCTTGGTCTTTGAGAACCGCACCTCTGTAAATGGATCAGAGGGATTCCTTCTCTAGAATGTTGTGGAAGGCTTCATGAGTCCAGCTCCTGTTAATGCCACTCCTACCTGGCCCTCACCTCTTGGTTGGCCTGGAGAACATTTACAGGTCAATGTGTCAGGTTGGGTTATTCTCTGCAAAGTTGGGTTTTATTCCCTATTGTTGTAAGCTTTCCTGTCTGCTTGTCTGTGTGTATATCCTCAAGAGCAGATGGCATTCTGCCTGGAACTTATCTGCATTTCTTATTCTTTGCCAGCCAACAGGGTCTATGTGTTGTGATATAGCCCATCTTTTAGGTGGCCGACAAGGTTTCTTTGCTGCAGAATGACGCCCTTAGTCCCAAACATTTACATAGTAGATACAGCTGATGTATCCTGGGTGCATGAATGAGCTTACGTTCCCTTATGCTGAGAAGGACGGATTGCAGGAACCTCCAGCTTAGAGGAAGTCTCACATGGAGAGGTACAGGTGACCTTGCTATGCTTAGTATCTATTGTGATGCTGGAAGAAAAGCAGCCAAACTGGGAGGTTGGGTGAGCTGGGCGTGTCTTTTCCATATTTTTAAAGGGTAATATGCTGATTTGTTATCAAAGCTACAATGATAAGGTGATGGAGGAAACTATGTTAAAAGAAGGCTTGAGGGGCACCTAGGTGGCGCAGTCAGTTGAGCATCTGACTCTTGGTTTCTGCTCAGGTGGTGATCTCAGGGTCCTGGGATGGAGCCCCACGTTGGGCTCCATGCTCAGTGCAGAGCCTGCTTGAGATTATCTTTCCCTCTCCCTCTGCCCTTCCTGCTCGTGTGTTCTCTCTCTCTCTCAAATAAATAAATAAATCTAAAATAAAACAAAACAAAAAGCAAGGCCTGAGATACCCAAAGCAGTTAGACCAAGAAGAGCAAAATTTTTCCCTGTCCAGCTTCCCTCAGCTACCTCCCATGAAGAAAGGGCAGGGGCCCCATTCTTAAACTCACCATTTCTGCCGATCGAACCCGGCCAGGCACGGTCGCCTTTACCATTAGGGCACTTGTGCAGGCAAAATCCCAAAGCATCTTTTGCAGTCACTTGTGGTATTTTCACGTTTGTTCCTATTGGAGAAGGCCGAAGACTTTAGAGGCTTGGGGTGCTTCCTCTGTCTCCGAGGGCCTGGGTTCTCAGAGCTCAAGTCCCCAGTGCTAGCTGACCCTTCCCCCAGTTTCCCTCTGACAGCTCATTACTCAGGAACCCAGAGGAGCAGTTTTCCAGGATCCTATCATGACAGTTTTACAATATTGAAAATATATTAAATCAACATGAAGAGTGACAGGCATAATTCCCACTAAGGTGGGGGAGACGTGGTGTCAGGCAGCTTAGCATGAGGAGAGACAGAGCTTTAAGGCTCTCTGAAGCCTCTTAAAAAAAAAAAAAAAAAACCGGGCGCCTGGGTGGCTCAGTTGGTTAAGCGACTGCCTTCGGCTCAGGTCATGATCCCGGAGTCCTGGGATCGAGTCCCACATCGGGCTCCCTGCTCAGCAGGGAGTCTGCTTCTCCCTCTGACCCTCCCCCCTCTCATGCTCTCTCTCATTCTCTCTCTCGCAAATAAATAAAATCTTAAAAAAAAAAAAAAAAAAAAACCAACAACCAAAAAACCAGAAATCCACAGCTTTGGCTATAATACTGGTTATACTCAAGCCTTTTTTTAAAAATATACATTTTTTTTTTTTTTTTAACAATTTTGCTGTTCATGTCTCCATTATGGTCTCTGTGACCCAGAAGGAGCTGTAAACAGGGATCCCGGGGACACTTGAGTTAATCTGAAGAGTTCAAGGAGGTAAAGGGAAGTCACCTGCCCTCCAAGGCATCCCTGGTGTTTTGGGTGAAGGAAGCAGAGCCTGTTTTTTTCACGTGGGGATCAATTCCCTTTACAGTTAATTAGTTACAAGGGTGCCCCTGCTGTGGGGCTGTGCCTTTGGGGATGGACTAGCTCAGGGGAGGAGTCGGGCTGTTGCTCAGCTACTGTTTCTCCCTCCTGGCGCTCCCTCCACTCTCACCCCCTCTATTTCACGTAAGCCCTGTCTCCTGTCAGTCTGTTTTCACAACCAGTGCTAATCTAAAATCACAGTTATTAGACCACATTCACCACCCGAAAGTGGCTGAAGTGGCTCCGAGTGTCTCATTAAGTCCTGGGCACGTGTGGTCCCGCCACCCCCCTGTAATTAAGGGCTCTCCTTGCTGTTCCTCCGCTGCTGGCTGCTGTCTGGGGAGTGCGTGCCTGATGTGGAGGGGACGGAAGTGGGGAGCGAGTGAGGAGAGTGCCATGGAAGCTTTTGGGTGGATGAGGACCTTGCCCAAGAGTGGGACCTCCTGGAGCCACAGCAGTACCTTGATAGGAACATGCTAGAAATGCAGAATCTGGGCCCCACCCAGGACCTATTCGTTTGTGTTTTTGTGGCTTTCACATGATGGCCAGGTGATTCATCTACACCTTAAAGTCTGAGAAGCGGTGGGCAGGAAATAGATAGATGGGTGTTAGGTACTGAGTGCTTGTGTCCTCCGAAGACTCATGTGTTGAAATCCTAAGCCTCGAGCTCATGGTGTTAGGAAGTGGGGCCTTTGGGAGGTGATTAGGTCATGGGGGTGGAAACCCCAGGAATGGGTTGGTGGCCTTGTAAAAGGGACCCCAGAGAGCTCTCTGCCCCCGCTCCCCTTTGAGGGCACAGTGGGACGATGGCTCTCCATGAAGTAAGAAGCAGGGTCTCACTAGACACCGAATCTGTTGGTGCCTTGATCTTGGACTTCCCAGCCTCTAACGCTGTAAAATAAACTGTAAAAATAAATGTTTGTCGTTTAAGCCACCTAATCTATGGTATCTTTGCTGTAAGAGCCCAAATGGACTGAGATATAGTAATCCTCCCTTATCCATGGGAAATATGTTCCAAGACCCCCCAGTGGATGCCTGAAATCGCAGGTAGTACTGAGCCTTATCTATAACCCTATAAAAACCATTCTGTAACATTTGAGCTTATATTGGGTTTGGAGAGGGGAGTTATATAGACTTCTGCTATTAAGTTCTTAATTTCATGGACACTGAAACTGCTCAGGTTTTGGGCTATTTAGACAGTCTCCTCTTTTCCTTTGTGGTGTAAGCCATTGTCACGGTTCCAGTAAGATATGTTACCTGAAAGGGCTTTTAAGAAAGTTAAATATATTTTTTCTTGCCCCTGTGGATACAGCATTTTTTTTTTAAATGTTCTCAGTGAATAATGATGAGAATGGCAACTAAAATTTCAGTGTTTACTCTGTGCCAGACATGGGTCTAAGTACCATACTTAACTTAATTCAGTCAGTCCTCCAGAACTTATTAGAGAGGACTCTCCATCAGCATTTTACAGATGAGGAATCTTTTTATTTTATTTTATTTTATTATGTTATGTTAGTCACCATACAACACATCATTAGTTCTTGATGTAGTGATCCACAATTCATTGTTTTCGTATAACGCCCAGTGCTCCATGTAGTACGTGCCCTCCTTAATACCCATTACCGGTCTAACCCATCTCCCCACCCCTCTCCCCTCTAAAACCCTCAGTTTGTTTCTCAGAGTCCATAATCTCTCATGGTTCATCTCTCCCTCTGATTTCCCCCCCTTCATTTTTCCCTTCCTTCTCCTAATGTCCTCCATGCTATTCCTTATGTTCCACAAATAAGTGAAATGGTATGATAATTGACTTTCTCTGCTTGACTTATTTCATTTAGCATAATCTCCTCCAGTCCCATCCATGTTGATGTAAAAGTTGGGTATTCATCCTTTCTGATGGCTGAGTAATATTCCATTGTATATATGGACCACATCTTCTTTATCTATTCATCTGTTAAAGGGCATCTCGGCTCTTTCCACAGTTGGGCTATTGCAGACATTGCTGCTATGAACATTGGGGTGCATATGGCCCTTCTTTTCCTACATCTGTGTCTTTGGGGTAAATACCCAGGAGTGCAATTGCTGGGTCATAGGGTAGCTCTATTTTTAATTTTTTGAGGCACCTCCACACTGTTTTCCAAAGTGGCTGTACCAGCTTGCATTCCCACCAACAGTGTTAAGAGGGTTCCCCTTTCTCCACAACTTCTCCAACATTTGTTGTTTCTTTCCCTGTCCATTTTTGCCATTCTAACTGGTGTAAGGTGGTATCTCAATGTGGTTTTGATTTGAATTTCCCTGATGGCTAATGATGATGAACATTTTTTCATGTGTCTGTTAGCCATTTGTATGTCTTCTTCAGAGAAGTGTCTGTTCATGTCTTCTGCCCATTTTTTGACTTGATTATTTGTTTTTTGGGTGTTGAGTTTGAGAAGTTCTTTATAGATTTTGGGTATCAGCCCTTTATCTGTAGTGTCCTTTGCAAATATCTTCTCCCATTCTGTGAGTTGCCTCTTTGTTTTGTTGACTGTTTACTTTGCTGTGCAGAAGCTTCTTATCTTGTTGAAGTCCCAAAAGTTCATTTTTGCTTTTGTTTCACTAGCCTTTGGAGATGTATCTTGAAAGAAGTTGGTGTGGCCGATGTCAAAGAGGTTACTGCCTATGTTCTCCTCTAGGATTTTGATGGATTCCTGTCTCACATTGAGGTCTTTCATCCACTTTGAGTTTATCTTTGTGAATGGTGTTAGAGAATGGTCGAGTTTCATTCTTCTGCATGTGGCTGTCCAATTTTCCCAGCCCCATTTATTGAAGAGACTGTCTTCTTCCCATTGAATATTTTTTCATGCTTTGTCAAAGATTATTTGGCCATAGAGTTGAGGGTCCATATCTGGGCTCTGTATTCTGTTCCATTGGTCTATGTGTCTGTTTTTGTGCCAGTACCATGCTGTCTTGGTGATCACTGCTTTGTAATATAGCTTGAAATCGGGCAATGTGATGCCCCCAGCTTCGGGGTCTTTTCTGATGCTTAGAATAGTGTGTATCCCACCCAGGCTGTAATTGGCAGAGCTGGGATCTATAGAAGAGAAATTCAGCACTGATGGTGCAACGGACTCTGGAAAGGGGCTATATACACTGATCCATTCGACAGAGGAAGTCAAAAAAAGCTTTTCAGAGAATGAGTGATCTAGTTGTGTCACCTCATTGCTTACCAGCCTTTCTTGGCTGCCCCAGCCTCATAGAGTAAGTGGTAACTATTGCGAACCTACAAGGCCCTGCATCTGTTGGCCCCCACATCTGTCTCCAGCCCCAGTCCTGGGCATTCCCCCTACCTTCTCTGCATGCCGGGCCACACAGGTGTTCTTCCAGTCCCTCATTTTTGACCTGTTTCTTCTCCCCATGGGGGCTTTGCACATGCTGTTCCTAATACCTAGAATTTTCTTCTTTACCCTTTTCACTTAATTTCTCCTCCACAAACTCAGATTTCAGTTCATTGGCTTTGGGAAAGCTGTCTCTAATTTCCTTAATTAGATCAAATCCCCCTGTTATAGATTCTGTTAATTCCACATATTTCACCATTGCACCACTTGGTAAAATCATAATTTTATGCTTATTAGTGCAATGGTTCTCAAACATATGATCTCTCCACCAGCAGCATTAGCATCACCCGAGAATGTGTTAGAAGTGCACGTTCTTCTACTTCTCCCGAGGCCTACTGACACAGTGACTCTGGGGATGGAGCCCAGAAATAATGTTTTTATGAAGTGTGCAGGTGATTCCAATTCACATGAATTCTCGAACTACTGCTTCAATGTCCTTCTTTACTTGATGTTTTAAGAGGAGTCTTGCAGGCTGTCGGTCCCACCAGGGCAGAGATGGGGTTGTTCCTGTTCTCCTCGCTTTCGATCTTTACGTCTTATCTAGCACATATTAGGTATTCAACTAATAGTTGTTTAGTGGATGGATGAATGAATGAACTCATTTTATTTATTTATTTTTTTACCAACTTTTAAAGGAGGTATTATTTCAATTTTACTGATAAAAATCCAAGGCTTTGGGATTCTTGTGGCTTTGAGGCATGTCCAGTGAACTTGCAGATTTTCCCTTTGGAGGAAATACCAACAGTGTGACAGCTCTGGGTGCAAAACTCCTTTGTTGCATAGATTTCACTGATACTTAAAGGGTAGAATAAGGCAGAGATGACCCCACCCTACCAACCTGAAAAAAATCTGCTTTACTTGCTTCCTTATTTAAGTCTTTATGGAGTATACTTTACCAGATGCTCTTGGGGTTACCAAAATGAGTATTACCCTCAAAAACCTTATATTATCTATGTCTATCTATCTGTGTGTCACTCTGTGTGTGTCTGTGTATACATTCTCTACATATACATGTTTTTATAATAGACTGCGAGGCAAACAGTGATGTACTCAAGAGAATGATAATCAGATGAGGACAAAATACTTGCAGTTGAAAAACAGGTTGCTTTAGGCATTTTCATGATGTTTTCTGACATGAAAATTATGAGAGCTATTTCTTACAAGACTGCTTGTAGCAACTAAAATAATAATAGGGACATTCTATTTCCCATTGCATTATTTACCCCAAACCATTTAGAGCTACCCTGGACAATGTTTATGTATTTTGTGTGGGAAGTATAATATCCATGGGAAACTATTTCTACATTTTTAAACTTCAAAATGGTCTATCACGGAATGAAAGTTTGGTTGTATTTGCTTGCTTAAATCATTTATTCCATTTCTCCCTTGCTCCCACTTAAAAAAAACTGCCTTTGTTTTTAAAAAAAAAAACAAACAGCTGTACTTAACAGCTGGTTTGGAATCATGGCATTGAGGAACTGGGGAATTTGCACAATTAACAGCTATATATAGATACCAGCTCCAGGATGAGGATATTTAACGGTGTGCTACCAACTCCAGTCCATGCAATAGACTGATTAAAATCTTATTTACATTTCTTCCAAGTTCTTACAACTCCTATTATTCTTCCTTAATTTCTCATTTGGTGCATCATTGGATATGGTGGAAGGATTATCAGATTTGTTGGAAGAGAAAGTTGATGCTGTTTGAGCGTTTAACGGACTGTTTCTCTTTCCAGATGATGGGTTACATTTTGTATTTAGTCTGAGTTTGAATAACTAGCTTTGCAGTGTCAGTAGAAAGTGTCACTCCTTTTTGAACAGGCTCCCCTTCTACCTTTTTTTTTTTTAATATACCAGAATTTTAAGCCGAGGGTCCAGATTTTCATAGTGATGATTAAAACACGATTTTTGTGTGGCTAATTCATCAACAAATGTTGTGTACCTCTGATGTGCTGGGCAGAGGTAGGCATCAGGAAAGACATGGGGTCTGTCTTCAAAATACTGAAATTCTTAAGTTTAAGGAGGCACCAGGGATGTGATCAGTGTAATGGAATTCTAAATATAATGTGGTATCCTGGGTTGCTTCCTGGAACAGAAGGAGGACATTAGTGGAAAGCTGGCAAAATCTGGAAAAAGTCTGAAGTTTAGTTAATGGTAATGAACCAATGTTACTTTCTCAGTTTTGACAAATGGACCATGATTATGTAAGATGTCAATGTTGGGTGAAACTGGGTGAAGGGCATATGAGAACTGTGCTAGATTTGCAACTTTTCAGTAAATTTAATATTATTCCAAAATAGAACGTTTATTTTTTTATTTATTTTTTAAAGATTTATTTGTCAGAGAGAGCATGCCATAGGCAGAGGGAGAAGCAGCCTCCCCACTGAGCAAGGAGCCCGATGTGGGACTCGATCCCAGGACCCTGGGATCATGACCTGAGCTGAAGGCAGATGCTCAACCCACTGAGCCACCCAGGCGCCCCTAAAATGTTTATTTTAAAATAAAAGTACTAGGGTTTTAGTAAAGACTTAATTTGAAAACTCATACTATGATCGTTTAGGGAAATAATTGTTCTCAGGAAAGCACCCCGTTCTTGTTCCCTCTCCCCCAGTCTTAGAAGATGTGTGAGGAACCGGCTGACCTTTGGGGAATGAAGTTGTCTCCCTTGGATCAGGGCTATGCAAAACGACCCTGGCCTCGTGAAGCAGCACTAGCCTTGAATTCAGTGAACTTACACCAGTTTGCTGCTTCATAATTGTCTAATTTTGGGTCACTTAATGCATCTGAGCCTTGGATTTTTTTTTTTTTTTTTAAAGATTTTATTTATTTATTTGAGAGAGAGAGAGAGAGCACATGAGAGGGGGGAGGGTCAGAGGGAGAAGCAGACTCCCTGAGTCCCGATGCGGGACTCGATCCTGGGACTCCAGGATCATGACCTGAGCCGAAGGCAGTCGCTTAACCAACTGAGCCACCCAGGCACCCTGAGCCTTGGATTTTTTCATCTGGATAATGAGTGATCAGCTTGTGCAAATAAAGGGGCTACTCTGAGTAGCAAATTTAAAATGAAATCATGCTGCAAGAGTGCTGTTGTCCTCGCTCTGGAAATGTGAGAAAGGGACTCTAAGCCCATCCAACCAGGGCCCACATGACTAATGACCATGGAGAGTACTTTCCACACTGGAGCCTTCAACAACCCAACAACCCCAAATCTGGAGCCTTCAACAACCCCGACAACCCCAAATCTGCTTTACTGAAGCTACAGAGAGAAAAAATAATGGCCTGTCTCAGAAAAAAAATGGCCATATGTGTTCTTTATCCTGTTCCCGGGGGATGGTGTATTGGAGGCTTTCCTAGGCCTTCGGTGTGGCTGCAAAGGGAGCTCCAGACTGCTCTCTTATCTATTGTAGTAGCTATGCTCTCTTGTATTGCACCTTGGGGCAACTCCATCCTTTTCTCTTTTCTTACGGTGCCTCAAATGGTCTCGTGGCAGCACTGCACGGCTAAATGTCAGAATAAAATAAAATCCTGAGAAAGCTCCAGTGGTTTCCCCCGCCTTCCACCTCCAGGGGTTACTTTGTCACTCCATCCCTCTTTGCTTTATTTCAGCATATTTAGCATAAAGCCCGTAGCGGTGGGATGCAAAGCCTTAGCTTCGCTGAATTACGGCCTGCGCAGCTTCCCTCTCCAAGAGGAATTGCCGTGGATTTCCCCTTGAGGAAAAGCCCATCTGATATTTTGTCTTCTTTCATTTTGCTCTCTGTGTATCATCAACACAGCAGTGTTGGCTCAAGAAAGAGGCTTTTCAGCAATCCATTCACCTGCTAGCTTTGACTTTCCTCAGCCAGATGTAGGAGAAAATTCATTCTCACTCCAGCTTTACCCTCACCACGGATGCACCTTGCGGACCTCCTCCTCCACCAGTGCAGGTGTCAGGCACCTGAGGGTCCTAGGGCTGCTGCCCACTAGAGGGTTACTACCTGGGGAGACAGGGCAGTGCGTTGAAACTTCTCACACCCTAAGGCCTTCTGTAAACAATATGCACTTGGTGGTGTTTCTGGTTGGTGATAATAGGTGATGATGATGATAATAATAATACAAACATTAAATGAGTTCTTACTGTGGGCCAGCTTCTTACTAGGTGCTTCATATGCAACATCTCATTTGATATCCCTAACAATACTGAGAGATATTCTCAAAAATATTTTTACAGGGGTGCCTGGGTGGCTCAGTCGGTTAAGCGTCTGCCTTCGGCTCAGGTCACAATCCCGGGGCCCTGGGATTGACCCCCCCCCCCCCCCCGGCTTGTGTGCTTGCACTCTCTCACTCTCTCTCTGTCAAATAATTAAATCTTTAAAAAAATATTTTTACAAATGAGAAAACTGGGGCTCGGAAGTTAAATAATGTATCCAAACAAAACCACAAGGTTTGGGAAGCAGACGAGAAAGTAATTTCGGTTACGCAGATACACAGCGGAACACTGACATGCTCCTTTTCCTAATTTATGTCACACATCACTCATTGATCTTTACATTCAGTGTTTCACCCCTGGAGATTCTGGAATTGGCCTCATTTTGCTTTTTAACCCTGACGTTTAGGCAGTTATTATTTATTGGTCAATGTTGACATCGAAGATAAATCCTATTTTCCATCCAGTGAGTAACTGTTGAAAGAAAGAAGGATTAAAAGTCTCTGGGCCGGGGCAGTCAAGCCAAAGTTTCACAGAGGAGTAGAAATTTGGTCCAGCCTTGAAAGAAAGGTGCAGGACCTGGGTAAGTGGGGTTAATTATGATAGTAGCTTAATTATTGAATGCTTACTTGCTGTCTTCCAATGGCTGCCCTTGGCTGCTATTAATTCATTTAAGACCCACAGCATTTCTAGGAGATACATACCATTAATATCCCCATTTTACAGAGGAGAGACTAAAGCACAGAAAGGGTAAGGAGCTTGTGCCGGATCACATGGTCCATTCAGAGCAAGGCCAGGAGTCTAGCCCAGGTAGTGTGGATCTAGAGCCTGTACTCTTCGTCAATATACCAACCCGGCTTTTTAAAAAATTTTTATTTAAATTCAATTTAATTAACATATACAGTATTTTTAGTTTCAGAGGTAGAATTTAGTGATTCATCAGTTGCCTATAATACCCAGTGCTCATTACTTCAAGTGTCCTCCTTAATGCCCATCACCCAGTTACCCCATTCCCCCACCCACCACCCCTCCAGCAACCCTCAGTTTGTTTCTTAGAGTTAAGAACCTCTTATGATTTGCTTCCTTCTCTGTTTTCATCTTATTTTATTTTTCTTTCCTTTCCCTTATGTTCATCTGTTTTGATTCTTAAATTCCACATATGAGTGAAATCATATGGTATTTGTCTTTATCTGACTGACTTATTTCTGTCTGCATAATACCCTCTAGTTCCATCCACATCCTTACAAATGGCAAAAATTTCATTCTTTTTGATGGCTGAGTAATATTCCATTGTATCTATATACCACATTGTGTTTATCCATACATCTCTTGATGGACATCTAGCCTTTTTCCATATTTTGGATATTGTGGACATTGCTGCTATAAACATTGGGGTGCATGTGCCCCTTCGAATCACTATGTTTGTATTCCTTGGATAAATACCTGGTAGTGCAATTGCTGGGTCGTATGGTAGCTCTATTTTTAACTTTTTGAGGAACCTCCATACTGTTTTCCAGAGTGGCTGTACCAGTTTGCATTCCTACCAGCAGTGTAAGATGGTTCCCCTTTCTCCACATCCTCGCCAACATCTGTCATTTCCTGACTTGTTAATTTTAGCCATTCTGACTGGTGTGATGTGGTATCTCATTGTGGTTTGGATTTGTATTTTCCTGACGCCAAGTAATGTTGAGCATTTTTTCATGTGTCTGTTAGCCATTTGTATGTCTTCTTTGGAGAAATGTCTGTTCATCATCCTGTTTAAGATGTCTGTTCACTGGTGTATCCTAAGTATCTGGCATGAAGTAGGTGCTTAATATATAGTGAATGAATGAATGCTTTCTTCCTTCAGCCAAATAAAAGAGGAAAGGTGTTCCAGATAGGGGAAATAGCAAAAACAGTAACAAAGAGGAGGAAATGCCCATGACATGTTGGTATTCAATGGATTTCTATACAGGGTGGGAATCTAACATATATCTCACAAGGTAGATTGGGGCTAGCCTAAGACACTTGGACTTTGGTTTGCTCTTGTTTTCAAAGTTATCAGTCTGTCCCTTTCATGCTTATAGGAACTATCTCTGCTGTATTTTATGGTCCCATATGGTGAGGATTATGTGTATCTTGCAGTCTAATAAAATGCAGTCTAATAAACTGTCCCCACATTGTTCCCATAAGCCCTTTGAGTGGAGGGTTAAGATTGAAACAAATATTGGGGTACCTGACTGGCTCAGTTGGAAGAACATGAGACTCGATCTTGGAGTCATGAGTTTGAGCCCATGTTGGGTGTAGAGATTACTTAAATAAATAACAATTAAAAAAAAAAGATTAAAACAAATGTGTTGGTGTGGAAGTGGAAAGGGTTAGAATTTTCTGAGGGGGACATGAGCATGAGGAGGTAGGAGAGATCAGGTGTGGAAAGAGTAGGTGGAATACCTGGTTCTAAAAGATCTTGATTATTGGCATCTATTTCTTTTGCTTCTAAAAGTATTAACAACCAAACAGTTTAGTTCAGTTTATTTATTTTAAAGATTTTATTTACTTATTTATTTGAGAGAAAGAGAGAGAGAGGAGAGGGACAAGCAGACCCATGACCCTCAGATCATGACCTGAGCGTAAATCAGAGTCAGAGGCTTAACCGACCGAACCACTCAGGCATCCCAACCAACCAGTTTAGATCACTGAACTAGCATCTTTGGAACTTTCTGGCAACTTGCATTTCATATAAATTGAAGGTATTTCAATGTATTTACCACCCCAGAATGACATATCTAGAACTGGGGAAAGGGAATTAATCATCCAAAAAAGAAACTTCATTGAGCATTCAGCTGCAGGAAAAGATTAAAATGGATCACCCCACCCCCATTATTCTTCTTCCTGCTGACCAGTTTACAATACCTATTTCTTCTCAAGACCTAGATATTCCCAAAATAATCCTCTGGCTCAGAAAATGGAATTAATCTAGGTAGTATTTGGACTCTTGCTGATAATAAAGTCAAGAGAATGATTTCTGGGCTACTAATAGGCTGAGAGTGTGAAAGTCAAAACCCATTAAAAACCAGGGGAATTCCGTGAAATAAGGTGGCTTTGGGAATGCATGGGTGGCTCTGCTTTCTGGGGGGAACGTGCAGTAAATCCGTCTCTCCGCAGACGTTTAGCTTGTTTAACTCAGTGACATTTTCACTAATAACGCTTTTATTTCTTATCTCAGGCAGAGGAGATGGTGTTGGTTCTGAATAAAACAGAGCTTGGATTTTTACTCCACTATGTTTTCCATCTGTAAACTCTTTTCAGGGTGATTACCCTGGGAATAAAACCTAGCAGTTTGAAGAAAAATAATCATTTTGGTAATGAACTAGTCTGTGGCTGGTGGTAAAATACACATTGGGGTCTCATTTGAAGAATTAACCGGGATTAAGGAAAAGCCCCTTTTCATGGGAACTTCTCTCAGGAATATCTGTGTATAAACATGTGAGAAATGAGTGCTGGTGGGCACTTTTGGGGCAGCATTTGGTGTAAACCCTGGGAGAAAAATGTAATAAGGACATAATGGCACATAGCGTTGATTCAGATATTTTTGTGTACATTATCTCATTAGACTCTTCCTTCCAGTTCCCATCAAGTAGGGCATTATTATCCTTATTTTACAAATGGGGAAGTTGACGGTCAAATGGATTAGATGACTAGCCTCAGGTCCTGCAGGGACAAAGCGGGAGCAGGAATTCAAACTCAGATCTGTCCTACCCGAGGACCATTCTCTTAATCACTGAACTATCAATAAATAGTGATTCCCAGAGAGCTTTTTGTTTCCTAATAATGCATCATTGTCCATGCTGGACTGAGCCTGTCTTCTCAGAAAGTCTTGGTGGCTTGATGGCTCCTAATCTCTCTTCTAGCATATAAAGCATCTCCCTGAGCTTGCCACCTAATGCAGAATGCACTAGCATTCCTTGTCTCCTTGCATTCTTTAAAGTCCAAAAGACTTTTTTTTTTTTTTAATGTAAAGTGAGGGACAGGTTTGGGGAAGGGAATGGACAAGCGTAGGTTGAATAGCACCTCTTGGGGCTCCTAGGTGGCTCAGTCATTAAGCATCTGCCTTCCGCTCTGGTCGTGATCCTGCGGTCCTGGGATTGAGCCCCACGTGAGCCCCACGCATCGAGCCCTGCGTCAAGCCCCACAAGAGCTCCCTCCTCGGCGGGAAGCCTGCTTCTCCCCTCTGCCTGCTCCCCGCTCCCCCTACTTGTGCCCCTCTCTCTTTCTCACTGTCAAATAAATAAATAAAATCTTAAAAAAAAAAATTAAAAAAAAATGAATAGCACCTCTTCTTCTAACCAGCTATGATCTCTCTCTGGAAAAGCTGTCCAGTCCCTCTGAGTCTCAGTCTCCTCACATGTAAAATGCAACTTGTACTGAGTACATATTTTTGTAAGGAGAAGTGCAGTGATGCCTGTCAGCGCCCAGCCAACAGAGAAGTGCTAGGTGAAAAGAGATGAGGAAGATACGGTCTCCACCCTGAGAAAGCTCAGAGTCCAAGGGTTGGGGTGGGAGGCTGGCAAACAAGGAATCAATGTCAGTCCATTGTCCTCAGCTGAAAAATGAGGGTAATGATACTGTTGTCTCGTAAGATTGTTGTGAGGATTACATGGGATGATGCAGGGAGAGCACTTAGAACAGTACCTGACAACATAGTACGTGCTCGATAAATTTTAGCTGCAATAATAGCAATTATTAAGTTAAACATAGGCTCGCACCAGTGTTACAGTTGCTCAGGAGAAAGAGGGCCAGTCATCGGGCTATGTCAGTGAGGGCCTTGCAAAAACAGCAGCATCTGAGCTGGGTCTTCCACGCCGTCCAAAATTCTGCTCACTGACGGTTAATCTTATCAATAAGCTTTAGTTAGTGCAGTGGAGTGAAAGTTGGTGATGGCAGGAGTGCTGGTACGTGTTGGCGTAAGGGTGGAGAGGAATGCAGTGTTATTTTTTTTTTTTTTTTTTAAAGATTTTATTTATTTATTTGAGAGAGAGAGAGCACATGAGAGGGGGGAGGGTCAGAGGGAGAAGCAGACTCCCTGCTGAGCAGGGAGCCCGATGCGGGACTCGATCCCGGGTCTCCAGGATCATGACCTGAGCCGAAGGCAGTCGCCCAACCAACTGAGCCACCCAGGCGCCCGAGGAATGCAGTGTTATTGCTAGCGAATCTCAGAATTTATGAAAACACAGATATCCAGCCAAATACAGATTAAAGGCAACTCTCTTCCCTTTGCCACTGATCCACTGCATTGAGAACATCCTTTAAGAGGAGCCTCAGCACCTGTTTGGGAGCAAAAGTCTTTGGGGTTTAATTGTAAAGAAAGAAAGGTAGAATGAAACAAACCCAGACTTACATTCAGGTCCTGCTTTACCATAACTAGGTGGTTGATCTTGGGGTGATTACATTGCCTTCCTGAGGTTTCACTTCCCCAAGTCTTCAAAGGAAGTAATAACCTCAGTCCTTGAAGTATTGTTGTGAACATTTGAGAGAGTACACATAAAGTATGTGGTGTTTTGGTAGATTCTCAGGAAAAGAAAAATACTATTTATGTATACATTCATAACTATAAATAGAATTGTCATTTATATCTATATGTAAACAGGGTTATAGACTCACATACGTGATATGCACAGTGTAATTCCATTTATCATTATAGCTAAGTGCCAAGCACTGTGTTGTTATAAGGGCTCTATAGGAAATACCTCCTTTAATCTTTTCAGTAAATACATGGGTATGTATAGATATTATCTTTATTTTGAAGAGAAGGAGATTCAAGTTTAGAAACGATAGGGCTGTACCAATAGGATGGGGACAGGATTGATGGAAAGATGATAGCAGACCCAGTTGGAGGATGTAAAGTTTCTTGGATGACAGAGGATACAGAAGCATAGAGAGATGCTATAGTGTAGCTTTTAAAGCAGAGGATCCCACAGAGAGGTGCAGCTTCCCAGGGCTCCTGGTGTCTCCCATGGGACACAGAGCTATGGATGATACCACCTAGCTGGAGTAAGGATTCTGTTGGGTGCAGAAAGCTCCCTTTGCTGTTCTCAAGGAGGGTTTATCTCCCAACTCTCCTCTCTCCACATCTCACTGTTCTGGAAATTCTAGCTATCATGGGTGCAAAGGAATCCCAGTATATTTCTGATAGTTGATGGTGACATTGGGTGTCAATTCCTTAGGAACATTCCCTGCGAGAATTGGCTTTAGGTCTGTCTACAGTTCCCTCCAGCAGAGTGGTTGTCCAAGATCCCACAACCAGTACATGGGAATATTAGAACTCGCAGGTGATCTGTTGAACTTCTGAGTGCTCCTAGCGACCAGGCCATATGCAGTTAAGATTTGGGTTGTGCATATAATTTGCACATTGGTTAAGAGGAAAGGGAGGACAGCAAAACATCAAGTTCCAAAGCAACAGAAGTTAGATTTTTTTTTTTGCTTTTATTTATTTTTTTATTATGTTATGTTACTCACCATATTCTTCAAGAAAGTTATGTATTGCACGATGCTGGTGGAAGTAGGGATTGAGGAAGTTCAAGGGGACAGAGGGCCAAGGGCTGGCGTGACTGAGGAGGAAGACATGCATCCCAGGCATGCCAGTGACTCCTTCCAGGGGCTTTGCTACATCTCACACACCATCAGGCTTCCTAGTGTTCCAGCTAAAACACAGCCAACCACCAGCTCTCACCTCTCAATGTGAAGCTGCCCATTCTTCACACTCCAAAACAACATGTGGGAAACATATTTTTAAACAACTTTTCCCTTTTTTCATCATTTTTGAAAAATCCTGTATATATATATATATGTTTATTTATTTTGTTGTTTAGCTGTGTGATTGATTTTTCTCTGGCTCCGTAAAGAGTAACAATTTGCCAAGCCTAAGGTATGTTAAAAGAACGCGAATAATTTTTCTCTTGCTTTGCCAAAGTGACTACTGGCTTGGGGGAGAGTTTGGAATGCATGGTGAGAAACAGCTTTAGCAGAGAGGAAATAAGTGGTCATGTCTTGAACATAGAACATTATGAGAAAATGCTCAGCGTGGGAATGATGCAAAATAGAGGCAGTGAATTAGATCAGGCTTCCCAGAGTTTTCATGAGGAGCACACCGTTCCTCCTTGCTCAGCTGGCCACCTTCCAAGGTTCCCTGTCCGGGCTGTTTGGCCTAAGGTGACTGTACCTGCTTGCCCAGCTCCACCCAAGGATTGAGAGGTCAGTGCCTGGGAGGCACATGTGTAGTCCATTCATGACAGCCAAAGTAGAAATTAGACAGAGTTTGCTTTGCTAGTGAAGGGAGTAGGTAGAAGAACTACTTGACCTTCAGCTGGGCAGACAACTAGAGAGAGGGAGCTAACTTTATGCTTCGGTCAGTGTGGCAAAGTGTACCTTCTCCTGAGTTGTTCTCTCCCTTTGGTTTGCCTGGCATACTTTTATTCATGCTTGAAAACTCAACTAACTGCTCCTTTTGGAAACTACTTTCCTCAGGCATACTTCATAGCTTCCACATTTGTCCTTGAATGGGCTGTACACGTTACAATGATTCCTTGACAAGTTTATTTCCCTTCCTAGAGTCAGTGGGAGATTGTGAGCAATGGCTTACTAATCATTGTACTGCTCCTCCCCAGTAGAGTGAATTTATTGACTCAAGTGTTTGCAATAAATGTTTATTGGATGAATAAACGTTGAAACCTGTATGCATTATAGCCGTTACCCCAACCATTGATTCTTTGGGCAAGGTCACCTGACTTCTCTTTGTTTCAGTCTGCATGTCTCTAGCCAGCAGAGACTTCTCATGTACCCCGTTGTATCTAGTTGGGGTATTCTCTGAGCTGCTCAGTGGTTATGACAAAAAGGGCTTTAACAATCTGTGAGCCATTGGGCAGATTGAAATACCTGCAGCTGAAGGAGATGGTGTTTATGCAGAGACCCAGGACCTAGCCCATCAAGTAGTCCTTGGTTTGGGTTAGTGCCAGAGGTAACTCCAAGGAGAGGTCACTCAACCTAGGCTTTGAGATACTCTTGGCCAGCTAAAGCTGCCATCTTAGTATAAAGGTTTAGTAATCATGGGTGCTTCTTGGCAAGCTCCTATTGCTGTAGGACCTGTAGTTCTCTTCACCCTGAACAGCTTCCTTATAAAGCTGGGAAGGGAAAAAGTGCATCAGACCATACAAGCCAAGTCATTTCTCTATAGTTTTGTTTATCACCATAAACTTCTGTGTAATAGGTCATTTGCAAAAAGAACATATTTATAGTAGTCTGCCTAACCAATTACATTGCAATGCAAAAACATATCAATTGCTCTTAGGCTGCTTTTACAAAAACTTTCAAATATCCTACCCCTCTCCACTGCCATCACCCATATCAATAATCTCCAGCCTGGGGCGCCTGGGTGGCTCAGTTGGTTCAGTGTCTGACTTTGGCTCAGGTGGTGATCTCAGGGTCCTGGGTTCGAGCCCCGCACTTAGTGGGGAGTCTGCTTCCACTCTCTCTCTCCCCTTTGTGTTCTCTGTCTCTCTCTCAAATAAAAGAATAAAATCTTTAAAAAAAATAATAATTTCCAGGTTGATGCCTTTGTCCAAAGAATAAGAATCACCAGAGCTGGTTGCTGGTATCTGAATCAAATTGAGTTATGTGTGACAAACCAACTCCTTGAACTCCCACATCCTCCCCAATGCCTTTCTTCCTTGGACTCAGTGCCTTGTCTTTGTGGGTCCTGGAAGGTAGAGATGCAGTCGCATGGCACAGAGCCAGCGCTGCAGTAAAGGTAGAATGATCCAGCACACCTTTGTGCGTTCAGGCCAGCAGTGTGTCGTGTTTTGGAAGGAACATGGGTTTTGCAGTCAGATAGCCCAACTCGAGTGTAAAACCCAGCTTGTCACTGGGAGACGGGCGGGGGGGTGATTCTTGAATCCCTCTCTTCCCAACTCTCATCTTTAAAGGGAGGTTTGCAGTTTCTCAGAGAGCCGCCAGGATGGGAAAAATCTCACTGCCTATCAAGATCCTCGCACTCAGGTTACTCTTCCCCTCCAACAAAATTTCCCAGGAACTCCCTGGGTTAGCTTTCTCTTGGTGCAAACAAATCACCCCAGCCTGAACTGCTAAAAACACACATGTTGCCTCACAGTTTCTGGAGGTCTGAAGTCCAGGCATGGATTAGTTGGGTGGTTCTCTGGGCTTTAAGGCCTCACAAGGTGGCAGGGAAGGTCTTAGTTAGCCAGGGTTGTGTTCTCATCTGACACTCAGGATCTTCTTCCAAATTCACATGGTGGTTTGCAGGTGTAGGACTCAGGCCTCCAGCTTCTGGAAGCTGCCCATAGTTCCCTGACACATGGCCCTGTCCACAGGCAGTTCACAACATAGCCACGTGCTCTTCCGAAGCCAGCAGTAAAGAAAGCAAAGAAGTATTTTTATGTATTTATATTCTTTAACATAATCACAGGAGTAATATCTCATGACCTTAGCCTTATTCTCTTGGTTAGAAGCAAGTTGCAGGTCCCACCCACACTCAAGTGGAAGGAATTACACAGAGGTGTGAACCGCTGGAGGTGAGCAAGATCTTTAGGGGTCACCACGGGATCTGTTCTGTCCATCAAACTCTCAAAATGCAGCAAGCCACAGTATGCCCTCCTGTCTGTGCTGGTTGCTAATTGTTTCGGTGAGACTAGTTTCATCTTTCCAACGAAATGGGCGATAGCAGACACCTGGGGAAGTAGGAGCTGTTTTCACATTCCTTACCAGTGTAGGCAAAGATAACTGATATAGGGCTTTTGGTTCTTGGGTCCAGACTCAGAGTTCTTTGAAGGACAGTGCAGAAGACAGAAGCTACCATTCAATCAGGGCTGGAAAATGCCATAAAACCTATTTGCCATCCTCGAACTATCCTGTACATCCAGTGGCCTAGGAACATGGGTTTGCCCAGAATAGTAGAAAGGGAAGTGATCTCAGCCCTGAGCCTGACTCGAGGTCCTTTATACACTGGGCCTTTAGTAAGGATAGCGATGATTTATGTAGAACTAACAGGAATTCCAGCATATAACATGCCCTTTACCCTGTTCCCTAACAGGTAATATCAGAGAAGAACATTAAAGCCAGCTGGATGGGGTATATGGGTGGCACAGTTGGTTAATCGTCTGACTCTTGGTTTCTGCTCAGGTCATGATCTCAGGGTCCTGAGATCCAGCCCGGAGTCCGGCTCTGCACTCCGCAGAGTCTGCTTGGGATTCTCTCTCTCTGCTCCTTTCCCCCACGTGCTCTCTCTCTTTCTTTCTCTCAAATAAATAAATCTTTTTTAAAAACCCTAGCTGGTTGGCAATGCAGAACACAATTATGTTTACAAAGAAAATGACATATAGGTTGTGAAACTAGAGAAACTGTTAACACAGCAACTAAGACACTATATGAGTTTGAATTCTTTGGGGAGGAAAAATACATCTGTAAATAACTTTATGTCTCTGGAAGTATTTGCTTTTCTTTGTTTGCCTCTCCACATGCTAAGAGTTTCCTTACCATGACTTCGTGATTATTACTAGGAATGCTCTTATTCTCATTATTTCCTAAGTCTTACAAGACATAAAAGAACACTCTGTGCCTGTCCTTGGGCTCCATTTAAGTTAGAGAAAAACAAAATTCACGTACAAGAAAAAGTTCTTATAAGATGTAGAGACATACTATTGATCTAAGGCTCATTTGTTTTAATAGAGGTCCTTAGTCATGGATTATCAGAGAAAGCATTATATAGTAAGCGCAATTTTAGCAAGACCTTGTTCTTCCAGTTGCGTAAGGGATCATTACAGAATAAGAGACAAGAAAAGATTATTTTACTGGCAGAAATGGAGAAAAGATATATACACGTACTTTATCTATTTAGGGCTAAGTGCAAATATATGTGAATAGGTCCTTATGGAAAGAAACTGCTTCTGAATATCTTCTCTATCCTTAAACATCTGGCACAATGTTAGGTACACAGTAAGCACGTAATTAATATTTACATATTTTGGGAACAGGGTTGGGGTGCTAACATGTCAATATTTGGCTATAGTCATTTACTCCAGAGGAATGGAAATTAATTGCCAAAAAACCCCCAAACCAATCTGGTTAATCTATAACCTTATTTTTTTTTTTTAAATATTTATTTGTCAGAGAGAACACAAGCAGGGGGAGCGGCAGGCAGAGGGAGAAGCAGACTCCCCGCTGAGCAGGGAGCCCGACGCGGGACTCGATCCCAGGACCCTGGGATCATGACCTGAGCTGAAGGCAGACGCTTAACCGACTGAGCCACCCAGGCATCCCTATAACCTTATTTTAACCCTGGAGATGGTAGATGGTAACTCCTCTGTTTATTCTGTGGAATAGAGTATATGAAGGATTTTTAAGTACATATATATGGACCTATTTTACTTACTTCGTAGAGAACTTAATAACATCCATGCATTTGGTCACTGGATGAAAATGTATCTTGGGGCAAAAATGTGCAAAAATAGCTCTTCTTCCCCCTTCCTGTTTTTAAAATGTGGCGGATTTGCTGACTAGGGGAAGTAGTGTGGCCAAATGACTGACTAGGTAAGAGCATTTGAGAATTATGAAAAAAAATGTTTTGGAGAACTTTCAGAGACTCTAAGTGACTGTCCTTTATAGTGTACGGCACTTTGTGGTTGATCAATAATGTTTAAATAAAAGAAAAATGTCCATATCCAATGGGATATTTGTGGCCAGGGAAAGCCTAGCTACAATTGAAGCTTTCTTACTCCCAAGTGAAGTGTAATTTCTACTATATTAAAAAAAAAGAAATTGCAAAGCAGATTTAGAGAGAAGGGACAAAGTAAAGCAAAGATGTGGTGGGTACAGCGGGAGAGATGGAATGAAAGGTCTGTTAAGAAAAGTGCAAATTTCAGGAGGTGCTAAAGAGATCTGTCCTGAGTCCTGGCAAATAGCCCTTTAAAAGGCCTTGTAACTTTCTCTCGTCATTAGAGGTAATGCGTATAGAAGGAAAGTCGCCATCAGAACAGTGCCATTTGGGGGAGGGCCCTTTAACAGAACCCTCCTGTGGTTCTGGGCTAGTCTTAATGCTTGCCTTATTCTAGTCTCCTGGGCTTTGTAAGCGCTTTGTACCACTTAAGTAAGGCCGTGGATGTGAACTGTGCTGAACACCTTCACAGGTAGAACCATGGAGCAGGACTGGGCAACCCCAGCTCTAATGGGCTTGATTGTGGTCTCTGGAGAGAAAACCACCTCTCGAAGCAGCTGCTGGGAGGTTTAGGAGGAAGATTTAGTACTGCAATTTGAGGGATCGATGTCTAAGCTATTCAGTACTTCCTGACACCTCAGTTGGATTCTAGGTGGTTCCCCAGGGGGTACAATCTAACCATCATCCACATGAATTTATCTCTCCCCTAATAGGGGCCTATCACTGGCTTATGAGAGCTGCAGAGCCTAGTTTTAGAGGTAGGACAGGTGTGCATAAAACGATGAATTAGCATTAACTGCTGCCTTGCATACTTCGAAATGTGGAGAAAGAAGAGATCCAAGGGGGCTGCGATGCTCAGGGTGGAGGAGATGAGAGAAGCAGAATTTGAAGGCATGGCCGCATGCTTTGGAAAAACAGTGGCATCAGGGTGCACTCTACGGAGTGGGAGCAGCCTATAGATAGGGAAGGCAGACGTACAGAGTGGCTTGACTGGAATAGGAAATGTGTGCTTATTTGGATTATATCAAGGAAAAAGTCAAGTTTGCTTGTCTTTAATGTCCCCTACCTCTTACTAATTTCCTTTACTTGCAGAGAGATATCTGGCCTCAGGCTCAGTCTTTGGTGGGCAATGTTCTCTTCCAAGACTTGATCAACATTATTTTATTTCCATCTTATTTATTTTTATGGTTAATTTCTATGGGCAAATGATACTGGCTTTCCATGCATAGTAGTAGTATAAATTTATTTTAAAATGAAAATACAGAATCATGGAACACTACATCAAAAACTAATGCTGTACTATATGGTGACTAACATAACATAATAAAATAAAAGAATGAAAATATATGTAAGTAAAAAGAAGTGAAGGAACTAAAAAAAGATGAAATAAGAGTTCAGGCAGTACATATATATGGTACGTGTAGGACATTGCTACATCATTGATCGAAGTTTGGAAAAACCTCTGTCAATAAATAGTGGTCACTATGGGATGTTGATCCTGCCTTTCAAGTAGCCAGTTTTCCTTGCATTACTCCCCATGGACATTCCAGCAAAATGGAATTGCTGCATTATTCTCCATGAACCATTCATGCTTTCTCCCCTTGTGGGTCCCTGCTGTCCAACTTTCTTCAAAGCAGAAATGTTTTCTTCAGAGCACTCAAGCCTGGCCTTATATTTAGTAGGTCCTGGTAAATATTTCCTGGACAAATGAGTGAGAGATTGAGTCAGTTAATAAGTCAATGATGACTTAAAAAAAAAATTTACATTGTATAATGGGGTCTAAACTAGAGGAATGTCCGTGAAAAACAAGAAGGGAACTGATCCAGGTGATACTTAAAGGTGAAAAAGAAAAGACCAGCTCTAGGTCAGTGCTTCTCATACTTTAATCTGCACACAAATCATGTGGAGATCTTGTGGAGATGCATATTCTGATTCAGTCGGTCTGGGATGGGGCCTGAGATTCTGCATTTCTGACAGGCTCCCAGGGGATGCTGATGCTGTCGGTCAGTGGATATATGTTGAGCTGTAAAGTTTTAGCTGGTGTTGGAGAGGTGGAAAATCAAAATGACCTCCATTGTCCTGAAGCACTTTAACATTTTTGCTCAAGATGCTATTTTCTGGGGAGGGGGGGAAGGGGCAGAGGGAGAGGGAGAATCTTAAGCAGGCTCCACACCTAGCATGGAGCTTGACGTGGGGACTCCATCTCACCACCCAGAGATCATGCCCTGAGCTGAAATTAAGTGTCTGACTTAACTGACTGAGCCACCTGGATACCCCCAAAATGCTATTTTATTTTTATTATTTTTAGTTTTTTTTAAAGATTTTATTTATTTGACAGAGAGAGACAAAGCGAGAGAGGGAACACAAGCAAGGGGAGTGGGAGAGGGAGAAGCAGACTCCCCACTGAGCAGGGAGCCCAATGTGGGGCTCGATCCCAGGACCCTGGGATCATGACCTGAGCTGAAGGCAGACGCTTAACAACTGAGCCACCAGGTGCCCCCAAAATGCTATTTTATTTTTTTTAAAGAAGAAATTTGAAAAAAAAATCCTCTAAACATTCAAGGAGATGCTTTTCCCTATAAACTTTAGCAGTGTCCTTCAGTTCCACAATCTCCTTTTTTGTTTCTGTAACTCATTTTTAGTCATGTTTTCTTCATGCTTCTCATAAATATAGAGGCCTGACTGGGGCATAATAAACACTGAGCAGAGGAACCTTGTGAAGCACTGTATAATTATGACCTTACTAAGGTGGGTTTGTTTGCCCAAGATCCCACAGTCAGGGACAAAGCTGTCCCAACAAACTTGAGCCCTCTACCTCTAAATGGGGGCTTCCCCCCCTCAATATCTGTTGCCATCCAATAGCAAAACCTTCCAACCTAAATTATTCCCTCAGCTCCTGGAACTGCTAGAGGGGGATTCTGTGGGTCCAGGCTAGTGAGTTACAGGGGTGAGACCCCTGCTCCCTTCCTTTCTTTATCCTTCCTTGCCAGGAGCATGGGGAAGAAAGCATGGGGTGTCAGCCAGCCACTCCCCAGCTGTAGGGAGCTGCCTATTAGCCAGAACCTGATAATTATCATTTTACGGAAGTACACTGGGGGCATGAGCAAATCTCTGATAGCAGTATGAAGAACCAGTGCAGAATTCACTTCCCTCCCTCCCTCTGTGGATTCTTTTTTTTTTTTTTTTTTTTTTTTAAGATTTTATTTATTTATTTGACAGAGAGAGACACAGCGAGAGAGGGAACACAAGCAGGGGGAATGGGAGAGGGAGAAGCAGGCTTCCCGCCGAGCAGGGAGCCTGATGCGGGGCTCGATCCCAGGACCCTGGGATCATGACCTGAGCCGAAGGCAGACGCTTAACGACTGAGCCACCCAGGCGCCCCTCCCTCTGTGGATTCTAAACCTTACTTGGCTTCATTTTATTTTCTTAATTTTTATTTTAGGTGTAGAAGCTTCAGTCGAGAATGACAAAATAAGTTGTGTACTGTAGTCTTCCAGTTGTTTTGCTGTCGCTAGGCTGTAATTACGGCTTGACTCTCCTCCCCAACATCGACATCTTTGCCAGCCTGCAAAACCAAAACACAATTACTTATTTGTTTTAGATTGGTTTTCTTCAATTAATTTTAATAATCCATGTACTTTTCTTTCTTAATTTCTTAGTTGCATATGCTGCGTTGGCTATTACTTAGGTTCTGTGCTGTTACCCAGAGATAGGGAATTAGCTAGCTATGCCAGATACTATGTTCAGAAGACTCACCAGTCACACAGCATTGCAGTGGTTAAATACCAGGCCTGCAACCTAAGTCCTGGGGGTTTAGAGAGACTTTGAGATAAAAAATCAGGACCTGAGCCCCCTTGGAGGAGAGGGGGGATATCTCTAAATATCTATCGTCTGTAAATATATGTATAAATATACACACACATATATGTGTGTGTTAATATACGTGTGTATATGTATGTGTATATAATTAATAAAATCAGTATATGCCCATTTTGAAAAAAAACCTGGGCAATATTGAAAAAGTAAAAGATAACTATTACTCAAAATTTATCAACCAGAAATAACTGCAATGTACATTTTAGTACACTGAGCATTTTCTTTTTTTTTTTTTTTTTTAAGATTTTTATTTATTTATTGAGAGAGAGAGTGATAGAGAGCATGAGAGGGGGAGAGTCAGAGGGAGAAGCAGACTCCCCGCTGACAGGGAGCCCGATGTGGGACTTGATCCCGGGACTCCAGGATCACGATCTGAGCCGAAGGCAGTCGCTTAAACAACTGAGCCACCCAGGCACCCTACACTGAGCATTTTCTTATACATAGGAAAGAGTGCACTTAATTTTCTTGATATCTCTGATTTTTAACCTAACATTCTCCTGTAAGCAGTTCCCTATGTTGTTGTACGTCTTTGGCCTTTTTATTATTTTAAATTACGTGTACGTTTTTCCTGTACCATCAAATTAATGGACATTTGCTGCAGAAAATTTGGCACATACCGAAAAATATAAAGAAGAAAAATAAAATCCATGATTCCACTGCTCACAGTTAATAGCTATTACCCTTTAGTATATTTTCTTCATATATAGATATGTAGATTTTAATGAACTAAATAAAAATAATTTCTAATAAAACTGAGTTCTATTACAGCACTGTATCTTTTATAGGACTGTTATCTTTTTTCCACTTAAATTTTAGCATGAGCATTCCCCGTGTTAATAAATGTTCTTTAAAATGATTTTTCAATGGCTGCATAATATTCCATTGTGTTATTAATAAATCTTATTAATAAATCATAAGAATCTAGTACCCAACCTAAATGAGACTAAGAGTTCAGCACATATCTGTGTCTGAACAAAGAAAATAATTTTATAGTTGGAGAGGTATCATAGTTCCTTACATGTTGTATGGGCCAAATATCAAAATATATCTTAAATAGATCCTCTGCTATGAATATCTATTATTATCATTAACATTATTAATAGCAATCACATATTGATCTCTATGTAGTAAGCATCATGTACGTTATCTAGTCAATATTTGCAATTCTTTGAAATGGATATTGTTATTCCCATTTTATTATAGTTGAGGAACTAAGAGTCAAAAATAGAGGCTGAATAACTCATGGTTAATGAATGGCTTAGCTTAGATTCCAACTATCTAATTCCAGCATCTATGCACTTAACCACTACACTGTAGCCATTTAATATTACCGATAGATTCATCTGTACCTTTCCCTGAGTGTATTTATTTTCAGCCTGTCTACCTCCTGGATAACATGATTCATAATCAATATTTTCATTCTACACCTAGTGTGTATAATCTACTATGTTCAGTTCTGTTGAGAAATAGAAGCAAAAGCCATGGTACTTGCTCAGGAGCTCCTTACAGTCTCATTGGGGTGCAATGCATAAACATGTACAAAGTTTAGATTAATAAAAGACTTAAACATCTATACAAGCATGTATCCTATGGTAGTACAGAAATAATTTCCAAATTGGTATTACAGTTCAGACGAATGACTTGTCGTTGTGGGATAGAATATAGCCTGAAAGAGGTCCCTGGGTGGCTCAGTCATTAAGCGTCTGCCTTCAGCTCAGGTCATGGTCCCAGGGTCCTGGGATCGAGCCCCGCATCGGGCTCCCTGCTCAGCGGGTAGCCTGCTTCTCCCTCTCCCACTCCCCCCTGCTTGTGTTCTCTCTCTCGCTGCGTCTCTCTCTGTCAAATAAATAAATAAAATCTTTAAAAAAAAAAAAAAAAAAAGGATATGGCCTGAAATATTCTACTAGTTAATAAGTATCTCTGATAAAAAGAATAGATAACTGTTGGTTATCATAAAATATTCTCTTTTTAATTTGAAGACATGCCCCTTCATTTTGGCATTCCTGAATTTGTTAAAGAAGCCCATGTTTGATTTCTTAATTTTAAAATGATTTTACTTGGCCAGTTATAAATTGTGTTAATCCTGGGGACTTACCAAGAGCCAATACTACGTATGATCCCAGAGTCTGTTTCAGATAATCACACACGCACACCTAAGATAGCAGACTACGGTAAAGTATAGTCAAAAATTATTTTATGGAACATAATCATGTAGCCATTTTTCATGAATAGTTCTTCAAACCCGAGGGAATATAATGCTAGCTATATTTAGAGTGTATAGGTTATCTATCAGACTCACTCTACATGTTAATTCTGGCTCTTATACCTGTAGTGTAACCAGAGTTCTAATCTCTGATTAAATACCTTCTTTATGTAACGTAGAGATAGATCTAATCCTTCTAATGGCCTCATAATTTTGTATAAACCTAGGCAGGTAATCATATAGGGTATATGGGATTTAGGGAAATTCATTCTGTCGGTAACTATGAGTGGAAACATATAGGTCCTTGTGGCATTATAGTTAATTCCTTTTCACCTTATATTGGCTCAGGATATAAAATATGTACTAAAGTGAGGTTTGTGTGTTAGATAGTTATTTATTTTTCTTTGAATAATTCCTCTATGAAACAAAGTGTTGCTGATGAAAATGCTAGATGGTTAGTCTCATTCACGAGGATTTGTGAAGGACTGCATTGTGAAGGACTTGATTAGAAACATTGAACTTTGGAGCTGAAAGGAATATCTGAGTTTGTTAAATCCAGTGGTTCTCAAACTTCCCTGTGCATCAGAGTCCACCTGGAAGGCTTAGTGAAACACAGCTTGCTGGGCCCCACCCTTCAAGCTTCTGATTCATTAGGTCTTTGGTGAGGCCTGAGAACATGCATTCCAACATGTTTCTGGGTGATGCTGATGTTGCTGATTTGGGAACTATGCTTTGAGAACCACTGCTCTAGTTTGAGGTTTTCTTTTTACAAATGAGAAAACTGAGGAACACAAGAGGTCATCCATGTACATGTATAAACCAAATCCTGCCCCTTCTTTGCTAAGAACCCTTCTGTGGTTTCTTGTCACACTTAGAATAAAACCCCAAATTGCTATTATCCAGAAGACTTGGCACGCCCAGTCCCTGACCATCTCTCCACACCTGATCCCTATAGAGATTTATTGTACTTTACTCTAGTATTCAAGGACCATGTTCTCATTTTGGCATAAAAAGAAACTAATGTGGGCACGTGGCATAGAGCACAGAGTGAAGGTTTGACTTATAAAAGCTATTAATACGGAAAAAAAAAAGCTGTTAATACGGTTTTCCAATGCTTGCCATTTCCCTGCGACTCTAAATACAGCAGATATTAGCCTCATGCTTAGTGATCTATCAGTCTGCACTTCCATGTAATGGGTCCATCTTGATTTCTCTCTCTCTATTTTATCTGGCAGAGAATTTGATCCTCATTATAATAATAACTAACATTTATTAATCAGCTATGTGCCACATGCCATGCCAAGCATTTAACAAACATCACATTTAATCTTCATGACAGCCATACAAAGTAGGTATTATTTACATCTATTTTACCTAAGAGAGAACTGAGACTTAGAGGATCAAGCAACTTTTTGAATGTCACCTTGCTGATAAGAGGCAGTATGGAGATTCAGACTCTGAGGTCTGGGGCTAGAATCTCTATTCTTTAGTAGTAAGTGATACTGACTCACAATGGTAGCCAGGAGTAACTAGTGCCTTTGTCTAAACAGCCCCAAGTGGTCAAATAATGACAATCCCTTCTCCTGGCTGCTGTTTTCCTGACCATTTATCATAAAATCAGGGGGTGCCTTTGGAGGAAAAGAAGAGACCTTTATCTTGAAAAGGTTCTTTAAGAACATATGAAGAGATGAAATTGGAGTTTAGCATGGTCACATTAAATCAAAGCTCGATACCTCAGGGTATTGTGTCCTTTGGTTTGATAATTAAAGAATTTAAGAGTCAGTTGGAGACAGACATGTCTACTTTACATGCTACACTTCAGCTGTGTAAAAACCATTGAGAATGGTTTATCCTTCCTACATCTTCAGTAATAGAAAAGTTTAACACACGGAGATTGCTTTTATTTTATTTTTTATTTTTTTAAAGATTTTATTTATTTGACAGAGAGAGACACAGTGAGAGAGGGAACACAAGCAGGGGGAGTGGGAGAGGGAGAAGCAGGCTTCCCGTGGAGCAGGGAGTCCGATGTGGGGGCTCGATCCCAGGACCCTGGGATCATGACCTGAGCCGAAGGCAGACGTTCAACAGCTGAGCCACCCAGGTGCCTCCCCCCCCACAAGATTGCTTTTATTAAGGATAAAGGAATTCCACAGGTGGTAGCCCATGGGGTAAGAACAGTAGAACTTCCTTTAGTCTGAAGTTACAAAAGGACCTCAGACAAACACTGCTTCCTTCGTGGTGTTATCTTTGGTCAAGACTAAATCATTGGTCAAATGAACAAATACTCTCTTTCTTGAGGATCAGAAAAAAACTTGGAGCTATCTTATTTTCCTTGTAAAGCAAGCATGAAATAAGATGAGTTTTGCAGAAGCAAATTCTTCCAGTGTTTTGTTTGTTCATTTGTTTCCTCTTGACAAACTACTTTGGAAGTATCAGTACTTTCTGAAATTTTGCCATGAAAACTTCTCCTTTCTTCTTTCCTTCTTCTTTTTTTTTTTTCTTTCTCTCCTTACTTTCTTTTATTCAAGCATTAATTCCCTTACTCATTCTGCACATAGTTATTTCATACTCACAGTGTGCCAGCCATACCATATTTATTTTAAATATGGAAACCCACTAGAACTGAAGTCTAAATATGGGACCTCTGTAGTAGTGAGACTACCTGTCATGAAGACCCTCATGTGATTCAGAAACTGAATCAACATGGGTAGAAATACAGGCCCAGTTTTATATAATTATATTACCTTCCATTCCAAAGCACCACTTATGTGCATTAAATATGTGCTTCTAATAAAATTTCTTTTTTTTTTTTCTTTTAAAGCTTTTATTTATTTATTTGACAAAGAGACAGCGAGAGAGGGAACACAAGCAGAGGGAGTGGGAGAGGGAGAAGCAGTCTCCCCACTGAGCAGGGAGCCCGATGCGGGGCTCGATCCCAGGATCCTGGGATCATGACCCTAGCTGAAGGCAGACACTTAATGACTGAGCCACCCAGGCACCCCTCTAATAAAATTTCTAAATACACCATCAGCAAATATCATTTTGTACTGTTTTTTTAAAAAAAAAATCATAAATGAGGAGGGTATTTTTTAAGAAATGTAAGGATGATACAACATCAGGAAATATATTAATTAAATTTGACATAAAATGATAATTATATTAAAGATAAAGGAGGAAAACACATTACTTAAAAATTCATAAATATTTGATATAGTCAATATATATTGATTATTAAAAATAATCTGAACAAACTTAGGTGGGAATACAACTTTTTTATTTTGATAATAGGAAGTTATCAAGAACATATAGCAAATATCATATCTATTCAGATTAGGAACAAAAAAAGGATACCTGCTATCACTTGTTTTTATTGTTGAAGTGGAGAGGTAGCCAATAGAATAAGAAAATAATTTTTTAGGAAGCAAGATGCATAAGGGCTGGAGAGAAAGACTGAACTTTCCTCATTTATAGAAAGTTTATGCAGGTCTGTTGGTAAAACTAAAAGTGATATCAGCAAGTTTGTTGAATAGAAGATAAACATAAAGCTAAGTTAGCTTTCTCTACAATTATAATTGCCAGTTAAAATGTAAAACAGAAAGAATTCTATATGCAATAGTGACGAAAATATAAAGTAGCTGAGAATAAATCTAAAAAGATTCAAGACCTTTATGAAAAATGACAAAATATTATTGAAGACTATAAAATAAAGCCTTGAGTAAATCATCAATATCTATCATGTTCATGCAAGAGTCAGCTCCATAAAGATGCCAATTCTCCCAAAAATATTTCATAAATCCAGTACAACTCCACTCAAAATTCCAACAGAATTTTTTATCAAACCTGACACAGCTGACCCTATAAACTCATATGTTAAGTTCAAGGTCCCAAATAGCCAAGACAGTTCTGGGGGGAGGAGGAGAGAATAATAGAAAAAAGATATTAAGACAGATATTAACCAGATATTAAGACATATTTTATACCCAAAGTAATTGGGATAATGTGATACAGACACACAGACCTGTGGGACAGAATAGAGCTCAGGAACTGTCTCATGCAGCATTGAAAACTGATGCATGGCCAGGTTAATGTTACAAACCAGTGGTTAATGAACAAACTAGTTAGTAAATGGTGCTTGGATAATTGATTATCCTTATGGAGAAGAAAATTAAACCTTATTTTACACCAAACATGAAAATGAATTAAGAGTTTTTAAAAAATTTACCTGTGAAATGCAAAACTTTAAAATTTTTAGACGGAAATAAATAGTTCTATGACCTATAGGGGGAGATTTCTTCTAAAAAGTCAGAAAGAAAGCACAGACTGTAAAGAAAATATTGATAAATTTGATTACAATTAAGTTTAAATTTTATGTTTAAAGAAAAAGGTGATCTAATAATAGACAAGCCACAGACTGGGAGAAACTATTGTCAATGAATGTAATATATAAGGGATTGGTATCATAAGTGGTATAAGGAACTCCTATAAGTCGACAGAAGAAAAACAAATAACGCAACAGGAAAATGAGCAAGGGATATGAATAAGCAGATCACTGATGCCAAAACCAAAATGGATAGTAAACATGTAAAAGGACGTGCGGCCATGCTAGTAATCTAGACAATGGAAATACAAATGATATTGTGCTATTCCTTCAAACCACCCGATCAGCAAAAATTAATAATTCTGATGATATTAAGTGTTGACAAAGAGGAGGAACAAGGAGAACCCTCATATGCTAAATAGCAGGAGTGTAATTAGGGCAACCACTTTGGAATTCAGTTTAGTATTGAAGTTGAGCATGACATTAGGCCTAGCAATTTCATATCTATGTAAGTGCTTTAGAGAAACTCTCAAGTTCACATTCAGATAATTACATTGGAACACTGCTTGCAATGTAAAAAAAAAAAAAGAAAGAAACAATCTAAATCAGTAGAGAGTGCATGAATGGATTGTGGTATTTGTGTACAACGGAATCCCATCCATAGAGGAGTAGCACATGTAACAATGTTGGGGAACTTCAAGACCATAATCTTGAATGAAAGAAGCAAGTTATGGAATAATGTACAGAATGATACCATTCATGTGAAGTTTATCAACACATGAAACAATCCAAAATACTTAATGTCAAGATCTTCATTTACTGTATAAAGAATATAAAATCTTGCATGGACACGATGAATGTCCCAGTAAAAGGTTACTTCTGGGAAGAGAGGGGAGGGTGGCTGCAGCAAAGGGGGCTTACCTATGCCTGTAATATTTTATTTCTTCAAAAAGAATCTGAAACAAATGCATCAGAATGTTAAGAATTAATGAAAGCCACATTTGGGTACATGGATATTTATTCTTTCCTTATTTCTACTTGTTTGAATGTAGTATTTCAAAATTAAATAAAGAACTGCCTGGCCTCTCTGAGATGTGGATGCTGAGTGCACAGCCAGGTTTATTCCCTAAGTTCTTTCACTTCCTGTTCTCAATGGGACTGGTGAAAATCGTATATGACCGCATAGCATAACTATTCAGACTCTCCGGGAAAACATCAAAATTGTAAATATTAAATTCTCAAATAGCAAGGCTCAACTGTAGACGTACAAAACCAACTAAGGACTTAAAGAATAAAAATGGAGACAAAACAAAATAAAAGGTATTTGATATGGAGATCAGAAGAAGATACAATCTTTTCCTGCCCCCTAAAGTCAGACCAGAGATTGGCATTAGCCTTTCTGAAGGATTATCTGCCTATATGAGCAACCGCCAGCCTGGAAACCACACAGGGTAACATAAAGCCAAACAAAATAAAACCTGCTCATGTGAAGGGAAAAGAATACTCCACAAAATGGCTGCACCTTCCCAAATACATCCTTCAGCTCCCCAAACAGCTTTTCCATCCTTGACCTTCTCATTGGAAACCTCTCCTTAAGCACTTACACACAGCTCGGCAAATGTTAGAATGACATTTGGACTGGGCTTGCGTGATCAGCTCACCCGTTGTCTGGGCTCCCCCAGGGGCCTGCCAAGCTCCAGCACAGCAGGAATAGCCTTGCAGGCCTCACCTCCCAGAGCTAGCAATAACATTTACCAGCTACAGTTTTCTCCATCTTCAAATATTTCTTCTGGCCCACGTGACAGTGATCCAGCTCCTCCATAGACTGAGACCTGAAGAGAGTGGTTTAGAGAGAGGAGATCCCTCCTTTAAGAACTTTTAACATTTACCTTTCATCAAAGATTTTACTTGTGTTTTAATTTGGCTTCCCTCCTAGGATTCTGATATGTTTGGGGAAAAATTAATTATTAAAAATTGCACACCTGTTGGGGGGGCACACCTTCGATTATTCTCACGTCAGGGGAAACACTGAAAAAAATATCTTTGGTTGGTGAAGAATCAGATTGGAGTGCTCCCTGAAATCCTTAGGAATCCAGAGTTGGCTAGGAAATTGTATAATTATTAATCATAACTATAGAAAATAATTTTGGAGTCTTGCTAAGCTGAACAGATGCCCAGGCCTGGGTTAGTCAAGACTTAAAGGAGTCAAGATGGCTTTTTTTTGTTTATTGTATCTCCAGTGCCTGAACGAATGAATAAATGAATGAATGAATTGATGAGGAATGAATTGAATATCCTCTCAGCAGCCTAATGAATCATGTGTTAATATCCTTATTTTGCTAATGAGGAAACTGAGGCTCGGAGAGATGAAGTTGCTTGTCCATTTACAAAGCCAGCAAGTGTCAGCCTGAGAACTTACTGCTCTGCTGTAATCTCTCTATATATAGAGGCACATGTAAGTCAGAAATGTGATGATAAGCACTGTCAGGGAGAGTCAAAAATGAACAAGAATGCAGAACTCTGATTAATAAATGTAGAAGGAAAGAGGGCAAGAGAGAATCACCACTAGGCAAACGCTACTAATAAATGTTGCAGGTAAATTTCCCTGATGAATCCTAAAATTAGCGGGTGAAAAGTTTAGGGAGAAGCATTTTTGGCATAGGTTCAAAGTATCTTCCCCAAGATACTTATCGAGTATAAAGGAAAAGGCAGTTATTTAACAGTGAAAAGCCCTGGGAGATACCAACTTAACCAAGTAATGAAGAAAAGTGGGGCGCCTGGGTGGCTCAGTCATGAAGTGTCTGCCTTTGGCTCAGGTCATGATCCCAGAGTCCTGGTGTTGAGCCCTGCATCGGGTTCCCTGCTCAGCAGGAAGCCTGCTTCTCCCTCTCCCACTCCCCCTGCTTGTGTTCCCTCTCTTGCTGTGTCTCTCTCTGTCAAATAACTAAATAAAATCTTAAAAAAAATAAAACAAACATCACCAGTAACAAGACATGTCAATATTACAAACCCGTTGATACAATGCACTGAGAAGGACACAAGTGGTTCTCAGAGGATCCTTGCCCAACATGTGTAATGTCACTCCAATCATGAGAAAACATTGGACAAAACCAGATTGGGGATATTTGATAAAATGTCTGACCAGTACTCTCTAAAAGGACATGAAAGACAAGGAAGGATTGAGAAACTATTATAGATTAGAAAAGACTAAAGAAAAATAAACACTAATGCAGTGTGGGATCCTGGAACAGAAAAAAAGAGCATTAGTGGAAAAAGTCATAAAATTTGACTAAGATCTGAAGTTTATTTAAAATGTGCCAATGTTAATTTCTGTTATTCACAATGATAGTATGGTTATGTAACATGTTAGCATTAGGGGACGTAGGGTGAGAAGTGTAAGAGAATGCTTGGTATAATTTTTGCAAGTGGGTAAGTAGATAAATTTGAAAGTAGCTAAGTTTGAAATAAAACATTTCAAACAACAACCCAAGCAAAATGACACAAAAAATGAATAGGAGATATATTTGCCGTCAGATTTGCTTGCAGTGTTCAGAGAGAATGAAACATGTAAACTAAAACGGGATGCACACAAAAATTGTCTTGTAGGCACTGTGTGTGATGTGTGTATGCAGCAGATAGAATGGGGCTGCAGAGAAGGAGAGGTCAGTTTTTCTTGGAAAGGGAGTGCAGGTAGTTGGGATAGGTTTCATAGAGAAGATGATGCTTGCAGTGTTTTGTTCACCCACCATCTTTTTTACTGAGCCAGGTACTCTTGCTAGAAAAAAGCTACATGGTAGTAAATGAAAAGGAAAAGGTACCTGCTTTCATGGACTTAAATTCTAGAAGGAGGAGTAAGATGATCACATGAACAAAAAAATCAGATATTATAAGTGCTGTGATGAAAAATAAGTGAGCTAATGTGATAGAATAGCCTGGAGAGAAGGGCAGTTAGAGAAGGTGATTGGGGAATACCTTTCTGAGAAGATGATAGTTAAGCAATGTGGGCCCGGGCCTGAATGAGATGAAGTCAGCAAAAAAGTTCAAGGAGCAGGTAGCTACATGCTGAAGGACAGGTTAGCTGAATCCCCCAGTGTGAGAACAAACCTATGTGTTTGTATTCAAGGTAACAAAGGGAGGCCCGTATGCTGCGCTGTGATGGACAAGGGGAGAATAGTAGATGAGCTAGAGAAGTAGGGTGATCAGGTGGTTTGAAGTCCAAATTGGCACACTTTTGAGTCAAAGGTGGTACTATTAATAATTCCATCAGGACAACAGAAATGAAATGGAACTGTTGGGACCAAACCTGGACATATGATCACCCTATAGAGAAGAAACAAATCATGTAGGACTTTCAGTCAGGCAAGGAGCATAAATGTATTCTAAGTGCATTAAGGAGGGACAGGAGCATACAGCAGGGGCAGGGAGGGATCTCTCTGCCTGCCATATGGAGGATAGACTATGGAGAGCAACAAATGAAAGAAGCGGGGATCGTTAGAGGTCTAGCTAGAACACAGAGGGTGGGGTCTTGAGCTAAGGGAGCCGACATGGAAAAGGAGAACACTGCCACATTCATGCACTTTTGAAGGCAGAGTCAATGAGCCTTGCTTACTGTTAGTAGACAGGCCAGGATTTGCAGGTGGATAAGGAGTCCAGAAGGTTCCATACAAAGGTAGCAGCGAGAGCAAAGTCACAGGGGCAGGGTATATTCTAAGAGCCAATAGTGAAGGGCAAAAGTGAAGGGGCACAGTGGGGTCAGGCGAGTAGACTGGAGATGTGACCAGGGGCCAGATCATCAAAGATTCAGAATTCAGTGCTAAATCAGTGTTAGTATATACTGTGTTGCCGTTGAAGGCACTTGACTTGAAGGCGACATGATTTGATTTGTTTTTTGAAAAATGACACTAGCTGAACTATAAAAGGAAATAAAAAGATAAAATTAAAGGGAAAAGAAAAACCCCGAAAACAGATACTTTCTGCTAGTTAGAGAAATAAACAAGAAACCAGAAACATTTCGAGGGTGGGACAATAAAGGGAGGGGACTTGAATTTTTTAGAACCTGTCCACCCATTCGTCAGACAAACCCTTGATTGTCTAGTGGTTTACAGTATAATTAAGTGTTGACTCAGGGACGGCTGAATGGTGTCGTTGAGTCAGAAAGAAGCTCCAAGAGGAAAACTTTAGGGACAAAATAATGTCATGTACCATGTCCCTTCCTTCTTCTGCTCCAGTGCTATTCTTGGCCCACTCGTTTCTAAGTTTCAGCAATATCTCTCAGACTGGTGTGCCTCACATGCAATTTTGGCAAGCTAAGCATGGTGACAGAGCCAGATAACTTGTTCCTGTACACTTATAAACTCATCAGCTGTGGGCTGGTAATATAATTTACAGGATACTTTGCCAGCCCTATAAAACAACTTTCTGTTTGCAGGGGAATGGGGCCCTGACCAGAAGAAGTGTTTATAGCTTAATTTGAGCTGTGTTCTCTATTGCTGTAGTAGTGGCCTGTGTATGATGCATCCTGGTCTTCTGCCAGACAGCTACAGCTTTTTTTTTTCTTCTTGGCAAGCTGAGTACAACATCGGGCTTTGCTTAATATCTACCCCTGTATCCTGTTACTTTAGGTGTGGTAGCCCTAGCACGCGTCTCCATCTTTTGGGACAAAGGAATTGAGACATTCCTTCTGTTGGATACTCCGCAACCATGGTTTACACCTTGATGAAATTATCTGATGTCTTACTCTTCTAGATAAAGTTCTTATAAAATTATATTGCTAGAAGGCTTGAGAATGGGAAAATCTGAGATATGCCACCCCTGTGTATGCAGCCAAATGGTGATTCTCTTCCTGATATTTTTTTTTCTCCTTAGTGTAACGCAATAGCTACTTGCCATTTATATCATCATAGGCTAACAAGGTTACTTGTATTCAGCCATTACCCCCAGGTGACTATAGCTAAAATTAAAGCTCCACAAAGTAGGAACTTCTGTTTTGTCCATCTCCAGATCTCCAGTCCCTAGAAGAGTACATGGAAACATAACAGGTACTCAAAAACAATGTGTTGAATAAATATGGCCAAATATTGACAAATATTGACATAGCAAATCTGCCCTAATGATTTGGAAATGAATACTACAAATGATGTAGTCTCCCAAGAAGACCATGTTCTACTGTGAGTTGGCCAGGGGGTTGATGAACTGATGTGCCAGCCTGAGGCATTACATAGGATCTAACATTCATTTTAATAATATTCTAAGAGTTGCAAAATTATATGGAATTCAATTCCAGAGGCAGTATATTAACCTGGTCAACTCTAGATTCTACTGTGCAAATGGAGAGTTGTGAGATTTCCCACTCTTTAATTCTCTTTTTGCTCATAGTCACATCCACTAGAAGAGAGATCTCTTAATTCATGTCTTACGTGCATTGAATTAAAAGTTGGCACTGTCACAATTATTTCCGTAGCTAACTCTGCTTAAGTGATTTGGAAGTAGCTTATATATATCACACACACACACACACACACACACACACACACGATATATATAACATGTATAAGTATCAACAATATTTTGAACCAGGTGCCTCAGTAGAGCTGTATAGATCTATTGAGACATCTGTTTCAGAACATCACTGATTTTGTACAGCCTGATTGCTTTTGGAAGGAGGATCCCAAATAGAAAGAAAAAAGGTCTTTAATATCTCTGTAAGAAAAAAAAGGCTTTTATATATTACTTCCATTTCCTCCGTTATGAAATAAAAAGGTTTGAATGCAGGTAAATTTTACATTTTTAACTGTAAAGTTTTGTTCAATTAAGAGAAAGTAATCTCACAACTTCTATGCTATTTTTTTTTTTTTTTTCTGATAAAGTGACAGACTGATTCTACTTTAATCAGTCAATTGGACTTATGGAAATTTCTTCATTGGTTTGACTTTTCTAGAAAATTAAATTTATATTTCCAGATAATTTGATTTTGGTTCATGTTGAAATAATGGCTCAGTCTCTTTTTGGAAAAAAAATATGTGTAAAACTGAGGTTTGTTGAGCTGATGCATTGCAGAACAGTTAACACGTAGAAAGTATATTCTCTTTTGCTGCCCTGGAGAGCTTATTTCTACTAAAGCAATCACATTCCAGTGAGCATGGCTGTGTGTAGAATAGTTCTCTGAGCCTTCAGCCCAGCCATTTGGAAATCAGAACACCAACAACTAGCATGGGAAACACAAGGGCAGGCATGCAGTCAGTCATTAATCACTTTACTATATCAGCTCAATGCTACTGTGTAACAATATTCTAGAATAAAGCAAAGGTGATGACTATAGAAATCCATTCACTCCAGATCCATACCTGCAGTCAATCATCCTTGTTGATGATGCAGAGATACAACTTTATTTTAATTTTAGTAACCAGATATCAATAATAATGAGAGGGCAAATGTATTCTCTGGAATACTGGCAAGACTATATGACAGAGAGAGGCAGCAAGCTTTGGGCAAAAATGACAGTCAACAGAATATTGTTGTCTGTCTTTCAGAATGAATAGCACAGCTGGATCAGAATACCAGGGTCCATCACTGAACATAGTCTACCCATGACTGCTGTGAGCCATGCTTACCATCAAAGGTATTAACAGAACCTCTGACTCTGGGGTTCCTGAGTGTAATCTTTACCATGATTATAAAAATAGACCCATTGTGTAGAGAATTTGAGAACAGAAGAAAGAAGAATGTCTACTTTATTCTCTATTTAATCAAAGTAGACTTCATAATGAAGATGGATACAAAGTGCTATAATTAACACTTCATAATTACATTCCATTTTACAGTTTGCAATGCTCTTTCAAACATATTTTCTTATATGATTTTTAAAATATTATTCAAGATTTACATAAGGGAAAGGGGAGGCCAGAAAATGTGTGGTTTTCCCAAGATTGCATGCCCATAAGAAGTGGAACTGGGAGTGGAATATGGGTCTCCTGACATCTAGGCTCTTTCTACTGACCAGTGCTACCTCTGATATGGGAGTTTCTTCACATGAAAGCAATGTGCCATCTTTAGACATCAGGGAAATTAAAACACACATGTGTGCACATTCACATATAACATTCATTAAGCACCCTTTAATATATTTGGATATTTTCACATTCATGCTTCAGGCTTCACCTTTGTGATGGATTCCTTTTTGCAACTCATTCTCCTCCCTTCTCCATTCAGCTTTGAACCATGGAAGGTTATTCTATATGACTTGCATTAACAGGCTCCTTTGACTTCTGTATTCCAGTTGAGTTTGCCCAATGGGAAGCACACAAGGGGGGTGAGAAGGAACGATTGACAGTGAAGTCTGTATTTTTAATTTTCTGTCTCTCTCCCTGTGAAATGATTATCAACTGGTCCTTTGACCTAAGGTTACAGCTCTTGTGAAGCATTTATAACTCTCTTCCTCAGAGTTCTGGCAATTGACCTTTCTCTTGCTTCATGAGGCCAAATGTAGTAATGGAAGTTTCTCTTAACAGCCTTGAATACCTCATTACCCCTGGAAGGTTCACTATCTGTGCCTTACCTATACTTTTGTAAATATTTACCTTTACTAAACTTTCATAATATGGCACAGTTTGCTATTAGTATCCTGACTGATTCAGTTTTATTATTATATGTTATAGATGGGGAAACTGAGGTCCAAGAATGTTTCACAGTTAAATAACATGAAGATCTAGGATTTCACCCCAAGTCTTCTAACTCCAAGCTTATACACTCACAGTGACAGCACACTGAACAATGTTTCTGAATAGGGAGGCTAACCTATACGTGTAATTACAGCTCTGCACAATAGAGCTTTCTTGAGTGGACTCAGAGAGAGAACAATTTTCAGAAACATATGACTGTCCTTTATAAATATGGTATTTTGATATTTCATAACATGTTTAAAAAAGAGAGCAATAGCAATAGTGTCTGGAAGAAAATTGGATAAGATTGCATCTGGTCTCTCACCACACCATTCTGTCTTCCCTGTACCATCCGAGTTAGCCTGAAAAGTAAGTCTGATCATGTCACTTCCTGCCTAAAACCCCTCTATATTGACCAATATCAAAACCCCCTAACTGTAATTATTCAGTCTCTTATAATGGACCCTCTACATATCTCTTTAGTCTTAACTTTACCACTCCAATCCAAATACTTGAGCCCATATGGAACCACTATATGGTTCTCAACTGGGGTGATTTTTATAACCCAAGAGGCATTTGACAATGTCTGGAGACATTTTTGGTTGTCATGACTAAAGGGAATGCTAATGGCATCTAGTTGGTGGACACCAGGGCTACTTCTAAACATCTTACAATGTACAAGTCACCTCCCACAACTTCAAGTTATCTGGTTCAAAGTGTCAGTATTGTCACAGTTGAGAAATCTTGTTCTACATCAGGCACATTGAACTCCCCATGACCATTAATCAGATGCTGTGAAGCCCGTGTCAACTTTGCCCCTGTACATATGCTGTTCCCCCAGCTAGAATGCCTTTGTTGTTCATTCTGTCTCATTCTTGAAACAAGTTATACCCCTCCTCCCTAAAAACTCTAGGCAAACACGTAGACACCTGAGCTGAGTTCCCACAGCACTTTGGTCATTCTTTAGTATAATAATTTACCTGTTTGTGTCTACAATTCCAACTTATTATAAGCTCATTAGAGACAGAAGCCTTGTGGGGCACCTGAGTGGCTCAGCCGTTAAGTGTCTGCCTTCGGCTCAGGTCATGATCCCAGGGTCCTGGGATTGAGCCCCACATCGGGCTCCCTGCTCAACGGGAAGCCTGCTTCTCCCTCTCCCGCTCCCCGTGTGTGTGTTCCCTCTCTCGCCGTGTCTCTCTCTGTCAAATAAATAAATAAAATCTTGAAAAAAAAAAAAAAAAAAGAAGCCTTGTTACTCCCCCAGCTCAGTGTTTGGTACATATTAGATATCAAGCATTGAATGAATGAGCAGATATTTTTGCAGGCAGTGGCTAGATTTATCCTGATGAATTGTGTTATGTTTAATTTTTATAAATTAAGTTACATTTTGAATTCAGTAGGAAAATTTGCTATTTAAGAAAAGCTGAATGAATTCTTTTGTTGAATGAACTTTTTCTTTAAAACATTATACATCTTATAATAAACCAGAGTTTTTGTATCCCCTGTTACCCTTCCTTCCTCCCTCCCTCCCTCCCGTCCTTCCTTCCTAATACTAAAAAATATGCACATGTACATACCTGCTTTTCTTAAAGTGAGAAATGTCCATCAAAATTTTTGTCATAGCTTTACAGTGCTCTAGTTGTTTGGGGGAAGAGAAGCCCATATGACTATATGTATTGACAGCATTTTGAGAATGTGAGACGTTAGTTTTTTCAGCCTTGTCCACAAGAGGGAGGATACTGCCCTATATCAATTTTGTTGATTCCCCAGAACTGTTGGCTACTGTTGGGTCTGCTTGGAGCTAGAGATTTATGTTGTTCCTGCTGCTGCAAAATACAGAATTAGAACCTGGCAGGCATTCCTGTATAAATTTGCACACTGTTTAAGATCAGCCCAGTTTGGGTGGAGAGGAAGCAATCTGTGTATTTGGGAGTTTTTTGTCAGAATAAAACACACTTAAGGAGTGTGTAAGGCCAATAGATGCATGAATGAGCAGGAGGATGTCTTGAAGGTACAAAAAGAGAAGAGGATGAAGGGAGTGATTATTTAATGGTACTTTGCGTACAAGGTTGGCCATGAAAGTATCAGTAGGAGGATGGTAGGGAAAAGTTGCCTGCCAGAAATACCCTTTTTCAAGTTAAACAAAAAAGAGTATACCAGTTAAATAATCATTAGCCTCAAGTAAGGAAAGAGGTATAACTCAGTGTCATAAATCTCAAAAAATAGGATAAAGATAAATGATTTGGAAGCAAAGCTAAGAGGAATTGCCAAGCAGGATGAGGCTGCCAACCTGGCCTGTGCTCCTCAGGTATGGTACTGTCTAGTTGATAAAAATATTGAAAATCATCCACAATAACTTTATAGAGGGAAAAGAAATAGACTGAGTAGGTGTTCTTATCTGGTCCCACTTTTGAGTGAAGAGTAGTGGAAATGGCAGAGTGTGTGTGTGTGTGTGGGGAGGAAACACATGTAATAGGAACAGACAGTGGGACTGAGAATAAAAAGATAAGTCATGAGGGCTAAATGGATCAGAAGTTCTAATGCATCCCCTTCCATTGCCTTGGGACACACTCTGTAACCAGGTGGGGTGACTTCTGCTCCAGGCACTTAACAAAGCTTCAGAAATGAGAACACAGTCTTGGCAGCTAAATGAAGGTTACACACAGCCTTGCCTCAGCTCTTCATCTCTCCCCTCATTTCATTCCCATATTTTACCATCTCTAAAGCTACAAAAAATAACTATGTAGAACTAAAAATATGAAGCCTTTCAAATGTGGATGGATCTGGAAGTCAAGTGCCTGAACCTCTGAACAATTAGAAACTGTGGACAGGGTCACCTGAGTATGAGCAGGAAAGTCAATGCCATGACAATGCAAATACAAAACAGCAGAAGACATAAAGTAAAATAAAAATAAAGGAAGTGATGTAGCTTAGAAAATCTAAGAATTTGATCTAGAAGAAAATAAAGGACAGAAGAATTTCCCATGAGTTATATTCTGTAGCTCATTTGCAGTGTAGAATAACTTAAGAACTCTTAGCACTACAAGAATTCAAAGGAAAAATTTAAAACAAATTAACTGAGTAAAAGGAAAAGGGAGATTATAGATGGAAGGGAGAAAAATGTGAGAGCCAAAACAGTGCAGTCACATAACTAATTTGACAGAAGGGGCAACTTCTAAGTACTAGTCCCTATCTGAACATGAGGCAAAATCTTACACTCTCTGAACTGCAAAAGAAGTCTCCAATTCACACACATCTAACAGAGAAAGGATAAAAATTAACTGACTATAGGGACTTAACCAATAAGTGGCTTTTACTGACCCAGGAACAACTCCTAGGAAGGCAGGCTAAAAGATAAAAACAGGGGGAAATATCTGAGCAGGGAAATCAGAGCCATCACACTGCCTGGAAAGTGTAAATCACAAAATTCATTTAGCCAAGGCATTAAACAAACAAATGAACAGAGAGTAAGAACTAGTCCTGGTGGTGGCAAGTGGGGGAGTGGGGAGCAGTACCCATACTTGCTACAATCTATTACCAAGAATGTCCAGTTTTCAGCAAAAAATTGTGAAACATGCATAGAAATGGGAAGGTGTGACTCCCATGCAGGAATATGTGCTGGCAATTGAAACTGCCTTTGAGGGGTTCCAGATGTTGGACTTAGCAGACAGACTCCAGGGAAGCTGTTATGTTAAATATGCTGAAAGGATTAAGGAAAGTACACTTAAAGAAAAGGAAAATAAGATAATCATTAAAGAGTGAGTATTAATAAAGAGATACACATTATATAATATTATTTTCAACTTCAAAATATCCATTTGGAGATACTGTATACATAATACATAAATTTGGAGTTGAGAAATGCAGGAACCCAAACAAAAAATTCACTAAAGCAGCTCAATAGATTTGAGTCAGCAGAAGAATCGGCAGACTGGAAGATAGATCGAAAGAGATTATTTACCGTCTGAATAGAAGAAAGAAAATGAATGAAGGTAAATGAACCGAGTGCCCGAGAAATGTGTGGCACCTTTAAGTGTTCAAGGTATGTCAGATGGGAGTACTGGGAAGAAAGGAGAGAGAAGGAGACAGAAAAAATATTCAAAGAATTAATGACTGAAAATTCCCCAAATTTAATGAAAACATGAATCTACACAGCAGAGAAGCTGAATGAACTCTAAGTAGGATAAATTCAAAGAGATATACATCCAGACCCATCTAAATAAAACTGTTGGAAGCCAAAGATAAAGAAGAAATCTTGAAAGCAGCAAGAGGAAAATGACTTGTCATATACAAGGGTGCTGCTGTGAGATTAACAGTTGATATCTCTTCAGAACAGTGGAGGCCAGGGGCAGCAAGACAACATTCAAAGACAAAGAGTGGCAGCCACGATCCCTGTATCTGACAGAGCTGTCTTTTAAAAGTGAGGGTGAAATAAAGACATTCCCAGGTAAACTCAAACAGAGAGTTCACGGCTAGGATACCTGCCTTATAAGAAGTACTCACTGCTTTTATTCTTCATGCTGAAAGGAAGTGACAACAGATAGTAATTTGAATCTACGTGAAAAAACAATGTGCTCCAGTAAAGGTAATTATGTAGGTAATGATAACAGACAACATAATTACCCATTTCTTTTTCTTTTTTCTCTTAGCTGATTTAAAACACAATTGCATAAAACAATATCTATAAAATTGTATTGTTGGACCTATAACGTATAGAATTGTGATATATTTGACAATAAACCACAAATGAATGAAGTTGTATTGGAGAAAGGAAATGACACCAGATGGTAACTTGAATCTGCAAGAAGAAATGAAGAGAGACAGAAATGGTAAATAATAAGCTTAATTAAAAAAAAAAAAAAACAACTCTATAAATATATTTGAGCTCTCCTTTCTTCTCTTTGCTTTTTTTTTTTTTTAAGATTTTATTTATTTATTTGACAGAGAGAGACAGAGCGAGAGAGGGAACACAAGCAGGGGGAGTGGGAGAGTGAGAAGCAAACTCCCCATGGAGCAGGGAGCCCGATGCGGAGCTCGACCCCAGGACCTTGGGACCATGACCTGAGCCGAAGGCAGACGCTTAACAAATGAGCCACCCAGGCGCCCCTTCTCTTTGCTTCTTAAGAAGACATTTTTTTTTTAGTTTTTTCTTTAAAGATTTAATTATTTATTTTTGAGAGAGAGAGAGTGGGAGGAGAAGAGGGAGAGAGAGAATCTCAAGCAGACTCCCTATTGAGTGTGGAGCCTGATGCAGGCTGGATTTCACGACCCTGAGATCATGACCTGAGCTGAAATCAAGAGTTAGATGCTTAAACCACCTGGGTCACCCAGGTGCCCCCAGAAGACATATGTTTTTAAAAAGCAATCATTATAACAAAGTTTTGTTGAGTTTGTAACATATATAGACATAATGTGGATAAGAATAACAAAATAAGGAGGAAGGGAAGAGAGCTATGTAAGAGTAAAGTTTCTGTATCTTATGGGAATTAAGTGAGTATAAAGTTGAAATATATTTTGATAAGATGTATATTGTAAGACCTAGAGCAATCACTAAGAAAGTAGCTCAAAAACATAGTAAAGAATCATTAAAGGAATGGAATTAGTATACCGGGAAATATTCATTTAAGATGAAAGGAGATAGTAAATAAGGAAAGAGGAACAAAATAGGGGAACTGTGTAAGTACCATTATGTGGGCATCCCGTGATGTGGTCTTTCAAAACTCAGTAGTCCAACATGTTTCAGATTGAATAACTTTCCTTATTCAGACTCATTTTCTCCTTCAAAGTATTACTGTATTCATGGTGCTCCTTGTGTTTGAAAATTTTTAAGCAAATTAATAAGAATCCTGGAATGGATTTTTTTCTCAGCTGATTCCTGTATTAAATTTTCTGCTTCATCACACTCCCCTTAAGAATATTAGGTTGATCGTAGAACACACTCACGGAGATTCACACAAAAGTACACATTGAGATACACGCTTTTTTGTACCACTAGCTGTTTAACTACATACTCATATGGAATTTTCTCTGATAGTACCAATATTGACATAAAGATGCATTTACTTATACATATGTTCTTATACATCTAGGGACTAGGCATATCCAGAGGGATAAAAGTGACCATTACTTTTGGATTGTATTTAAGTTGAATACATCAAAACAACCACTTCATGGCTCACTGAATAATCTCTTTTAAAAAGGAGTGTACATATGTGTGGGTGTGTATAGTAGAGGGCACATAGTAATAATGATTAATAGTGTTCATAACTGCACAAACAAAAAGCATTGTGCGTATTCATATACAACATATTTAGAAATGTATGTATTTATATTTATATAATTTTATATGTCCATAAATAATGTACAGCTTTAAATAATAATGTGTGTATGACACACACACACACACACACACACACATATACATAAGAACACCACACTCCATGAATGAAGCATTATAGATATGATTTCAGTGCTTAGAAACATGGGTGTGCTCCTGGCATGGCCCTCTGACAATTTGGCAGAATGGTTAAGGACATAGCATAAGAATCAAACTGAAGTGTCTAACTCCCAGCTCTACCACTTGTTAGCTGCGTGACCTGGTATCTATAATAGCTAATACTGATATTTTCTTCCTTGCGGTGTTCTTGTAAGCATTAAATGTCTTGATGCATGTGAAGTTCTAGAAAGCACCAGGCAAACAGGAAGTGCCCAATAAATTTTAACTATCATTTTTGATCTTCTTTGATTCTGGTCTTGCAGAAGATAAAATAGTTTCTTTCACATCTGGAGCATGTGTTAAATTTAGATTATGTTTCCCATTTAAGAATACATCTTCATAATATATCTTTTATTGTGATAGTGTCTGCAACTGTTACACCTTTATTTGTGATCTTTTTAGAGTTTGCAGATGGTAATGTACGGCTATTAGCATGTCTTGGGTATTACCCAGGTGATGGTTGCTTCTCAGGAATGAGCAGGTATATTTATATTGCTTTTCATGGACCTTTTGTGTGTTGTGTAAATAGGGTGGTGATATGATGATGACATAGACTATCCTGATACCTTCCATGTTGTTGGCCTGGTCTCTTCCCATTCGGTTTTCTTTTATACATGAGGGCAGAAGATGTTTGTCTCTTTTGTTCACTGTTATATTCACAACACCTAAAAGAGTGCCTGGTACACAATATCAGAAATGAATGCATCATGGTATTTCATGATCTAAAACCATTCACTTACTTCCCAGTATCTATCCAAGTCCATTGATTTTATTGTAATCTCAAATAACTGTTATATAACTACTTCTCAAAATATGCTAGATGGCTTCTGTTAAATTGAATAGCTTGTTTTTGTCTGAACATTCCCCTTCTTTTTTTCCTTTATGTGTATAGAGATGTTATTTTATCTACTGACAAATCTGATGCCATCACCTCTTTCATTACAAACTAAGAGCATGTCAAACTCTACCCCCACTTCTCTACTCACCTGCCACAGTCTCTCTCTCCTAAGTGCCCCTGGTTTTACTGATATATATTTCCTGGGTCATTTAACCATTTTTATATTCTAGTACAGTTACTTGCACATGCCATGTCTCCCTTCAGAGTAAGGTCCTTTTCTCTTTCACTTTTAAACCCTCCATAGTCCATGTAGGTAGGTAGCAACTACTTGGTAACAGCAGATACTTAAGGAGGGCCTACTTAGTGCCAGATACTGAGCCCAGTGGCAGGTTGGCTTCATAGGAATCTGAGTGATACTCTCTTCTTGGTGTTCTCTAAAAATATTTGCTAAATGAACAGTTGAACAAATTCACATTTTGAGCAGCATGGTGTTGCAAACAGGCCCTGGATTTGTACTGGACATACTGGCTTAAAATCCAGGCTGTCTGACTTTGAGATGTTAACATCTGCCTCTAAGAGAGTTAACATAATGGAGTGGAGTAGGGGTGCTCCTAGCCGAAGTGCGTGGGCTAGAGCAGGCATCAAACAAAAGCGAGTTTCTTCCTTCCTCAGACAAGGGCTATTTGAATGAAAGTAGAATTACTGGTTCTCGGGGTGTCATTATCTTTTTGTGGTGGTGGTTCTAGCTCTGGTTCTGTAGATCCTCTTTGAATGAGTCAAGCAAACTCATACAGTGCCTGGGCACTAGGGCTGTTTTGGGACCAGGCTGGGCTGCTACTCTTTCCTCCTAGAAGCTCTGGCAAATGTCTGTTTGCTTTGGTGGTTATAAATTGCTGCTTTCCTCCTGTTCTTTTTTTTTTTTTTTTAAAGATTTTATTTATTTATTTGAGAGAGAATGAGAGAGAGAGAGAGCATGAGAGCGGGGAGGGTCAGAGGGAGAAGCAGACTACCCGCTGAGCAGGGAGCCCAATGTGGGACTCGATTCCGGGACTCCAGAATCATGACCTGAGCTGAAGGCAGTCACCCAACCAACTGAGCCACCCAGGCACCCTCCTCTTGTCCTTCATGAAATACTTTCAGGAGTCTAAGTTTTGTTTAATGCATTTTTGTTTTGTCTATAGCACATGAAATTAAATCACTACTATGTGTGGGGAGCATTTTCACGTTTGTAAAACATCTTCACATCTATTATTTCATTTGGTACACTTGATAAGTCTGTGAGCATGGGAGGGCAGGGACCTGTGCCACTGTATGCCTTTTAAAGGCAAATAAGGAAATAGAACCTCAGCGTTTAAGTGGTCTTCCCAAGGTCATATAGCTTAAAAGTGGTGACACTGGAGGTCTATCCAACATCAGTCACCTGGCTACAAATTTCGCGCCCTCTCTACCCTACTGTCCTTACCCTGGAAGCAAAGGGAAACTCTGATATCCTTCATCCTGACAATCCCTTCCATTCTTCTTTGCAGAGGCATCCATCTTGAGCTACGATGGCAGCATGTACATGAAGATCATCATGCCCATGGTCATGCACACTGAGGCAGAGGATGTGTCCTTCCGCTTCATGTCCCAGCGAGCTTATGGACTGCTGGTGGCTACTACATCTAGGGACTCTGCGGACACCCTGCGCTTGGAGCTGGATGGGGGGCGTGTCAAGCTCATGGTTAACTTAGGTATCGTATGAAGTACCCTCTGCCACTTTGTTTGGGCTTGTCTTCCCTTTCTTTTCTGATTTTCATTGGTTTGATTGAATTCTTTGTTTGTTTCTTAAAAGTTAGCTGCTCACCTCTTGTTTAATAGACCAAGGATAAAACCCAACAGCAACAAACACCTTCTCCTTGTTTCTGCATGAGGTTTTGATGTCAATTTCTGGTTTCTGACAGTGGTGGTTTTTTTGTTTTTGTTTTTGTTTTTGTTTTTCCTAGATTATTTATTTTTTAAGTTTCCTTTCTTGGTTTTTTGGAACCGTTTAGCTTTGTGTAAAACACGCTACTTTGGTCCATCTTTTGATCAGTCACATTGCCATTAAGTCCAACTGCTTGGTCACCACTCAAAACAGTCAAAGCTGAGGGCAGAGATAAGACAGCAAATGGAGGCAAAATGGGAGGCTGGGGTTGGAGAGAACTAAGCTTTGTGAGTAGGATGAGAACTGCTTTGTTTATTTCCCCACAAATGGGGAATTCTGGTGGCACTGGTATTTCTTTGTACTTTCTCCTAGTGGGAGGACAAGTCAGATTGTTTCTGTTGTCCCATTGGAGAAATAATTTTGTAAGTTTATAGAGTCTCTGACACGTGGAAGGAGAATGTGGCCCCTGATATGTATCCCCTTCTTCCTTCCTGACATTCTTCCCCATCGTCTAGCAGCCCCTTTTATCAAGATTGTCGTTTCACACTGTTACTCACCAATTCCTCTGTCCTCCTCATGTAATACATATGAATTTTTCCTTAGTATTGAAAAATTACGACAATTTCAAATTTACAGCTTTATTGGGAGAGGATCTGTTCTTCCACTGTAATTATCTGTAATAGATACTTTGTAAACTCCCCTCATGATGGCCTCACATTTGCTCCTGCTACTGACCTTCTTGACTGGATTCTAATTGATCTTCTATGGAGGATGGGAACCTCTTGATTTCTGGAAGGAAAGAAACCAACCTCATTTCTACTCAGTAGAAAGTCAGTGCCCTCTGTCAACAGGATGAGTGGTATGGCTGAGTCCAAGCTTTCTAAGCCATGGATTTGTTTGGGTATATAGCATATGTTTGGATACAGAACTCCTTTACAAAGATTCCAGTGGAATGGCTTGTCAGAGGCATGGGGAAGACATGATGGACAAACGTACCAGATACAAGACCATATAAAACCTTAAATGGCCTAGTGGGGAGGTGGAGTTTGGAATCCATACCAGTCTTACCTAATGTCAGGTTGACTGGTTGCACTTGGAAAATGCCTACACTACGATCCTAAAAATCTCTAGGACACAGAGGACTGTTTTGAGCAGTGGCTTTACTTATGTCTTTTTTTTCCTTCCAATTTGCAGCTTTTACGACACTATGCCCTTGTTCTTGTCCAACCTCATTTGATTTCTGTTGTCAGTGTGTCTGTTGGTTTTTCTTTGGTTTGTGTATATGTGTGTTTGGTTATTTTGGGTTTTGTATTTCTTTTTGCTGGATCTCTGTGTTCTTGAGTTTTCAGTCCTCCCCACCATCAGCCATGGTAAATCAAAAGATGGTATTCAACCCTTCAAAGGCCCAAAGCCTGCGGCCCGCATAGCAAACAGCCTTGAGAACAGAGCGTACTGAGCAGCCTGCAGGGGCTGGCATACCCCTGTCCCTCCCACCTTCCCTTCCCTACACCATCCTCCCCACCTCCAACAAACCAACAAAAGAGTGTATATGATCTAAAACCAACAACCAGTAGCTGATTGTTTACTTCCCTGAAAAATAGCAGAAGAAATAAAAAGAATTAAAAAAAAAACCCAAATAAACAAAAAAATGAACATAACATCCTAAATAGTTCACAGAAAAAGATGTAGACAATTTTTAACTCTGAATCTATTTCAAAGTAAGAGAGAAGCACATATATAAGGATGATTAGCACCATGGGATCCTGGGGAAATGTATACTGTCCCTAAACAGAAAATAGATTTTCCTTCTTAGATATTGTTTTATAAAATGAGAAAGCCAATTGTGGTAGGTCTCATATCTTAGAAGAAGATACAAGTGGGGGAAGATAAAAGGGGATGAGGAAGGAGATGGACAGATTCTCTTTTACACACATGCGTGTGTACGAACACACGCGGTTAGTAGAGTTCCCATGTGCATTCCTAGAAACATTATTTTTCTATTTTAAACTTTGCCCCAAATCTGGGAGAAGTGCCTCTCAAAAAGACTGCATTTGCCTCTTGATTCCTTCTAGCATACACTCAGTCTAGCTCCTCCGAAATTGAGATATCTTAGGTAAGATGGAGTTGGAGAGCACTGTACTTTTCAGAAGCAATAATGACTTCTTTTTTTCCCTGAAGAGTATGGTTCACCAGAATGACTGGTTTGAATTTATTTACCTTTCTTTCAAACCTAACATGGAAAACCGAACTGAAATTCCCTGTGCCTATGTATACAAAACTCTTTACATTCATGCTTTATTTAAAGGTTCTCTTTCCCTTTCCTCCCCAAAATATACCCCTTTGTGAATGTTTTCTCCTATTATGAGTTCATATTTCCCTTTACTTAGTTAAAGAAGAAAACATCTCTAAGCAGGGTTTGCATTCATACTCTCTGCAAAAACTAACTTCCAATGATCATTTTGTTCACCATTTCAGTTGTGTCTCCTTTCTAGACTATGCACAAATGATATTACAGTTTATTTCAAATTGGTTACGTATATAAGCTCATGATGTAAAGCCTAGTATATATTTCTCTGATGTAATATATCCATCTCCTAAATGTCAAGGAGACTAGGCTTTCCTAAGGGCCTTGCTCTCTGAAGACAGCTGGGTGTGGTAAGAGCAGGCGTGAAAAGGGTCCTACAACACACAGCCTGTTTTTGAAAGTTGAGAGATTGGCTATTGATCAATCATATTTTGATCCCTTACAATTAAAACATATAATATTTTGTTATAGTATATTTAAATATTCAAAAACCTTATTGCAGTTAGCCAGTAATTTTGTGAGATAAACCAAGGAAGTGTTTTTATGCTTACTTTTACAGATGTGAGACAAATAAAGAAATGTAGGACTTTTCAGAGCTAACATAAAAAGTCGATAGTGGAGCTGAGACTAGAACCCAGGTTTCTAAAATGCTGGGTCAACGTGGGTTATCTGTTATCTCCACAGGTCAGTACTGTGTGGCTCAATGATGTGGCAGTCTTGATGACTTCTAACTGCTTTCATGATGGTTAACTTTTAAACATGCACAGAGGGAGTCTTTTTTCCCTAGTGCCTGGTTTGAATTGAGCCATACAGCTGAAAAGTCAGTCAGTATTGGTATCTCATTCATGGCCCTTTTGAATCCTCAGCAGAACACCAGCAAGCCTTCTTCAATGGTGGAGGCGCATAGGGAGTGTCATGCAGTTTGGTTAGTTGTATTCAAATTCTCTAGATGCTCGCTCTCTCTGGCAACATGGGCTTGCTGACAACTGTTTACAGTGTGCATTGTTGAAAACATACAATTCCTAGAAACATTGACCTCTTCCATGCTCTCAACCCAAAGCTTATTAATCTAGAAAATAATAATTGCTCATTTACTAAAATAAAACAAAAAAACATCTAAATGAAACAGGATGAACAACACAGACATACACAGACACACATACACCCCTCAGATACCTTGCCAAGGGTAAGGCAGAGTTTGAACTTTGGCTGCTATTCAAGATAGATCTAAGGAAGTTGCTTTTCCAGCCCAATTCCCTGGATTCACTTTTCGTTAAAAAATACATCCTCACTATCAAGACTACCCTCTCAGAGCCTATGAGCAAGGCACTGGGATAGATTTATTTTTCTTGAACCACTTATTCTTCAGGTAAAATATCAAAATAATTCATCACTTCTTGGCTTAACCAGTTGTCTACCACCTGGAAAGCTCCAAGTCCTCACATTGGTTTAGAGACACCATTCAGTTCATGGAACCATTTGAGTGAACCCAGCACCTCTCTCTAGACCAGGTCCTTGTCTAAAAATAAAATCCTCAGGGTGCCAGGGTGGCTCAGTCCATTAAGCATCTACCTTCGGCTCAGGTCATGATCCCAGGGTCCTGAGATCAAGCCCAGCGTCGGGCTTCCTGCTCAGCGGGGAGCCTGCTTCTCCTTCTCCCTCTGCTCCTCCCCCACTCTTGTGCTCTCCCTCAAATAAATAAATAAATAAAATCTTTAAAAAATAAAAATAAAAATAAAATCCTCAACAGCATAGAAACGAAGGAAGACAATGCCTTCTTGTTGACAGTTCTCAGGTTTGTTGCTTTAGGCCCACTCTTTCTCGTCCCTTCTCTCTTAAGCATGCCCATACAACTGTTTCCCCTCTCTCCTGAATACATCAGGAAGGGGCATTTCTCCAGCTTTGGCTGATGGCAGGTGCAACCCGTAGCTGAAGCCCCACCCCTTCCTCCCTACTTTGCCCTTCCCCTTCCCAGTCCTCACCAGGGGAATGGCCTCCTCTGTTTGGTGATCGTACCAGTTGCTCCAGGGCTGTTTGCTCCCACTTTTCTGTTGCGGTTGACGACACATGACAAACCTAACCGCACGAAACCAAACCCAGATTTTTCTCAAGAGATGTTCTTCTGGGGAACAAATAAGCGTACCACCTCCTTCCTCAGAATGATTGGGTGTTCTAGATTTCTCCTATCTGGATTTCCATAGTTTCATTCTGCCCTGTCCTTTGCCACTGGTTCCTCTTTCACTTGCTTACTTAAAATGGTTTACTTTGGGAAATTCAAATGGTGGCATTATCCTTTAGGAGTCCTCCAAAACTACTGGGTCAGCCTTAGGCAGAGGAGCTCAGTTTCTAACTGTATTTTTTTCCTGTAACTTTTTTTCTTCTTCTTGTCTTACTTTTACTTTTTAGTATCCAGCTTTAAACAAATTCTTATGGGAATTCCCACCATGATAAGTCAAATTTAGTTTCAACTGGGCAACTTTGTCACAACTAATCTGAGACCTTTTTTAACTGTTCTACCCAATCCCCTACAAATATAATCATTGACTCTAGACCTTTTGCGCTGTTCATGACTCTAAACAGATATTAATAAAAAGATAGATACTCAGAACTCTGGCATAGGATTCCCTGTCGGGTTACCAGGACTGGAAGATTAGCACCCTTTCTTCCCTCTCTTTCCCATTAAAAAATGTAAAAACAAAGAATTTTCTTCCCTCAAGATGCAGAATTACAGACTGAAATAGGTAGGAGGTCAAAGGTGCCCAAGACCTCCTCCCCATATACCTGTCTCGCCTTCTCCTTGAATGCTGTAGGCACTTGATTCAGTCTGAGCATTCAGGCAGGAAGACGAAGATGGGCTTCGTGAGTGGGTTGGTCTGGGAGCCTTTGAAACAGTAGCAGAGAACCCCATCAATTGTGATAACATCATACAACTCCTTTTACCCTACACCCAACCCCACCTCTCTAAAATCTGGGATGGGTGTTTGTGCGGTTAGCTGTTTGCAAGTGGCCATTTTATGACAGGAAATGACCAGGTGGTATTAACCCTTTCCTTATCTCTAGGGATAATGGCACGTCTGCCTATGTAAATTTCTATAGCATCTGGGGCCCTAGCAAAGAAGAGGGTGGAGGGAGTTTGTTTTTAGAAAAAGAGAAAGGGTTAAATACTGCACTGAGAAACTTCATGGACAGATTTTTTAAAAACATAAACAATGTGTCAGATTGGTAATATATCTTTGGAAAACTAATATAAAAATTGTGTTGATGCTATTTTTAAAGATAAATTTTAAGAAAATCATTATAGGGGGAACTAGAATATAATCTGCATTTGGTGGAGAAATTTTTACATAATTTTCCAAGTTGAACAAAATTAATATTTCAAAGTTCAGGTTTGAAATACTTTATATAAATGAGTAGGTTTTTGAAAAAAAAGAGCAGCATACTCGGTGTCTATTGTGGATATATATGTATACCAGTATATATCTTTATACATATGTGTATATATATGTGTGTGTGTGTATATATATATGTATCCAACTTTACTAAATAATATACTGTACATATACACCCACCCTTAAACTTGTACATACTGTATATATATAAAATGGCCACATTTCTTGCGTGTGTCTGTCCCCGGAAGGGTGGACTGATTGTTTTTGGATGTCTGCAGCTGTTACCTTGAAGGATGCAATTTCATCTTTCATTTATTTTTCCCCATCTAGACTGTATCAGGATAAACTGTAACTCCAGTAAGTTTTCCCTCAAGTTTCATTTTGTTCTTAAAGAAAAGAAAAACTGACTTTATTTTGTTTACTGTTTATGAGCTGTTTTTTGTTTGAATTATTTTCTGTTCTGACTATGGAGTTGGTGGGAGCTGGGGTTGGCAAGATGAAGGGCTGGGGTGAGGGTAACGGGCTGAGTGTGGCCCAGGGCGTGGTTTCTGAATTGGGGTGGGTCCTCTCTTCTTTCCTTGCATTTGCTCTTTATGCAGAAAAGGAGGAAAGGGCACCTGGATAAGGAAACAACTTGAAAATGAATTGAAATGGTAATTTATTGTTTTGGGGGAAGTAATCCTCAGGGGTGGACCAAAAACATTAGAGCAACCAGAATGCACTTCTCCACTACTGAAAGCTTCAGAAAATAAAAGCAAAGTTCATGACCCAGGAGGTGGCTGCCAACTCTGACATTTCTTTCCCAGTATTTATCACTGTGGGGTTTTTTTTTCTCAAAGGGCGGGCAAAGCGTTGTTCTTGGTGATAATGCAACATTTTAACCCAAGTCTTGAGACACGTTCTGGCTCTTCTGAATGAAAAATTACAGCCTATTATATTTACTTTATCCCATTCAAATATTCTGGTTCTTGAAGAAGAGTGTTCATGAAGTGCAGGCTGAATAGCACTCACGTATTTCTTCCTCTGCCTCAGAAATGAACATTAACTGGAGTCATGAGGTCAGAGAACCAGAAGAGAAAGAGGAAGGATGGGCAGGAGGGAAAGAATAGGTCTAGTTGACAAAAGGAAGAAAGGAAGAAATATACTTTGAGTCTTATAGCATCTTATATCAGTTAAGATAATTAAATAACTAACTAGGGTAATTAGGGCAATTAGCTATAACAAACAATGCCAACATTTCAATGGCTCGACAGAAGACAGGTTTATTTCTCCTTCAGGCAAAATTCAGTGCCAATGCCAGCTCTCTTCAAGGAAGTAATTCAGGCATCTAGGACTCTTTCATGGCCTGGGTTCACCATCTTGGAGTTCTAACTTCCAGCCATATCATAGGGAAGAGAGAAAGAGCTTGGATATAATGCAGTGTGTTTTTATTGCCTTGCCTGGAGTGATGGACATCACTTCTGCCCATATTTTCTCAAACATGACTCCATCCAAAACCCAAAGGAAGCTGGGGATATGTTCCTCCTGTGGATCTGGGAAGATGAAATTAGACTGATTGAGCACCTAACACACATGATTCTCAGTATGACCCCTTCATTTTTTACTTCTTTCCTCATTAGGGCCTTTCAGTAGGAACAAAGTCAGAAAAGGAAATAATCCAACTTTTATGTTTCATTTGCTTCTTTATTCCATCATATTTTATAGGTGCTACTGGTTTAACCTTCTTTCTTGGGAGATTGATTATCAGAATGACAAACTAATAAAGCCCAAAACACTTTTTTGGGGGGCCAATGTTCCATGTAAATTAACAAAGGAAAAGAAATGTAAAAAATTGATATAAACAAGCACTTCCTAAAGTAGAGTGCTTTATGCTTGTCTTGGAGTCATTTTCAGTTAATTTAAGCAATGTCCTATTTTGCTGTGTTTAAACATTTCTAATTAGCCAGAAATTTCTCATGATATTTAGATCATTAAAAGCCTAATTGAAACATCCTTTTTTTTCTAAAGACTGGCGTTTTCTCTTTCTTCAAGCAGCTTTATTGAGATATAATTTCTATACCACAAGATTCATCCACTGTAAGCCTACAATTCAGTGATTTTTATTAAATGTATAGAGTTGTCCAAACACCACCACAATCACATTTTAGAACTTTTCCATCACCCCCACCCCCCAAATTTTCCTCATGTGCATTTGCAGTTAATCGCTGCTCTTACCCTTAGCCCTATACAACTGCCAGTTTGCTTTTATCTCTATAAATCTTCCTTTTTCTGGACTTTTCATATAAATGGAATCATATAATATGTAGTCATTTGTGTTTGGCTTCTTAAAAAAATTATAGTTCATTTACGGAAAGCATGAAGGTGGAAAAGTTTCATTCTAAGTTGAACTTAGCATCTTCTGGCTTAGATACTTATTTGCAGAATAGAGAACTGAAGGAGTTATTTGATCGGGATATCTGGACTTGCTTTCTGTGCTCTATCCACACTTTATCTTGCAATTAATTTCACATATATTATCTGATCAGCCATGAAAAGTCATCTTTAGACACATTCCAGAATTCTTTATTCTAGGAAGGCAATGCCTCTTTTTTTTTAAAGATTTTATTTATTTGTCAGAGAGAGAGAGAGTGAGCACAAGTAGGGGGAATGGCAGGCAGAGGGAGAAGCAGGCTCCCCACTGAGCAGGGAGCCCGATTCAGGGCTTGGTCCCAGGACCCTGGGATCATGACCTGAGCCGAAGGGAGACATTTAACCGACTGACCACCCAGGCGTCCCATGGCAATGCCTCTTTTCCAGGACATAGATGCCAGCAGGTTTTCTAAATGTGATAAAATATTTTCTATTCAGAGCCCCCAAAACCATCATTGAGAAGAAATATGTCAGCAAATATGTGTTCCCTACTTTGATCACAGTATAGAAAGAGTATAACTAGTTTTAGTTCGATATTTAGGTAAAGAGCCAAGATTGGATTTTGGAAATCAATTTTGAATTCTTAAGATAAACCTTTAACATACTGAGGAAGTTAATTTTGGGGAGAACATCAGAGGAAGAATACATAGTGCCCACTAAATGAACAGTGGTTGAATAGAAACCAAAGAAAACAAAACAAAGCAGGAGTCCTTTAATCTAATACCTTGAGTGCTGAGGTATATAAATGTGCACCCAGGGGAATGAAGAGTCACAAAGTGAAAGTGACATATTTTCTTGAAGTCAATTTTAATTGTTGATTTGGAGTAAAAACTTGAATTGAGACCAAAGTGATATGTTATGCCGAAGAATGCAAATAAGTGTGTATCTTATTTAGTTTATGAATCTTAGGTTTTAAGAAAAACTAAGAATTCAAAGACATGTAATTTTTATCATGTATCTTCTTTTTTCCATCCCTGGCATTATTGGCACTTGGGTGGAAAAGTTCGAGAAGGCTAGGCAACTAAAACGGGTCCAGGTAATCAGAACTTCTCAAACCTCTCTGCTTGTGGACTAGATGTCAAAGTTCATAGTTCAGTCTGTTCTGGGATCTAAAGCTGTTTTGGTAATAGGTGGGCAGATCCTTCCTCTTACCCAGTTTTTGTGATGAGATTGATTTGTAGCCTGAGTTTCAGAGGGAGGGATTTTCCTGTTATGTCTCAGGTGTCATTTCAATAGAAGTCAGAGGGTGTTATTACTCATGTTTCAGAACACAGCTGCTTTTTTCCCTTGAAGGGACATACTGAATTAAGCTTTAACCACGTTTGAATTTAGGTTCATGCACTTTTCCAGTAATCCTTTTTTAGAATGTCTGTCCTCTGGAAAGTCAGGTAAAATACAGAATGACATCATCTATGTTTTTCTTCTTCATCTGCTGCAAAATGTTTGGATAAATGGTTGTTTCCAAGGGTTTGTGTGACACTCTTAGAGAAAAGAGCATGAAAAAGAAGGATGATCTAGTGTAAGGAGAAGACAACTGGCCATAATAGAGGATAGTGATCTTGAATGAAAGTCTCTTTCTTTTGGCCCTTGTTATCTGGTCCTTCTGTCAATGACTTTGGCCCAGCTCTGTGCTGAGTGTTTCCAAGAAGAGGAAACAGGTTTTTTGTTTGTTTTTTAATCAGCTTCTCTGCCTTCCTTCCTCTTTCTCTTTTCCAATGCTTTGTCGTTCCCCATAAGATCTATGATATACTTATCATTACTCATTCTAAATCTTGCTACCCCTGCTTTCCAAATCCTCCAAGAATACCACACATAAATTCTTTTCTGGCTTCTATCCCCAGACATATATTAGAGAGTATACAAATCGAGGCCTTTGGTTGAAATTGGGACATTGCTGGATTTGATTCAATTGGCAGGAATATTCAAAAATATATAATCAGGAAATTTCCAGCTTAGAACTTAGTTTTAAATTGCAAAAGATCAACAGAGTTGGCAGTCATCATGGTGATTGAACTACAGGGTGGCCTGGAGCACTGCTAAAGAAAACAGGGCTACTTTCTGGGGAATTTTGGAGAAAATCACCTGTTCCTACAGTTCCAGTTCCATGAGGCTGGCAGTACCCTAAGAAGTGTGCGGTTCTGAAAACAGGTATGGACTTCCTATTGGTCTCATGGACGTTTGCTCAAATCAAAGTATGGAAAAAGGTTTGTTGTTTTTCACCTTGTCTGATTTTGACTCTGCCCTTTGATTTCCTAGCCCCTACTTTATTCTCTCCCTTTCAAGCTATGTGCAGCACAGCTTGAATGAATATAGTATAGTCATATTAATGACAGATGCTAAGACAGCATGAATGACTATAATGAACACATAAAAATAACTATCAATTTCATCCTTTTGTTTTTTAGCCTTTCCCTTCTCTGAAAGGCTGATTCCTCTGTGTATGGTCATTTTCTCAGTCTTTCTAAAAAGAGGTGTATATATCATATGGAAATTGTGAGTTTGTGTACATGCCTGATTATTTAGGGAGATGTAGGAACCCCCCCCCCCAATTACGTTGAACTTGAAGTCTTTATTTATCTGTAACAAGGTTCGGTGTTTTCCTCTTAGATATAAAGGAGAAAAGAAATAGAGTGCCATACAAAAATATACTGACCTTAAAACACTCAGTGTCATCCTGTAGTCACTTGTGTGAGAGAACAGCTTTGATAATCCTGTCCCCTTCCATAGACTCTGTTATCTTTGAATCATCATAGAAGTGTACAATTATATAAGAGCTATATGAAAATAACATCATAAGGATATGATACCTCCTAGTCATACCTCTAAAGGCTACTAGTATTTACTAAATATTCCTTCTCTTGCACCGGTTTGCCTAGCAGTTGCTTTTTGCCTTTTGCATTAGCTTCTGTGCCTTAGGCTTTTTTTAAGCAGACTCAATTTCCAATGTCTTGGCCAAGTCAACAGTGTGTGGGTGTTTCTTGCTTAATTTAGGCATAAATTAATAGGTTGGTGAAATGCAGTTTATTACACTAGGCTTTTGGGGGTTTTTGCTTCCTTTTTCTCTTTCTTCCCTCTCTATGGTACTGGACTATGCTATTTCATCTTTAGGCCTAGTTTATCTAGAAATCCCAGAGCTGAATTGTTTAGCTCATCCCATTAACTCAGAAACACATACCTGAGGTCCACAGGAAAGCTGACTTCTTCACTATTAAAAGTCTTCTGGGAAGAAAATTCTGAACCCTCTTTGGTATTTGTTCCAAGATTTGGATAACCATGACTGTCAGTCATTTGCCTGATCATATCACTTAGAGTTTTAGTGGAGATGGAAAATCACAAAGCGGAATCTTCTGTATAATAATGTATTGTGTATCAAACTATCAACATCACACCTGAGAGTTTCTCTTTCCCTACTAAATGATTATGCTCTGCTTTTCTCAAAACCTGATTTTTAAAAAATAATACATCATTTTTGCCCCTTTGGAATGTTTTATATTTTTTATAACATAAAACACTTCAAGTACAAGTTTACTAATAGTATAAATAATAGCCAGATTTGAGTATGATAGTAGGGTGCTTCCTAAACATTTAATATTAAATTCTTCTTAATAAATACTAATTCAGGATGTTTTTTTTTTTTAAATAGTTAAAAAACTGTACATGGAACAAAGGAAAAGTAAAAATTCTCACTCTTATCTCTTTCTAGAACCCAAATTCTCATTCTCAGAGGCAACCAAAATTATCAGTCTTTTGTATATTCTCTCAAAGATAATCCACGAGTATACAACATACAGTTATAACCATATTCTACCCCTTTTTCCCTTCCTTGTCCTTAACACAATGTTAACACATTCTTCTGAATTTTGCTCTTTTTCACTTAAAATATTTTAGGGACTATTTCATGTAAGAATATTAAGGTCTCCTTTATTCTTTTTAATGGTCACATAATACTGCATTTTATGGAGATACCATAGTTGATTAAATCAATATCCTACTGATATACATTTAGATTTTTTCTAGCTTTTTACTACTGCTAAAACTAAAAAACAAACAAACAAACAAAAAACACATGTTTTTGTTTATTAGTCTTTGCAGGAATGTCTATCTGATAAATCCCTAAAAGTGGAATTAACTAGGTCAACAGATAAGTCCATTACAAAAACTGATAGATATTGCCCAAGTGCATTCCAAAGAAGTTGTACAGATTTACGTTCCTACCAGCAATATGTCAATGTTTGTTTCTCCTTACCCTCGCCACACCATATTGTCAAACTTTTTGTTCATTTTCTCAAAATACTCTTCAAAATGTTGCTGTCACATATTCCAGGGAGAGCCATTGTCACCCTTTTCCTTCCATCCTTTTACTTTTTCAAGTATATGTAGGGACCATTGTTATTCAAAACTTGGGTGCCGACTTCTCCCAACTTCTCCTAGAAATCTTTAAATAGAAATCTCTTATAGCAGCATTTCTCATGTTAATCTTGTTTTTGTTTTCTAGTAAGCACAGGTGTTGTAGAAAGGTGGCAATATGTTATAGTAATTTTGTATGATTTCCCTCTTAGGCTCCTCTTATCTATGTTAGAATCTCAGCAAAGAGGCACTTTAGTGCAATTACCAAGAGCAAGCAGGACTGTGGCACCAAACAGCCTGGGTTTAATCCTTGTCTCTACCACTAGTGATCTATGGGTCTTTGGACAATTTATTTCCACTCTCAGTTTTCTCAATTGTAAAATGGGCATGATTACAGTGTCTACCTGTTTAAGTGAGAACAGAACCTAGAACACAGTCTGTGCTGTATGTGTGGTGGTGGTGATGATGATGACATCATGATGATGACAACTGAAAAGATGATCTCTTGAGAACTATACTTGTTCAAGAATGGATGGTATATATTCCTAAAATATATATTCCTTGGTAGCTTAATAGATGCCTGTAAAATAAGCATCCTACTTACTCCATCAATTACTCAGGGCAGTAGTAAACACTTTTCAAGGCCATCAGAGTTGCACTGGATTCTGCATCAGTAACATTATTAATAAGATGATGGATACGACCATCATGGGGTCATATTGGGACTTTTTTTCCTCTCGGTGCATTTTGATAAATAAAAATTTGATGTTAACCCAAAACTAATGAAAACATTTTAACTTCATGAGTTCTTCTGTGTTTGTTTCTGGAACCTTGGTATCATTTTAATAAACACTTAATAGTGGTCTAAAGTGCAAATATCTGTGAAATGCACAGGTCTGAGTAGATGATATCATCATATTTGTGACTTTAATATCTTCTAATATCAATTTCAGCACTCTAAATAGGAACCAAAATAAAGTCGAGTCAGAGCAATGAGAGTTTTTGCAGCAAGGGTATAGATTTCTGGCTAAGAATGTTACTGTATGTTCAGTTTCCTTGGCGCATTCCTTTTATGGCTTTAAAAATCATCACATTCATGCAGACCGTGATTAGAAAGGAGAGCTAGTTCACGAAGAGGAGAAAAGGGCCATCTTCTTTTTAGGAGATCTTGTATTTTGGTTTCACCCAATTTGTTGAAGCATAGTATGATGAGCCAATATGTTAAAGATTCACACTTGGACCTTTGGGTAATTAAAATCATGCACATGCCGTACAAAGGCTGGTGGCCAGCCTTTATCAGATCCATATGTGGTGACCACTTAGCAGTTAGAACTACAGTACCATCCACCCCCAACTTCTGGGAATGTCCTTTGAGAGCAGATTAAATGAGACCCTAAAAGAAGAAATGTCTCCTTCAGTGACGCTACCCAAGGCCACTTTTTTTCTGATTTCAAAATGGTCCCTGTGCTCTGGAATACAAATATATCATCTTTTGGTTGCTTCTCTTGTGTACATTGAGCCCCTGGTGTGGAAGAGTCCTCTCAGGAAGGTATTTTAGCAACTGTTCATCTGGATTTTAGAAAAGGTAAAGGGATTGAGATCAAGTGCCCAGTTAAAGAGTAGATGGGAAGTGAGAGTGACACATTAAATTATAAATAAGTGGCTTCCAAAGGAGAGTGTGTTTTGTCTCATCCAAGGAAGAAGCAGAGGAAGTAGCAGAGGAGAAAAGAGACTAAGTTAAAAACACAAGATCTCACAGAATGTATAGATATAAGCAAAGTTCATTGAGTTGCTGACTTCTAGGAAAGATTGCTAAATAAAGGAGTAAACTTTCTCTATCTAAACATCTTAAAAATAGGCAAACACCTTACCAACGTAGGAATGATCTATTGTGAACTACCCAGGTGAGAGAGGTGATGTAGACTCCCAGAAGTGTTTCCCAATCACAGTTCAAGCCACTGGAATTAATCGTGTTAAATTAGTGTCCGTAGTTTGGAGACCTATGCATACGTATAGTGGTATCTTATGTTAGCACAGCCTAAAATTTCTGTGCTGATGTTTGCCACTGTTTGATTTTCATGACCTGAAGCTACCTTGAATGTAGTATATGCTCAATAAATAATTAAATCAATGAGGTAATGAAATGTGCCTATCCCTCTATGTTTTTTTTGTTTTGTTTTGTTTTATTATGTTATGTTAATCACCATACATTACATCATTAGTTTTTGATGTAGTGTTCCATGATTCATTGTTTGCATATAACACCCCTCTATCTTAATTTACTATTTATACAAATGCTCTTAGTAATCACCATGAGAGATATAAGCTGACAATTATAAGCTATGACTCTTTGTCTTGTTGTCATTCTATAAGGAAGAAAATTAACCAAGAATGACTTTGTTCTTTTATCCCTAAAATCTGAAAGGATATATATTACTTTCTCTTTTTTTTTTCTTTAGAATTAGTAAAAAGAAAATAAAGTAAAGAAAATAAAGTAAAATAAGGGATTTTAGACAAAATGAAGATTTTCATGAGGTCTCATTTAGCCAGGTTTTTGTTGAAATCCAGAAAATTTCATGAAGGAAGATGAGTATTAGTAAATATTATATGTTGTCACTCTTCCTCATTCTTCATTCACTTATTCCAAGAACATTTATTGAGAGTTAACTGAATTCCAGGTGTTGATGTCAGTTTTAGGGGTTTATACTATGAATTTCCAAGGAAAATGCCAAAGGAATCTAGAAGACTGGGCACCCCTTTTTTTCGTTTTCTCTTTCTCTTGTAGAAATTGGAACTCAGGTGCATGTACAGAGGGCCCCCAACTTATAATGACTCAACCTCTGATTTTTTTGACTTTACAATGGTGTGAAAACAATGCACACTCAATAGAAACTATATTTTGAATTTTGATCTTTTCCTGGGATAATGAGAAGCAGTATGATACTCTCTCGTAATGCTGGGCTGTGGCAGTGAGCTGTAGCTCCCAGGCAGCCATGCGATCATGAGGGTAAACAAGTGATACATTTGCAACCATTCTCTGTTTCACTTTCATTACAGTGCTCAATAAATTACATGAGATATTCAACACCTTATTATAAAATAGGCTTTGTTAGATGATTTTACCCAACTGCAAACAAATGTTCAGAGCATGTTTAAGGTAGGCTAGGCTAACCTGTGATGTTTGTTAAGTTAGGTGTATTAAATGTACTTTAAATTTGTGATATTTCCAACTTACGATGGATTTATTGGGTTGTTTACCCCACTTTTAAGTTGAGGAAGGGGATCTATGTCTCTCAAATCCAGATGAGTTTTTCATAGATTTTGTTTAGGGATGGTTCATTTCAACATTCGGTTGAACAAAATAGTTTCTTTTTTTCACAATACATTTGACCCTTGAACAATGTGAGGGTTAGGGTGCTGACCTCCTTGCAGTGGAAAATCCACATACAACCTTTGACTGCCCTAAAACATTACTACTAATAGCCTACAGTTGATCAGAAGCCTTAATGATAACATAAACAGTAGATTAACACATTTTTAAGTTCTATGCATCATATACTGTACTCTTACAATAAACTAGAGGAAAGAAAATTATTAAGAAAATCATAAGAGAAAATACATTTACAGTAGTGTACTGTAAAAAATCTGCATATAAGTGCACCTGCACAGTTCAGATGCATTTGTTCAAGGGTCAACTGTATATGTGTATTCCTTGTGTTGAGGTCCTGAGCACTGGTCTACTTAGCTAGATTTTTTTTCCTGATTTCTCTTTTTCTGTTTTTGGCTTGCCTTCTCTCATCTGACCACCTGCTTGGAGCCAAGCACGGTGTGTTCCTGCTTTCCTTTCAACAGCTGTATTTCAAGCACTGTGATTTTGAGTAAAAATGGTGTTTCTGTTTTCCTTTCTAGTTTTTGAAGTTTTCTTTTTGTACTGTGATCCATTTTATCTGTCTAATTGCCACCGTAATATTTGTAAGGTGATAAGTTCAATAAGTATTAGTGTTAGGCACAGTTTGTATTTTGAAAATTAGGAAGGGCCACTTGATCAGTGAGCTGTAGGATGTGCTATCATTATCAACCAAACCTTCCATTCCTGTTTGGTGATAAAATAAATACATCAATGGATCTACTTCCCCATAGTGCCTAAAAATACGTGTGTGTGTGTGTGTGTGTGCGTGCGTGCAGGTATGACCTACTGATTCAGAGCATCTCAACACAGTTTTTCTCAATTTTAGCGTCAATTTTGGGAAGAAAACTTAGGGATCAGGGGTTGTTGCTTTTAAAAGAAATGGAGTCATTTTTCTGGCTGTTCTGTTGACTCAGTGACTAAAATCACAAAGCTTTTTAACATAGAATTTATTGGAAGTTAGGGAAAGAAACCTTAAAGGGATATATACATTTTCCTTCTAAAAATAAAGTTAGAGTAAATCTGATTATATAATAACCGAACATGAAAAGATGACACCGTTATCACTAGAGCTTTGTGCCAGTGCTTTGTCAGAAGCGGTGTTCATGGTAGCTTCTGGAAGGGCCCTCATTAGGGAGTGGGAAGCAGGAGAATATATCAAGGGGTGAAAGCAGGAGGTGTGGAGTTTAGTTATAATGATCTAAATGTCTATCTTCCTGAATGGCTGAAGTTACATTGCAGTAGAAAAATGTTAAAAGGCCTATGTGTTCCAGAAGAGAGACAAATGTAATGGAGGTCATGTCTCCGGAAGCAAAGTCTCGAATGGTTATGAGCTCAGGGTCTTCCCAAGAGGCCTGTGGGAGCACATATTTTAATAGCACCCTATTACAAATGGGGAAACCACAGCTTATGGAATCCAAATGCACTGTATAAGGTCTCAGAGTGATTAGTAGCAGGCATGAGTCTTCATAAATCTCAATTTCTGATTCTTAATCAAATGAGCACTCTTTGTCACCAAAGTCAAATTACCTTATAATGTTACCACAGGATATTTTTTTTCTTTAGAATTAGTAAAAAGAAAAAAGCTGGGGGGAGGTACCACTGCAAAGGTACCAGTTAGAAAGGATATGATGACCTACACTCTTAGATGTGGGATGAACAGCAACATAAACAGAATGAAATTTAGTTTTGAACCTAGGAGATGACAGAAATAAAATTGGCATTATTCACAAGTGTGGGCAGGTTAAAATCTACTGCATAAACAGAGGGCTCCTCCTCTGTTCCAGAGGTAATAAAAAGGAAGAAAATTGGAAATACTGAAGGGGGGAGGAAAGAAAGCCCCTTTATTTCCTGTGAGTGGTTTTCCTGTGATGGTCAGTCTGGAAGCCCTATTCCTTTCCTCCCTCCCTAGAACCTGAGGGAAAGGAACAGCCCTGCTGACCGAAATGAGGATGCCCGCAGGGCTGGGATGGTGAGAGCAGCAGGGACAGAAGGCTTGAAAGGAGCAAAAGCAGCAGACCGCAGGAACAAATGTGTGCAGGATAGGCAAAGCTGAAAAGAAAGAAAGGGCATACAAGTATCCCTTATGGAGAAGAGTCATGTGTCTTACAACTATAGAAAAATTCTGTGTTTTTCTGATCTCACAGAGGGAAAAAAAAAAATGCAGAAGAAGATGAAGACATATGATGAAGCCATTGGGCTAGGGGGTGGCTAGAGGAGGATTACCATTGTCTTGTGAGAAGAAATGGATATTTGAAATGAAACTCACACGATATACCTCTCAGTAGTTGGGATGTTTCACTTAACTGTTTGATTCACTGATTGTTATTTACAAGCAAACCCTTTTGATAAAGGAACCAATTAAAAAAAAAGCTTATCAATTGTCAGAAATAGAAAAGCTAGATATTGTACCACCCTGATGATGGGGTAAGGTACTTGTCTGTGGCTGAGTTTTTCCACAGCCCTACACACCTGGTAGAAAACAGAAGAGTGAGGATCTCATGATTAACATCTCAAAGGCATGAAAATTGAATGCTGAGGGAAGACACTACTCCATTCTTCCCCTTCTCCAAGTTTTCCCTGAGCACTTTCACTCCATCGCAGTGAAAGTGGATGCTAATCCATACACAAGGACATATGCAATAAAATTTTGAAAATCTTTGCTCTTGTTACAGAAAGTGCATCAACGTCCCAGGTGGCTACTAGTTACAGCAAAAAATAATAGCAAAGATTGAGTGTTTTCTGCATGCCAAACCCTGGGATGAGCACTTTGCTTGCATAATCTTGTTTAATCTTCATTCCAGTCTTATAAAGGAGATGTTATCTTCATTTTAGAAATGAGACTTCATTATGCAAAATGCTTTGCCCAGCTTCAGATTCAGTCTCTTTGATCCCAAAGCCACGGCTGCTCACCATGGCCCAGAGTACCTCTTCTGCTTAGATGCTACAATGTGGATGCTCAAGTGAATGCAGTCCCCCACCCTCAGTCAAATGCTGATGGGACTCCTGAAAGATGACACTTCTAGTCACCAATAAATCGCATTTTTTTTAGGTTAATCTTTCTGTAACCTTGGCCTTTCCAGAGTCAGGCTTCCTTCGCTCAGATTTATAGGTATATTAGTGTCCCATTCTTGTTCATAACTAGTCTCTAAGGCACTGTTTAATTCTATGACTGAAAGGTCCTTGCCATTTAGAGATGCGTAGGGGATGAATTAGGAATGATCATACAGGCATGGGGATGACTAGGAAGAGGGTAGTGAGTGCTATGATGACCTAACTGATCATTGCTCAGTCATCCTCCGTGTGTCCAGTGCTTTGTTGGCCTTCCTTTGGTAATATTGGTATTCCCTGTCTTTGTCTCTTTCCGTTATACTCTAGCGCTCTTGTCTTAGCAAACAGAGTATAGTTACTCAAATTCCCTGAGCTCTCTACACCGGTGTCCCTGCGTTCATGCTTTGTGTTATGCACCATACACCATTTCTCTCTGTATCTGCCTAGCTGACTACTGCTCATCCTTCGTGATGCTCAGGGGTCACGATTCATGAGAAGACTTTCCTTTTACCCCTGGCATGTCAGGTTTTTCCACCTCTAGGTTCCCATAGTATTTGGAATGCACGTCTTTCAGAACTCATCACATTCTTGTTGCTTTACTTGCCTACCTGTGTATCTCCTGAACCAATCTCTGGATTCCTCACAGTTTGGAAAAAGTGTCCTATTTATCATCGGGTCTTCCCTGCTTACAACAGAAGCACACCTATGGTTGCCATTAATGCACATTTGTTTAATTAATCAATAATGACAAACTTAATGACTTGAAACTTTGGGCCACAGGAGAAATCTGCATGGATGAGTATAGATCTCTTAGAGGAAAATTATTCCATATTTACAAAGAGGGAAATCTCAGTAGCTCCTCGCTTGCCATGATAAGGACATTTGTCCAACTCCTACAGAGAAAATATGTTTTTAGAAATCCTTACTAAATACCGCTACATTAGAAGGCTAACATTTAATATGAGGAAGTGTGATTTCGGAGCAATCGGATTATTCTTTCGCCTAGATGGGAGTGGTTCAAAGAGACATTTAATAAAGGCACAAGTTACCTTTGTGGAGTATTGCTTTGCACGTGGCAGAGTGTGTTGGTCTTATCTTACCTACCCTGGATTTTTAACCTATACTCTTTCCTGTACTATTGTTGGAGGCCTCCGTAAGCTTCAAAGGAATCTTAAGGAGAATAAGGATGATTACTCAGAACAGAAAAACAAAACACAGCTGCAGCAGGAGTGGCAGCATTCCATAGTGGGGAGGACAGAACTTTTAGGCTCTGCTACTCATTAGCTCTTGTTTTTATTATTATTATTAATGTTATGTTATTTAAATTCAATTGATCAACATATACTGTATTATTAGTTTCAGAGGTAGAGTTCAGAGACTCATCAGTTGCATAGAAATCACGTGCCCTCCTTAATGCCCATCACCCAGTTACCCCACCCCCCCACCTGCCTCCCCTCCAGCAACCCTTAGTCTCTTTCCTAGAGTTCAGCCTCTCTTATGGCCCTTAGTCCTGAGGCAATTTCTCTGAGCCATCATTATTATTAGCAATTGCTGTTAAAATCATTTGATGAAGAAGAAAAATATCTGAACAGAAGCCTAGCTCCCAACCATGTGATTTCCATCCCAGCATTTAAACAGGCACCAAAGATCCAGCGTCGTCCTATGGCCTTGTCTCTCATGGCTTGAATTGCTCCTTGGTCATTTAAACTTGTAACAATAGAAACATCAGTTTTCCCAGGCCTCTTAGCTACTTGTCTAACCTTTCTGATTTGTCACCAGGAATTGCTGCTCTTGCAAAATATTTTATAGGAGACAGGACAGAAATTGGCGTTTGAAGAAGTGGAGTGTATCCAAGATATCTTCCAGGCTGGTTTAGAATCTTGTGTGAAATTAATTCAGGCCTTTCTGTCCTGCTCCAAGTAGGCTCACATTATGAAACAGTAAGGGTCATCTTACTATATGTTGGCTAATTGAATTTAAATAGAAAAAAAAAGTGAGGGTCCTCATCTACCAAAGTCACAGGGACCAAGGGTTTAGTTTAATCTCCGAGGGGTTAAGCTGTCCCTGGTAAAGTTTAGTGGTGCAAGTGATATGCAGTCGTGTGTTCCGCCACAAGGAAATAACACGCAGAAGAAAAACAGCAACAAAATCACATGGACTGACATTTAATGAGCATTTATTTTGGGCCAGGCAATATTTTTAGTTGTTACATATATTATATCCTGTAATCCCTACAATAATCGTATGCAGCGGTCAGGACCATTTATGTAATTTGTGGGGCCTAGTGCAAAATACAGATGTGAGTCCCTTGTTCAAAAAGTAGGGAAAAAGCATTTCCTTTTTTATTTTTTCCAGTCTCTCTCAATCTGTTAGGGTGTTCTGTTTTGTTTTGTTTTAATGTGCTTCTAATGTGCTCCCTTCAGCAGGAGGATATTTCTGGGGTGAGCACAGACCCTCACAGGCACCCAAGACTCCACCCCATGGCTCTGCCAGTGGGGGCAGAAAGTAGCAGTAGTTGCTGGGTAGAGGTGGAGAAAGCAGGTGGCCAAGAACTTGTCCTGGGGAGATAAGACCACTTGGGAGCCAAAGTTCCCATTGAGAGTCAAAGTTCCGATTGAACTTCACTTATAAAACGGAAGTTCAAAGATAAAATTCTTGGGAATTTTAAGACAGTGACTGCAAAGCATTGAACCCCAAACCCACAGGACTCTGTGTGACCATACTGGTTACCTACTTATGAGGCTGGCTCTGCAAATAGATACTGTTATTTGAATTTTACAGATAAGGAAACTTCAATGATCAGAAGGTAGGGTTTTTTTGTTTTTGTTTTTGGCAGCACATTTGTCCATCCTGTAATTACTAAAATGTGTATACTATGCCTATTATAGACATTGTGGCTTGTTCTAAATTTTGGTAAACTTTTAATACTGTGTTTTGTAAATTCCTAATTGCTCCTGAATGTCTTTCCTCAAGGCCAAGGATAAACTATGAATCCTATGACTTATTCTTTCCATAAAGGTTTGCATACAACAATGCAGCACATTTTCCCGGCCAGTGGAAACTATGCTTTATTTTTGAATGTCAATATCTAAGAGACCGAAGCCTTTGGTGTAATTTTGCCAGTAATAATCAATTTTTCCTGAATGGGTGTGATCAGTAGTCACACATGCCCATGTTATGAGGTTTTTACTTCCCTTCCGCAACGATTTTCTCCCTCTGGTCCCCAGTTGTGAATGGGAGATCAAACTCCAAGTCCATTTGTACTGCACCTCTGCCTTCAAAAGTCTGAATTATCATTTAATTTCTCTCATGGATCATCAGAAACTAGAAAACAGAATTTGGATATCATCACACGAATGTACCATTGCTGCAGAAATCCCTGGGACTGAGAGGGGGAAGAAAAGAACATTCCAAGAATCACTGACCATTCACACCATCTTTAGAACAATGCTGTCCCACACCCCGGTCTCTGATTTGTTATTCCATATTCACCTTTATCTAATCTAAAGATGAACAGTGAATACCCTTCAAAGGGGATGAATGATGAGAAAACTCACATCAGTAGCTCCCATCAGAATATTTTAAAGGAAAAGCTCTGTTCTTTCCAACAGATTCTGTAGAATCTTTGGAACAGAACAGGAGTAAATTGGTTTCAAGTTAATAAGTGAAAGCAAAACACTTGCTGTGGCTATAATGAGCGCCATTCCTAAGGGCTGCCAGACCATGCCATTTTTCAATGTCTTTCTGGAAAGAATAATTTATGTAAGCTTCCACTGAGCAGCCGGTACTGGCTGGGCTTGCCCCTGCCTGCCTTGTGATTTGGGGCACTGCAGTGCGAGCTGACATGCTGTGCTATTTGGCTGTCTCAGCCTCATGGCCAGCTCTTACTCAAAACAATGTCAGGGGACTATGACAACATCCCTTCGGGGATCTACGCTAGATTTCATGTAGTAATTGTATTCACGGAAGAGCATTTCCTTGTACTTACAGTATACTTTGTTCTGTGTAACAACATACTTGGTTATGTCTGATTTTATTGCCACTACCTTTGAAGGCACATATTTGCTCTCTTGTGGAGTAGTTATGTCCTTCTGCTCAAATTGTCTTGTACCAAAGAACGGTTTTCTTTGGCCTCTCTGTATCCAGACTGATAGTTGAACCATCACAATTACCTGCAGGCAGCAAGTGTTTGTTAATGAAGTTTTCATCACCTTTTTGGGTGATTACATGTTGGCTTAGCTTTCCCTTCTAAATCGCCACTTAATTTATAGTTCAGTTATTACTGATCCAAGAACTATCAGTGAGCATAATTCTATTGATTGCGAGTTGCGAGTTTGGGAGGTAGGTTAACTTTGAAACTCACTCTATTTGGAGAGAATGTTGCTTTGACTAAAAATAATGAAGCTCTTAAATATTTATCTCACAAGTGAAAGTCACTGGTATTGAATAAACTTCCTCCCTGAATATTTCCCTCAGGACTTGGAGACTCGGCGGTCCACTCTAAAAAGTGTAAACACAGGTTGGCTAACTTTTTCTATAAATGGCCAGATAGTAAATACTTTAGCCTCGTGAGCCGTACTGTCTCTGTCACAATGACTGAATTCTCTGTCACAACTCAGTTCTGCCATTGTGGCACAAAAGCTACCACAGACCATACGTAAATGAATGGGCAAGGCTGAGTTCCAATAAAACTTTCTTAACTAAAACAGGCAGCAGGCCAGATTTGGCTCAAGGGCCATAGTTTGTTAATCCCTGGACTAGGACCAAAAGAGAGGTGTGTTTGTAGAAACTGTGTGTGGAAAGTAAACTAAACCACCTAGGAATTCAAACTGTAAAGCCAATGGAAGTTTGAAAAGCTATTTATTTAAAGCAATTTTTATTCTAAGTATGGTAATGCAGTGCTGAAGAAGATCAACACTGTCCCTATCCTTATGAACTTTGCATTTTGTTTGGGTTGTTTGGGAACATATAAACAACATAAATGAATTCAGATAATGTCAAATGCAATAAATAAAATTAGACAAGATAGAGAAAATGCCTGGAAGTGGGAGGGAGTACAACTTTAGGTAGGACCATCCTGGAAGCCTTTCTGAGGAAAGTGACATTTTTTGGTTTGGACATTTGAAACTTGAATGGTGACAAGGATTCAGTCTTGGGAAAGTTTAGGGAAAGAGCATTCTGTGTAGAGGCATTCACAAAATTCAAGGGCTTATGAAAGGAATATACTTAATGTGTTTGAGAAATGGGAAAACATCAGTGTAGTTAAACCATGGCAGGTAGGGCGGAGGGAAGAGGACTCTTCATCTCTATCCTGAACTGTCCCCATTAGACTGACCTATATTCACAATTGTAAGTGAGTTAAGGAACTCACCTTGGGATTTATAATCATCCTCTGATTCTTTATTCCCCTAGGGAGGCAAGTTCAAAGGTATTTGCAGTAAGTGCTTAATGTTAAAGTACAGTTCTCACCAATTCTGATCCACAACTATTAAAGTAGAAGCAAGCCAATGTTTCAGTTGAGAAATAACTAAATCACTGTTTGAAACATATTAAATAAATGATGAGACCAGGACATAAAAAAATAAGACTTGGTGGGGGATAAGAAAGCCATGCATCAGATCCATAGGTCTAGTTGTTAGGACAGTGTAGAGGATTTCACAGTAGTCCGTGATCTTTGATTGCTAAATTGGGTGAAACAGCTCAACCATTAATAGTTTCAGTATGGATGCCTAGATGCCTCAAACTCATCAGTTGTTGGGAAACTGTAGATAGAAAAAATCCTAATCCTACCCTAAAAGAATCAGTTCTGTTTTACAGGAAATATTGCTTCTGGTCCTGTATTGTATGGTAATTTTTTGAAGCTTTGGCAATAAGATTATTTTAAGTACATTGTCGTTTGGGGTTGTGAAAACACCCAAGGAGAATTGCTCGCATCTAAATAAAATGGCTTGAGTTAATTTGATCAAGTCCTTTGCCTCAATTAAGTAGAATTTGAGGAAATTGTTCTACCAGAAATAAGGCCAGCATGGTAAGTTAATTAGAGTGTCTTGCCTTGAAAGACAAGTTAGTCTAGGCAATGGTGTTTGATAACAGTGCTTCAGATGAAAGCTAAAGAATTTTGTGTTTGGTTAAGAATTATTGGAAGAGACCATGAATAGTAACCTATTACAATTTCAGATAGCCAGAGGGAGAAGTCAGTCTGTATTAAAGAAAAGAGTGTCATTTTTTTTTTTTAAATAAAATTGCTTTCAAATACATGGAATAACTAGACTAAGATGTGATGTGTATGTGTGTATGTGTGTTGCGTATCTCCATCCTAATAAATGATCTTAGAGGCTATTTAAGCCTGACTTATTACTACAATTTTATCTAATTAAAATACAATACTTCTTCCAAGTTACTTGGAGCATACTTAAAATTATTTTTATAAGCAAGGCAAATAGGCTCAGCAAAACTGGTTTGATATCCTAATTTGCTTCCCATACCCATTCTTTATGGATACTATAAAGATACGTGTTAGCCTAGATTCTGTCACAAATTCTAAGTTTGTGTTTGATCCTGAATTAATAAGTTTTGTTGAAGGTAGATGTCTAAATGCAGCATCTCTGCTGACATAATATAGGATTTTCAAAAGTTAATTGGTCAGGAGAATGAAGGTAAGAGATTATATTTTGTAACATGGGGTGTTTTTTTTCTGTCTTACTACAAGATATTACAGGAAGTTTAATTTTTTTAAAAAATGTAAATCAGGATTTTCATATCCACTTTTTCTGGGTGTTTCGTATACTGCACTGGTGCATTACTACATGCCAGGGGGCATTAAAGAAAATTATTTAATAATAAAATAGTATTTGGTGGTTCCACTTATTTCTTTCCTTTTTCTAAGAGGATATAATGTATTCCTTTAAGCATCTTGAATCTCTTCCCTGGGAGTTGGCAGCAGCAACTGTTATAAAGAGAACATTTTTGAAATATGGATCTTAATCACATCTAGTGCCATATCCATCAGAGTTTCCATTTTATATGGCACATTCAACTTCATTCATCTGACAGCAATGAAATAATGCTACTTTAGACATCTACGGAAGTTTTATTGAATATCATCAAATGCTTAGCAAATATTTAAAACATTTCACATATTCTTACAACTGGGAATCACACATTGAAGATTATTTCCTGGTTTGGGAACATTAATGTAATGAGAAAGTGAGAAATACATCTTGACCTGACATGAAAGTAGAATAAGATGCTAGCTTTCCTAAGTGGCTCCATACTTCTTATAGAACAGAGTAGTAGAAATATTATTTTTCCCTATACTGTTTGCCAGGCCAAGGTCATATGCTTTAGTCTCATGGCTAAAGCTGGTGATAAAGCTTGGACTTTTGATTTCCAAACTGTAGCATGCAGGTAACAGAGTTGATGAAGCAAGCCACCGTTCTCACTGCAAATGGATAGGACAATAACGTGTTCATTTACTTGCAATGTTAGCAGAGTTTTCGTGGGTGAGCATCAACTTCTTTTCCTCCATTTCCTGAAACGTCCTGTGCTTTGGAATGCCAGCATCTTCACAGTTCATTTTCTCTTATGCTTTAGTAATAGTGAGCCAAAAATAATGTAATTATCATTCACATTTATATTTGATTGTTTTATAAATAGTAGAACCATAACTTAAGTAGGTAAAACTCTTTTCTCATTCTTTGCCTTTGTTCAGGTTCACATATGAAATTGCTTTTCTGCAAAATAGGTTTCTAATTCCCTGGCCCTTGAAATAAGACATTCTTTAAAATATATATAGTTTAGAAAATTGTTTCTAACTCAAAGATGCTTAACTTTGTCTCCTGAATGAAAAATGGTTACCAAGTTTTCCAGTTGCATATAATTACACCTGCTGAACAGTTAATGATGGCTACCTCAAGAAGTCCACACAAGATGCTGACGCAATCAACAGCTCTCTTTAGTTGTTCTTGCCATGAATAGATGATCCTTCCAGATTCCAGGTGTTACTCCTTAGCCGGATGTTTTACTTTATAAGGAGGCAGCCATTCATGAAAAAGAGCTCTAATTACACAGCATTCAGGTATTTCATAATTAAACTAACAGCTGATTATAAGATGGCACATGGCATGAGAATTTGAAACAAGGCTAAGTAGGAAGGAGGCTATAGCTTAGTCTTTGTTCCCCTCTCTCTATTTGCCTTGGACAAGTCCTGTCTGTGCCTCGAGGTGCAACCGTGGGTGATACCAGCCTACTTCCCAGAGTGGAAAAGAGGACAGGAGGGGTAATGAAAGCCCTTCAATCAAAGGCAGGTACTACTGTAAGAAAAAGTCATCTTTGTGCCATCCCCCCATTTTTGAAAAATAATGGATCTCCGCTGTGGTTTAAATAATATGATGTCAATTGCTAGGATCAGAGAAAACTGAATGTTCTTATCAGTATCCCCGTGACTCAGTGATTTTAGTTTTTTAGAGGACTAATCTTGTTATGTAGAACTTTGAGCAGGATCCCACATGTCATTTGGAAATTCTTGCTTCTGTTGAGCTCTACCAGGCCCTGTGTAAGATACAAGAGTTGTAGAGTCCTGTCCAAGTGGAATTTATAATCTCATTTCACATATCAAACCGCTGCCTCAGCGAGAGATTAAAATGTTACCCATGAAGGTGTAACCAAGGGGTTGGAAATGGATCTTTGTGATGCTGATGACCATGACACCCCCCTTTGCCCAGCTCCTGTGAAAGCTGCTCAAGCTAGAAATGGTTGTGCCCCTTCTTGTTTCTGCAAAGTTCTCCTATTTCTGTGGCTTTCATAAACAAAATGGTTTATTTTCATGCTTTTTAGCAAATTCTGTAATTAGGACACTATAAAGTGTTCAGTGCTCCTTGGTTATCTCGTTTTTCATTTTTGCCTAAGACTTCGTGTCTTTTGAGTGGCCTCTTCCTTCAGGGGCTCCTGGAGCTCATCTTGGTAATCCATAAATGTCAGGAAGCCTCCAAGATTTCTAGTCTTATGCAGTTTACAGAACATTCATTCCCATGACCTATTACTGTTTCTAGGGGGATCATAGTGTGTCCATCTTCCCTTTAGGCATGGCAAGATGGATGTTCCTTGGACTAAACATTTGGCTCTGCTCCCATATATAATCTAAGAAATTCAAATAATTCTTTTCACTTGCTGCTTTTCTTAGTGTTTTAGTAAGAAAAGCATCAAAGCAACCTGGTCAAGAGGAGGAATATTGGGTCAGAAAAGCTTAAAGACATATTTGGAGAGAACATTTGAAAACGATTAAAAGATTTTGATTTATCAGGGTAGAAGAAAGCTATCTTAGGTGGTTAGAATTGTAAGAAGTGACCTTCAAAATCTGAAAAAAATCCAAACAGTTGAAGCCCTACTGTGTTCCAGGAACTGTGGTCAACAATTTATGTTCATTTTCTCATTTAGTCCTCTCAACAACCCTATCAAGGAGGTATTATTATTATTCCCCTTTGAGATGAGGACAGAAATATAATCAGTAATATTCATCCAATATTTACTGAGGTCTGCTGAAGCTCTGTTGCTGAATTTTCTCTTCCTTCTTGCTCAAAACCTGACCGTCTAGCCAACCCCTGTGCTCCCCAGCACATACTCAATGCAGAAAGCAGCAAATTTTGGAAGGTTAAGGGGCAAGTTGTACATGTCACCCTTGACCCTGCCCTGCTAAATCAAGAACTGCATACAGCATGTGGTGAGGAAAAAAAAGAGAATGCTCCTAAAGAATTTTTTGGGTGTTGCAGTCTCCCACCCCCTCCCCTCCCTCCACCCCACCCCCAGTCCATCTGTGAAGCCTGAATTCTTATACAGGCTGTCTGTCTACAGATGCCCCAGCCTTAATCACGTTCTCTGTATTGTGTATCACTCCCAAATCTATCTGTTTATGCCAGTTGTTTACCAGTTCCCTTCAGCTCTCTGCTCTTTATCATATTATTGATCAGTCAACGCTGGGCGTCTCAGTTTGGGAAAGACAGAGAGTGGGCCTGGAGAAGGAAAGCACGAGTGGAGAATAGCGGGGGATCATCAGTTAAGATGATGCCAAAAATAGCTGAGCCAGGCTGATGATAGCTGTGCTTGCAGCCGCCCCGTATGGAATTTACGCACTTCGCTAAGATGCTCTGCTGAAATATATTCCAGCAGCTGCTCCTGCAGTTGGTGGTAGCTGGTGGTAGCGGTGGCGGTGGGCCGGCCACACCTTCAGAGCAGAAATTGGAAACAATAGGTTTGGGGCAGGATGGGCTCCCACACAGAGAGATGAGATTTGTCCGAGCCTATTAGAACTCCCCAGGTGTGAGGCATCTGTGTTCTTTTGAAGGTATAATCTGGGCACTTGGCATCCAGTGTTTGGTTTTTTGTTTTTCTCCCCATCTTTTTTTAGTGAGGTGGAGGGATGAGTGATGAAAAATGGTTGTATTTCCCACTGACTATTTGTCTGTTATTTTGTTGTTGTTGCTACAGTTTATTGTATACATGGACCTTTTTCTCGTTTGTACCTCCTGTTGGGGGATTCAGCTACACAAACCTCTCAACTTTATGATAACACTTTGGTCTTATCCAGCACCTTCATTTACCAAGGCACCCTTATAAAGTTGCTGGATCTAATAAGGTGGCAAAAATAAATGCAACTTTAATAAAGAGATCTGCCCCTCAAATATGCTAAGCCTGTATCTTGTAGAAAGTGCAGTGTTTCTCCCTTTGATCTGATCTAGCCATATGACCGCTTCTCAGAATGAAATGCTCTTGCGCAGGCTGTCAGAATTTTGTAATCAAGTCTCCTCCAGCCACTATACCTCTAGTTCCATTTTTTTTTTTTTTTTGTATCCAGATTCTTTCTTGAAACACTGTGGGGGTGCCCCTGTAATTTGGCACACTTGTGGTCTTGCTCTGACACGCAGCCTACACTGAACCAATTTTTAAGATCTCTTGCAAAATTTGTCGATTTCATCCAAAATCCCTAAGTATTAAAATTATGTGGTCTGGAAGAAGTTAAGTTGTTTAAATTTTCCAGACCAGGGAGTCTTAGGAAACTGTCAAGAAATAATATAACGGGAAAAAACAAAGAGGATGTTACGTATTCTGTTATCTGTCATGATGTATGGGGGGTAGTGGGGAGAAAAGCAACTTTCTCCTTACAAATTTCAGCTGCTGCTCCTGCCTTGAATATAAATATTGTTATTCAGACAGGCTTTTGCCTACTTCTTGGTAGGCTGTTCAATGAGCTATAAGATAGGAAGAGCAATTTTCTTGCCTAAGTGAGGGGCTAGCCAAAACACGGTTTCCAGGCTCAGAACGTGTATTTTACTAGGTCAGGGTGGCACTGAGAATCTGCATTTTAATAAGCATGTGCAGTAATTCTGATGTAGGTTATCTGGGGGCCACAACTCAAGAAAACCGTTATCTAAATTTTAGTGGAATGTTTTCGCAAGTGAGTGCTGTAATTTGGAACCCTTGAGAAGAAAGGAAGTTGGAGGGAAATAAAGCAGCATTGTCTTTGTCTTCTGTGATAGTGTAGAACTCTCCAGTAATAGTGTCTTTGGTGAGGCACATTTTGTTTTGTTTCATTTTGTTTTGTTTCATTTTTTTTTTTTTTTTTTTACAGATTTTATTTATTTGACAGAGAGAGAGAGAGAGACAGCCAGAGAGAGAGAACACAAGCAGGGGGAGTGGGAGAAGGAGAAGCAGGTTTCCAGCAGAGCAGGGAGCCCAACTGGGGCTCGATCCCAGGGCCCTGGGGTCATGACCTGAGCTGAAGGCAGATGCTTAACCATTTGAGCCACCCAGGTGCCCCTTGTTTCATTTTGTTTTTATTTGTTGCACAGTCCCTGCCTTCTTATGTATAATCCATGTTGAGGCATGAATGGGACAATTTACTTAATGGAAAGACGGCATTGGCGAAAAGCAGGAGAAAATAGACTTGGACAGGGGAACATTTGAGCTGAAGTCCTACAGTCTGTCAGGGACAGCTGTTTCCTTATTGCCACCCAGATAAGATCTACACGTCCCCCCTTTAAGCAGCAGAGAGCTGTATTAAACTTCAGAGAGCCCAGGAGGTATAGTCAGCTACTCCCTCCCCACAATGTCTGGATTCTTTGAAGTCCGCCTTTTCACTTAACCTGCATCGCCACCTACTGTCCACCCCTAGCCCTGACTGAGGAACTTTTGCTTGGGGGTGGCTGAAGATGAGGTAGCAGAGGTCACCCCTTGTATGCAAAGGGAGACTGTGAATGCAACTGTACGGACTCCTATTTAGGATGCTTGGTTTGCAATGGTGTTTTTTGTTCTGTTTTGTTTTGTTTTTGTTTTTGTTTTTTGCAGAAAACAGCATTTCTATCCTTATTTCTAAGGTCTCCCTTTATTTCAATCCAGAAGCAAATTACCTGTGGGTTAGAAATAGCAGCCAAGTTCTGATTAAAATGAAAACAGACCTCTTTCCACCTCATGTCTAAAGCCGTTTTTGTTGGCTTTAACATTTTTATTGATTTGGGGATTTAATGTTAGCTCCAGCTCTGACTGATGGCCACTTTGGGCCCCTTTGAGTGATCCTGGTGGTTGTCTAGCTAATGTATGAAGGAGACCTGAGAATGCTTCTCCCCAGTCATTTGTTTCTGTATTTTGGTATTTTTTCCTCCTTGAGGATATTTCCTGCTTGAACTGAATGGGAAATATGCTCATGTAGTGCCCTTCTCTGATTCCATTAGAAAGAGCCAGTGTCCTTTGGGAAGTATCTTCTGGTGTTTGTTGGTTCCTTGCACCTGTCCTTGGCTTTTCTAGAACTGGACATAGAAGTCACCCTATGGGTTTCTCTGGTCTCATTCCTTGACTACTCCCTTCCGTGAGCTTGTTCTTTATTTACTCTTATATTGAAATACTTCAGTTATCTGAGCTTCCATCTTTAACGAAGACCCACTTTTGCATGTTGTTACATCACAGGATAGTATTTTAGAAAAGAGATCTTTATGAGATGTAAAACCTTGCTTTTATGATTTTGAGAGTTAGGTTAGGCAGAGCATTTTCATGTTGATTTCTTGGAACCTAAGTCTGAATATCTGTATTAGAAGCTAAATAGAGATTTCATTGAGTGATACTAGGTATAGAATGATTTGGGGTGTAGATTAGATATTAGTGATAATAGATTGGATATGAGATATTTGGTATTGGATAATCATTTTGCTCATTTTTGAGTGTTGTTGTTGTTAATTCTTTTTTTTTTTTTTTTTTTTAAAGATTTATTTATTTATTTATTTGAGAGAGAGAGAATGAGAGAGCAAGCACATGAGAGGGGGGAGGGTCAGAGGGAGAAGCAGACTCCCTGCCGAGCAGGGAGCCCGATGCGGGACTCGATCCAGGGACTCCAGGATCATGACCTGAGCCGAAGGCAGTCGCTTAACCAACTGAGCCACCCAGGCGCCCTGTTGTTGTTAATTCTTGCTTCCTTAACATTTCTGTAGCTAAATAGCTCTGTTCTGGTATTGCAGTCTTGATTTCTCGGCTTTTACACTTTGTTGAGAAGGATGAAGGTGCTGTAACTGCCAGGGTGGGCATGATGGCTGTGTCATTGTTGAGGGGAAAAGGCTGCTTCCTTGCTCAGAAACCCCCTTCATGTTTCTGGTTGTGGGACACAGGTTGCTCTGGTCAACGTAAGGCATTTGCTTGTCCCTGCAGCAAAAGGGAGTGTCTGTTCCACCTGTGCCCCTCCTGTGCAGGCATAGCTTCATTCAGGGAGACCTAGCTTTCTCCCAGATTACAAGTCCACATTCCCCACTTCCTCGGCACAGCCCCGTGGTGGCACTTCTTATAATCAACGACCTGGAAACCACAGAGCTTGTTATCTCTGGAAATTGAATTGACCTGTGCATTGCTCTCTCTCTCTCTCTCTCTTTTTTTTTTTTTCTAGAAAGAGTGATCACCATTCCCAAACCTTTAGCCTGACACTGGAATAGAGGGGCTGTGGTTTTTTTGAAAATACTCACTTAACCCAGTTATTTCCACACCTGAATCATCATGAAAAACACCTGAAACATTTTGGGGAAAGAAGAAAAGATTTCTCAGGATCTAGAAATGTTGCTTTTCGTTAATGTCTCCAGGAGGATTTGACATCAGTCTGTGTTAGGACCACACTCTCATCAAATTGAAATAGTTTTTACAGGAGGGGAGTAAAGGAAAGTTTGTGTCTCTTGGCTGGAGGGTTAAAGTCTAAATCCTCTTTCTGTTTTTGGGACCCCTAGCCACATTCCTATTTTGGGGACATCTCCTTTGCAGTGGGTGCTTTCATCTAATGTGCTGTTCACCTGAGATTCTGGCCAAGAGTTGTCCACAGACAGGTAGACAGATAGATCGACATGGGAAGAGGCTACCTGGAGAAGCAGCTAGTAGAGGGGAGGGGGAGGAGGAGGAGGAGGAGAGCGTGGAGGTGGAGGTGGCTTTATCCAAAAGATATGAGGCTCATTGGCATACTGTGCTCCATACCCTTCAATGGCTTCATTCATTTAATGACTATTTGGTGAGCATTGTGTGTGTGTGTGTCAGGGAGAGTAGTGGGTGCTAGAGATTCGATGGTGAGTAGACATCATCTCTTCCTTCACGCGGCTTACTAGTTCGTGTAGAGATAGATACTAAACAAATAAACATACTAACGCAAAGTTAAAAACTTAACTAGATAAGTGCCATGAAGGGAAATTTCAGTGTGCAAAGGTGTGTGGCCAGAGGCCCTGTTCTGTTCTGGGGTGGCTGTGGAGCGTCAAGGAAGGTTTTCCTTAGTAAGTGGCATTTGAGCTGATCTTAGAATTATGGGTAGGAGTTAAGTAGGCTAAGAGAGAGGGGTGTGCAAGGGACCTTTAAAGAACACGAAATGAATGTGGCTGAAGCAAAGTGAATGATGAGTAGAATGGCAGCAGATGGGGCTGGAAGGGGGCATGGGGGAAGGTCAGCTAGTGCAGGCAATAGTCAGTCATGATACGCAGTTTGCTCTTTATCTTAAGGGCATCTGAGCTCGTGTCCTTTCACCTTGATCAAGCCAAGTTCTCAGCCTCCTCACCTTTTCTGCTTCTCATCTGTCTCTGCCGGTCACCTGAGCCTTCCCCAATGATCATAGCACCATCTGGAGTGAAGGAGGTGCTGACAGGCAGTGGGTGCAAACTCCATGGAGGCTGTGTGCCTACTCAGGGCTGGCTGTGCAGACTACTCTTTGAATCAGCAAAGGGATGCAAGTGAAAAGTGTCCTCGCAAGCTGGGCACATGGCCTCACCCACTCTCATGCGCACCGTCCTCCCTGTCCACCATTCTCTTCCCCACTTCACCCTGTCCAAGATAGGCCGACCAGCCTGTCACTATAGACACGAATTTGCCTGGCTGGAGCAGGAGTGAAGAGAGGGTCTGCAAGAATAAAGAGAGACCCCTACCTCTGCATGTACAGATACCACTCAGCCCGCTCCCACTTCTCTCTGAGATGTGCAAATTGTCTCTCGGCGTTTTCACGCACCAGTGCTCCAATAAGGAAAACTTGTATAAAGACTAATTGTTTTTATGCTTCCTTTATAGAACATGAACACATTTGAGTTTTTGTTACTTATTCTAGAACGTTAATGCAAGGCTCAGGAATATCAGGTTTATAGGTTTGTTTTCTCTCTTCTCAGAATACCTTTTAAACAATTAGGGAGCAACATGCCTACCTACATGCCTTCTTCAGTGACAGTTGTTTTCAAAATATCTGTCTATTTTCTAAGAGAGCTACTGAGTAGAGAGAAGTAAGTGGGGATGGACATGAAGGGATTATCACGCAGGTGGTTTTATGATCCTCACTGTCATTGCCATCATGAAGGAGGCATTTATTAAATGCCAAATGCTGTTTAGTGTTGCTGTAAGTTCCGTTCTATAAAGAGTATTACAAAGTCACAGTCTTTGTCCTGGGGAAATTTCAATCTGTGAGACAGCCTTGATTTATAAGCACTTGAAAAGGGCATAAAGGTAACAAAAACCAAAGCAAGAGATTGCAAGAGATTGGACCAATATATAAGTGGACTTAAGGCATTTATATTACTTACAAGTTAAATGTCAGAACATATCTGGGAGGCTGTTGTATTAGTCAGGATAGGTCAGGTTGTGCTGTGATAACAAACTCCATACCTCAGTAGCTTAACACAATGGGGTTTCTCACTTCATATCCATTACAAAATGTCAGGGGGCTCTGCTTTTGTGTCATCATTATTCAGGGACCTAGGCTGATAGACCCTTTATCCTCTGGAATGTTTGCTGGTTGCCCTGAAAGGAGCAAGGAGATAAGGAGAATCATGGTAGGCCTTGAAATGCCAGAAGTGATATTTTACTTCCATTTATATCTCATTAGCCTAGGCAGGCCCCGTGGTGTACATAACTCCAAGGGAGACCGAAGTGCAATCCTACCATCTGCTTTGCAGGAGGAGAACCAGAATATTGGTAAAACAGTAAGAGACTTCTGATCAAATTTAATAATTATTCTAGCCACAGTAGTTGATCAGTCTACCAAGTGAATGATAGTAACACTATTATACTTAAGTAATAGAACACTTACCTTGTTAAACAGTTCACATAAATTATTACATTTAATTATTTATCAACCTTTGAGGTGAATTCTATTATTATCTCTATTTTCCACATGATAAGATGAAAACCAGGAGTTTTTAAGTAACCTGCCCAAGGCCACACAGCTAATATTTAGCAGAGCTATGATCCAAGCCACTTTGTCCTAATTTACAAGTCTGAGCAGTTCTCCAAGATTCCTATTATGCAGTTGAAGTCTATTGGCTTATTTTGCGTAGGTTGGAAAGAATAGACTAGAGTGATTTCTGACTTGGTCACTTAGAATGGCTAAGACGTGTCTCTACTTTGCTAGAAACCATCTCTGGCTTTGTTAATCTTTGGAACCAAGTGGGTTCCCTTTCTTTGTGTAAACTATTCTCCAGAAGTTTTTTGCATAGCTTTTTTGTTTTTGTTGTTGATAAGATCATTCTTTCTTTCACATGAGTCACTGGGCACTCCTTGAGAATGGACTTCATAGGCTCTTTCACGTCTTTGTGGCGCCATCTTGGATTACAAGAACTGAGAATATCTTGTAAACATGCCCACTAAAGTACTGTTAGGAAAGGCTTAAAGTTGAAGGATTTTTAAAGAAAACTTAGACACTTTAAAAAAAAAATGCATTTATGTTTCCCCAAATCACTTTTTTTTAGTTGTTTTAGTTTTCTCCTGTTTGTCCATTAAATCTCTCCCTTTTGTTTCAGAACATTTTTATTAGTTTTTTGTTTTACACTGTATCTCCAGTCCCTAGCAAAATGCCTGGCATGTCTTATTCACACAGATATGTCTTTAAAGTGAATGAATAAAGTCAGTGAACTTGTGGATTTCATGTTCAGACTCCAGGTTCTTCTTCAGCTGTTCTACCCTACTTATCTCTGTCACCAGTGCTTTGATGAATAGTGCTGCACTAGCTATTCTATGGCTCTTAATTACTCCATTGCTTGCTAGCTCTGTGATTGCAATGAGTTTTTATAATCTCTTCTCTCACCTGTTGAATGGGGATAATGATAAGCTCTACGTCCTAGGTTTGTAGGGAGCATTAAATAATTTCATGCTGCAGAGTACTTAGAATATTATATGACATAATGTACAACCATGATTTCTTTATCCTTTGTGTTGGTAATCAAAATTTTCCTTCAGATTTCATTTTTCAGATTTTTTTTTCCTGCATTATACCTAAAATTTCATGAGCCTCCTGTAAGAATTCATTCCAGGGAGTTTAGTTGTATTATTACCATAGAGCAACTTGTTAATTTCCTTTAATCTGATCATTTATAATCTGTTCAGGTCATTGTCCTGGAGAGCCATATTTTGGTAAGACGTTCATTCTTTTTGGTTTAAATATTTGTTATTGAGATACAATGGGGCTTGATTATCTTGGCTCCATGCATAGCAACATATTCATGCATTGATTTATTCCTTTATTCATTCAACAAATATTTATTGAGAAACAGAAACATAATTATAGAGATTCTTAGAGCTAGAAAGAATCTTAAAATCTTTTTAGGCCAAATCTACCGTCACTTCTACACATTTAATACTAAGCATGTAGAAAGATCAGTGGCAGAATTGGCTTCTTCAGCGTCAAAACTGAGTCAATGAAAGCAGCAAGTGAAGGAATATTTCATTTATTTTCTCTCTCTTCTTGAGTGATCCCATTCACCTCAGTAAAGAAGGGAGACACTCCCATGAAATTAGGAGCTTGTGCTCTTGTAGGTTTTCTTTAGAACTAATTGAAAAACATTTTGAATCAAATATCAAGAATACTAATTCATATACAGTCTGAAGAACCTAGATTTTAAGTCTGTTGGGGCTGATCCCAAGTTTGTATTGACCTAAGGAGAGCCTAGAGTATCATGTTCTGAGTTCTGCAGTCTGGCAATCTCAGGTCAGGAACCTGAATGGTGTTGCAGAAAGGATTCCAGGAGACCTACTGTATCAGTTTCCTGTGACTGCCATGCAAATTACCATGAACTGGGTGGCTTACAGCAACACCTATTTATTCTTTCACAGTTCTGGGGGCCAGAAGTCTGAAGTCAGGTGCTGACAAGGTTGTGCTCCCTCCAGAGGCTGTAGGGGAGGTTCCCTTCCTTGTCTCTTCCAGCTTCTGGTGGCTGTCAGCATCTGTTGGCTTGTGGCTGCCTCAACCGCAGTCTCTGCCTCCATCTTCATGTGGCCTTCTCGACACTTTGTGTCTAATGTAAAAGAATACATATAATTGCATTTAGCGCTCACCTGGCTAATCCAGGATAAAATCCTCTCAAGATGTGTAACTTAATAGCATTTTTAAAAATATAAAGTATTACTCTTTTGTCATGTAAGTTGATATTTACAAATTGTGGGGATTAGGATGCGGACATCTTTTCGGGGATGGCCACTCAATCCACTATACCTGGGTTCCAGTCCTTGTTTTTTGACTAACAGTTCACAACTGGGCATATTATCCTATCTTTCTGAAATTCAGGTGTCTCACCTGCAAAGAGAATAACAATGCCCAATTTACAGAGTTATAATGAGAAATAAAGGAGCTAAAATATATATGACATTACCCAACTCAGTTCTTAGCAGAATTAGTTGCCATAGTTCTAGGCACTCAGAGGGTAGAACAGATTTTAAACTACTTTACTTGAAAGGAAAAGGTAAGGCTGACCTATATTTGGTCAAGAATTTGTTAAAGATTTATGATTTGGTTGAAGAAATATTATTGAGCAACCACAAGATGGTTTTATATTTTGTTCACTATTATACATAGAGCACCCACAAAGTGGTTTTATATTCAGATAACCATTATATGTTGGCCATGCCTCATTTACTAATAATTTCTTTCTGTCTGCTTTCTGCTGCTTCCTACCTACTAGCATCTTTTGTTAACATATTACTATGCAACGCTAAATTCTTTAAATAATAATGAGTGATAGCTGGAGTAATGAACCAGGGATGTCTTGGTGCCACAAGGCTGCAAAAAAAATCTGTTGCAACAATCTTCTTTGCTGAATGAAATTAAGGGCAGTAGAGAATTTATCATCTATGTTTTATAGAATTCTTCTTTGAGTTATGTACTTCAAGACCCATATTCCAGACTCTTTCCTAACTGAACTGTAATTTTTATCCCTGGAAATAAAAACACTCATCAAAAAGATATTACTACCAATATAATATCCAAGTTTTGTGGTAATACATGGTGTAGATTTTATTGAGTTGTTTGTGATTTGGAATAACTCTGAATTAGAAGTAACTCAAGAGGTATTGCCAACATTCACAGATATGAATAGCATAATTAAAGTCAAGGTGTTTTTCAAAATTTAGGCTTTTTCTTATCTTGGAATTATTATTTTTTATTTTAATTTCAGGATAGTTAACATACAATGTCATATTAATTTCAGGTGTACAATATAGTGATTCAGTAATTCTATACATTACTCAGTGCTCATCACAATGAGTGTACTCTTAATCCCCATCACTTATTTCACCCATCTCCCTACCCACCTCCCCACTGGTAACCAGCAATTTGTTCTCTATAGTTAAGAGTCCATTTTACTGCTTTGTCTATTTTTTTTTACTTTGTTCACTTGTTTTGTTTCTTAAATTCCATGTATGAATGAAATCATATGGTATTTGTCTTTTTCTGACTTATTTCCCTTAGCATTATACTCCGTAGATCCACCCATGTTGCTGCAAATGGCAAGATTTCATTCTTTTTTATGGTGGAGTAACATTCCATGGGGTGTGTGTGTGTGTGTGTGTGTGTGTGTGTGTGTGTGTTGCATCTTCTTTATCCGTGCATCTATTGATGGACACTTGGGCTGCTTCCATAATTTGGCTATTGTAAATAATGCTGCAGTAAGCATAATGGTACATATATCTTTTTGAATTAGTGTTTTTGTCTTCTTTGGATGAATACCCACCCAATAGTGGAATTACTGGATCATATGATAATTCTATTTTTAATTTTTTGTGGAACCTCCATACTGTTTTCCATAGTGACTACACCAGTTTGCCTTCCCACCAACAGTGCAAGATGATTCCACATCCATTTTCTCTGTATCCTCGCCAACACCTGTTTTTTCTTGTGTTGTTGATTTTAGCTATTCTGACAGGAGTGAGGTGACATCTCATTGTGGTTTTGATTTGCATTTCTCTGATGATGAGTGATGTTGAGCATCTTTGTCATGTGTTTTTTGGCCATCTGTATGTCTTCTTTGGAAAAAGTGTCTTTTCATGTCTACTGCCTATTTTTAATTGGATTATTTGTTTTTTTGGTGTTGAGTTGTATCAGTTCTTTATATATTTTGGATACTAATCCATTATCGGATATGTCTTTGCAAATATCTTCTCCCGTTCAGTAGGTTGTCTTTTAGTTTTGTTGGTTGTTTCCTTTGCTGTACCGAGGCTTTTTATTTTGATTAGTCCCAATAGTCTATTTTTTTATTTGTTTTACTTACCTCAGGAGACATATCTAGATAAATGTTGCTTTGGCCACTGTCAGAGAAATTACTGCCTGTGCTCTCTTTTAGGATTTTTTTTTTTAATTTAACATTTTAATGTGTTCCCCTATAAATCCTTATAGTTAATCATTTTAAATTTTGCAGAGTCACACTTTTTGTGTATCTTCTTGTTTCATTTTCAACTTTTTCCAACTTTTGCCCCCACTGGCTTCTGCTCCTTCTTCTTGCTTATGGGAAGAATGTTAACCATGAATATGCAGTATATTCCATTCAGTGAACTATAAAGTCGAGGTGACAGAGTAGGCAGGAGGCAGAGAGATGGGATATGTTGCTAGCTAGGCATCTCCCAGCTCTAACATTCTGTGAACCTATATACTTCCGAATATGAACTCCTAAATTTAAAAACTTACCCTCTATAGCTCAATTCTGTCACTACCCTATCTCCCTTCTTCCATCTAAAAAAAAATTATTATTTTGTATCTTAATTTTCTGGGTTACTTTGGGTTGTTAAAAGGAAAATAATAAAGATATTAAGGCTAGACTCTCCAGGAGAGTATGAGCATATTGGGTGTGTGTGTATTTACACTCGTGTGTGCACACACACACACATATAAGTAACTGAGGGATTGTTTTCACTCAGCCAACCCTTTAGAGGTCTTCAGAATTTCCAGGTAAGTTTATTTCTTTAAGACATGACTGCTTTCTTTCTTACAGCCATTTCACATCTTCCAAGAAATGACTACAAGAACATCTGCTTTAGTACTCATAAACATCCTATCTGCTCATCGTTTCCATTCTTTTACAACCCCTTTCCAAATCTCATCCAAAATGTTAAAAAAGAAAAAAAAAAACCACACACAAAAAACGAAGCTAATATGATTTTAGATGCCAGTTGTGTCCTCTCTAAGAATGTTTTCCAAATTTTAAATGGCTGGGGAATTATCTTGCCTCTACCCACAGTAATTTAGAATGAGAAGAATCGGATAAGGGTCATTTCCTCCATCTCCTGGGATTTCACAAGCTCTGTTTTCTTTTATACCTGATCAGGTCTGCCAGTAGGAAAGCTGTACAATGTAGTGGAGAAGTGCATACGGTTAATTATGACAATTACAATCAGTTCTTTACAATCTCTGCTGCTGTTACGGGATTTAAATACCATAATGTATGTCAAAAGGACAAAATAATGTTGCTGTGTTTTCTGCTTACAGCTGCTTTTATGACTCGGTTTTGCTCATAAACAGGTGGTTATAAGCTGCAATCCTTCCATGAATTCATTTATCTTACCTATCTCCTAACCTGGGTTCTCTGATGTGTCATTAAACACAAGGGTTGAGACTCCCAACAACCCTGAGGGGACCTCAGGTCCTGGATAGCGTCCTCTGAACATGTCATAGTGAAGACAAAAGCACTTATGGTCAGGGGAAGTAGATAACATGAGTTTCGTTAATTCTCAAAGACTCCCTTGCTACTCTTAGACTTTTGTGGTCCACCTCCCCAGCCTCTCCTTCACCATCCCTGCACTGTTTTCTGTCCTTGCTTAATCCCTCCTTTTCCAGGTTTGCCTCCACGAACTACTGTGCCTAGTCTCTTCTCACTTTTCTGGTCTCAAGTTCATAGCATGTTATGAAGACTCCTGCATGTGGAAATGAATTTATGTGCTGTTGATAAACAGTTACTTCATTTCTGATGTTGTAAGTTGAATCCACACAGTGTACAGGTTGCCACGTCATCGATGCTGAGGGCAGCTGAGAAGTAGGTAAGGCGATCACTTTCTTTCAGCACACCTTCCTTCTCTTCATCTCTCACCTCTGCTCAAAAGGTAGGTGTGAAGAGGTTCGTGGCAAATGAAACTCTGTGTGAGAGCCTTTTCCCCCTTGAGTGTATCTTGTTTAAACAACACATTTCCAGTTAATGACCATCTGGTAAAGCTGACAGCCTTTAGTCCTAATTCTTAACTGTCTGAAAAAAATGTGCCCAACCTGGCATGGCTTATGACTGAATTATAAACCATGAAGCATAATAAAGTCATTAACTTTTAGCATGTCAAATTTTACTTGAATTGCATCTTGCCCAGAATTTGATAGCCTTTCCCCAGAACTTAAGAGAGCAGGCCTGTGTACTGTTCAAAAAGCACTTTGTCATTTCTCAGAGGACCATTAGCTTTGTGTGGCTATCTGGACAGGAGTATCAGTGGGTCTGGGAGAAGAGGAAGGAATGTCTAGTGAGCTAAAGAGCGGGAGGAATAGGTATGAGGTTCACTAGGGAAAGGCAAAGACATCTCTTCACAGGAAGAGAGCAAAGGATGATACTCTGCATTTGGGTAGAATGTTCATCCCGAAAATAGTGATTCACTTCATAGTGGGGAAATTTTGGATCAAAGGTGTGCTTTACAATTCTGATTACTCTCCCTCCTTTGTTCCCCACTATCAAAAATAATCATATTCTATAAATGTCAGTGGAATATGGTTAGAGTGAAGCTACATTTTTGGAGAACCAGGTGTCAGCTCTGTCAGATTTCTATGAATAGGCACATTTATATACACTTTTTCAAAGAAAGAAAGGTCACTCACCACCCTACTTGTAAAACTGTCAGAGGATTTAGGAAAGAACTATGGTAGGCTGTCTTTTTACATGGGAAAGGAAATCTAGTTCTCAAGATATTTGGGTCATTGCAGTGAATAAGGGATATTAATAGAATTCCATCCCCAGCCTCTCTGGCTAAGTGAATTTGAGGACTTACCCAGTGCTTAGTCCTACTGCTATATGAAGGTGTCATGCTGAATGTGGAGGGGGAAAATGTGGGCTTTGGTTTGCACTACTGGTTTACTATCCCCCATACTCCCATCCCTTCTTACCCCTGGATTCCTATTGATTTAGTGAATAGACTTAAGATGGGAGTGTGTCTGGGTGTCTTCTCCTGTCTGAAGACTAGGATAATGTTGGGTGCTTCATATTGTGGCATGGATGGATGGATGGATGGATGGATGAAGGGGTGTCATCAAAGAAGGTTTTTGGCGAAGTAGATTTTCCAGATTTCCTAAGGCTCTTGTTCAGGTGCCGGATATTTTGGAAAGAAAGGAAAGCCTGCCCTCTGGTGGTCGGAATGCAGAAGTGCATCCACTAAGTCAGGGAGATAGTTACAGGCCCTCCTAAGTAGATAAAGAAATGTCAGTATTAGTTGGGTAAGTTTCAGAATAATTTACTTATTCCAGATTACAGGTGAGGTTATGGATGGATCCGTCACCCAAAAACATTTTAAAAGTAAAGAAAAGGGAAGAGTCTGTAAGTTATTAGGGATCATCTTCTGAAGTTGTTCAACTATTAAACTCTTGCTAGAGGCCTAATAAAAAACTCAGGCTGTCAGTTACATTGTAGGTGAGATTACAGTCAAACTGAGAATCTAGATATTAAAAATAATTAATTTGGCAAGAGGAGTAAGGTATTTATTTCTGTTGGCAAAAGGAAGTTGGAGAAGGGAGACCCCCTCCTTGCTGATGTGAGTAACTAGGAGTCTCTGAAGGTGGTGACCTTAAGCCAGGCCTTGAAGGGTGGGTAGCATTAGAATAAATGAAGAAAATGGAGATGAATATTCTTGTTATACAGGCCAAGGGAGCAAGAATGGCTTTTTTTTTTTTTTTTTTTAAGATTTTATTTATTTATTTGACAGAGAAAGACACAGCGAGAGAAGGAATACAAGCAGTGGGAGTGGGAGAGGGAGAAGCAGGCTTCCCGCCGAGCAGGGAGCCCGATGCGGGGCTTGATCCCAGGACCCGGAATCACGACCTGAGCCGAAGGCAGACGCTTAACGACTGAGCCACCCAGGCGCCCCCAAGAATGGCTTTGTTTTTGAAGTCGGTAGCAAGCAAGAGTAGAGAGTTAGTGGTAATGATATACAGAGAAAACTTGGCAAATGAATAAGAAATGAAATACATAAATATTTAAAGTAGTTTAATATAAATTAAATCAAGGGAGCATTTTCAGTATTCATCATGGAGCTAGAGACAGTATGGTCTCTGGACTTCAGGGGTGAGTCTAGGTTCAAATCCAGGTCTGACACTTATATGAGTCCTTAGGCAAGTTACAGAGTCTCTCTGTGCCCATTTTCCCCCATCTGTTAAACTAGGATAAGAATAGAATGTATCTTTAGACTCCGAGATACGCAAACATTGTCTAGATCCAAGATATAGAAGTTGAGTACAAGGAAAGTCCGAGTTGTCCCAAAGCTGCCTCTCACTCTGGTGGTGCGTTTCCAACTGCATGGCATACACAATCAGAAGCTGAAGGATCTGTTGGCAGACAAATTACAGAGGTTTATAAATCACATGGGTAATTGATGAGGCAGTACCGAGGGGCCCTCCGATCTAGAGATTTTGTCACTCTAAAAAAATCCATGATGACCCTCAGAAACCTAACCGAGATGTGAGGATTGTAATGACACCAGTTTACATTCTATGTTAAAAAAAAACATGTTTAAATTTGGTTCAAAATGTTCTGTTCTATGTAAAAAAAAAAAAAAAAATACCATCACTTTAATTAATGCAGCCTATAATTGAAACGACTATCTCAAGCTGTTCCTCTCCAGCTTGTCAAGGGAAAGAGTGAAATTGGGGGGTAGGGGGTGGAGAGAGACAGAGGTGCTAGAGCCAATATGTCAGCTCTTCAAAGTTGCTCTAAGAAAATTGAACAAAGATCTCGTCCTAAGTGTGAAAGGAGGTGGAGGCTTCAGGGAACACAGACTTTAAGTGCATTACACCCCATTCTAATTATTCGAGAAGTAAAGGGTGGGGAAGAAATGTTGACAGCAAAGGTTTAGGGGAGAACAGGCCCAATAATGCCCTGTAACATAGCACTATACTTTTTATGAGCCACATGCGGAGAAGGGAGGTCGAACTTGGGGCTCAGAAAGGTCTAAAAGGCAAAATGTAATGACTTCCCTTTAATTAACTAAAACAATGTGTGGCAGGTTACATTAATGTGCCTGTAGCTAAGACAGAGGTGGTGGACCACCACTGAGACCTTAGAGAGAGAGAGAGGGACTTCTGTTTTTCCAGAACAGAGAGGGCCTGGAAACCTCAGAGACTAATTTTAAAGATGAGACGACCAGCCTAGCACAGTTACAAAATTCAGCCAAGGCTATATAGTCTCTCAGTGACGAAGCTAGGCTAATAGTTTGGTTGTTGACCAGTTTAGTATTCTCTCCAAGACACTGTGTCTGATGGAGTCTGTAGCGATTTCAAGTATAGCCTCAGACGGCCAACCCCACCTAGTACATTTGCATACAGATCGAGATTTGGTGTATTCTTTTAATAAAAGGTTAAATAAGAAAGATAAAAATTAGGTATCTACCTGTATCCATTTTAATCCAGTGTTTCTTTTAGAGTTGCTTTAGAATATTATTATTAATATCAGTGGCTCTTTCCTTGCAGCTGTTTTAATTGAAGTGTTACATGTTTTTTATAAATAAAGTGATGAAAATTTCTGATTATAGCCCTGTGGGAGACTGAGCAGGGAAGCCATCAGAATTGCAGGTGGAGGAGATATCCTATAATTTAGATCATGTGACTTAATGCTATCACTGCTGTGTAGAATCTCCTACAATTGCAGCTTCAGATTTTTCAGGGGTGAAAAAACCTTTTATGAAAAAGGAAGCTACACATTAAAGTTAAAAAGTCACATACAATATTACAGGAGGAATATTCCTCCAATGAGAGGAAGTAAAGAAAACTAACATTCTTCTCCTATTTTACTTACTTTTTTTCTTTTCTTTTTTTTAAAGATTTTATTTATTTGAGAGAGAGAATGAGATAGAGAGAGCATGAGAGGGGGGAGGGTCAGAGGGAGAAGCAGACTCCCTGCTGAGCAGGGAGCCCAATGCAGGACTCGATCCCGGGACTCCAGGATCATGACCTGAGCTGAAGGCAGTCGCTTAACCAACTGAGCCTCCTAGTTTACTTATTTCGAGGAAACGAGTTTTATGAACAATTTCCAGAAGAGTTATTAAGTGGTTGTAGATTTTATTTTGCTTTACAGTTTGACCATTCTTCAGGGTTTTGTATTTATTCTCTTTTTGAGCTGGGACGTATAGAACTAGACGGATACCCTTCTTAAAAACCTTTTGTTTCCCTGATGACTGGGAAGTAGGAAATCCTTTAGAAATTATTGGGGATTGGGACATTTTAATAAATGGTGTCCCCTTTTGGGTTCATTATCAGTTGAGATAAACACAGGAGTTAAATGGATGGAGATCAGGATGTGTCTTCCATTTGCTGACGTACTGGTAAATGTTTAACATTTTGGGGAGGAGGGAGCTGAATTTTAGTATTTATGGATATCTGGTGTAAGTACTCCCACCTTGGTCAAATTCAAGTCACCAGTGTGACGCCATTGAATTTGGAGTTGGGCAGAGATCCAAACCTTTGGCTCTTGCAGGGCAGTACAGTCTTTGGACACCAGTGCTTGAGTCCATCACTTATAAGGGCTGTGTAATATATAGACTGAGGCTTAGATCTTATAGCTAAGCAGTCTTGTTAATACTGTCCTTGGGAATTAGGCAAACTTAAACTATAGTTCCTTCTTTGGGAGTCTGTCCTTATGAAACTTCCAAGTAGGATCAAAGCAGAAAGCGTGCTTCCTGTAGGTGAGTTGGCATCAACGAGACTCTGTCCTCCCAGATTCTACCAATCTTCTAAGTCAACGATCTGAATCGAGTTGGGGAGAGAGGCCGGGACTGTTACTTGGATGGAAGGTCTCTCCAAATGGAAGGAAACAAGGAAAATGAGGAACAAATGTTAGTCCTTAGCAGAATCAGAATTCGGAATGTTTCTTAGACAACTTTACAGGATTAGTATCAACAAGAGGTTGGAGGCAGAATTTTATTTTAAATCTCCTATCATTTTGGTGCATAGATATTCATTGTAAAATCATCTTCGAGGCTGCGAAGTGGTAAGAATTTTGGCTATCGGGGGGAAAATGGGAGTTTTGGGGGGCATTTAAAAATGGGTAGAGTAATAAACCATAATTCCTTTCTTTGTTTTGTGGGAAGATACCGAAGACTAGATTCCTATTTAATACCTTGAAATTAAATTATTTTTCCAGCTGGGTGCAACTGAAAGAAAGAAGGCAGGCATAGGAACTTAGACAACTTCATTGCCTCAGAGCAGATGATGGACTATTATAGTGAATACATGAAATGGTATCTGGCAAAAGCAGAGTATTTGATCGTTTTACCTCCTTCTAGTTGATATTCAAGAGTCTCTGCACCCAGATTTATACCTCTTTGCTTACACATTTATCATTGTTAATATGCCAATACTCTGAACCAGTAAGGCTGGATGAGTCAGTTTCTTCCTGGTAGAAGATAGTTTATTATCCTTGTTGCTGTTGTATTGTTATTTAACATATGATGGTTTTATAATTAACAATGATTATATAAATTAGCCTGCTGTTGTAACAGTGTGGGCCTAAATGCCCATATTGATAGTTTATCTTTGAGTGTAAAAGTTCTGGTGATAAGCCACATGTCTGAAAGCACTTTTCTTGTTACCATCCTGCTGGGAGAGAAGTCTGTGGTTCTATAAGAACCCACCTTCTCATTCTGTGGTCTGTAACGTTGTAGAGGCCTGAATCTTGGGTTCATATGTGTCTGCGTTTGCTTTCCTTTGTCGTAACATCTGTCCAGTTATGGTGATTAAAATCCCAGACTCCGTAGTCAAATGGAGGTGGAGTACAGTCCTGGCTCTGCCATTTTACAGGGAAGTTATCTAATCTGTTCAGACCTGAGCTTTCTCAGATATAAAATAGGAATGGAAACACATCTCCCTCATAGGGCACTAGTGAAGAATAAATGGCGTAGTGTATATAACACAGATTTTGTAAAGGGCCAAGTGTACAGTAATTGATCAGCATTTGTTGGCAATTCTAACAGTCATTGTTTAAGTGTTATATTATAAAACATGTGTAACTTTACATGTAAATGCACAGCCGCTATTGGTCCATGTTTGAGGATTGACTCAACTCTCTAGAATTTTGGCAATATACATTTCCCAAGGAAACTCCTAATAATGAGACAAGCAATTTATCATTCCAGCCTACAATCTGTTTCTTTGCTTTGTCACTACCCCGACTTCTACCCTTACCTCTTGTCTCCCTAGTACCCAAGGTCCTCATGTATTCCCCGTTGCTCCCCATGTAAAAGTCTGATCTAATAAACTGTTTCATAATAAATAATACCTTATTAATATTCTTAAAGCATTGCAGCAGGGAGACAGTCTAAGAGTATAATTTCAGCATTTAGGCTGCAAATGAGAGAGGTATTTGTTTGGCAATAGATTCCTTTTGACACCTCTGAAATCATGGTCAGATTTCTAACTACGCTGCAGTCCATATGGCAGCCTTTAATTATACCTGTTGGAATAATCCACTTAGCCAAGGTCAAGCATCCTTTGATTACATGTTCTGTTGCTATTTCCTTGTTGTCATATATCCTTGGCAGCTGTCATCAGCCAAATTTGGCCCTTCTAATTTTTAGTGGCACTCATCCTGTCCTGAGTTTCCCTAACACATGCTTCAGCCTTGTCAAACATGCTTTGCTTCCACTGAGTTAGTCATCATTTTGTGGACCTTATTCTACTGGAGGTAGTCTCTGCAAGTGACTTTAGCTCCCTCTCCTAGCTTTACTTTTCTTCATTTCACAAAATTCTCTGCAACATGTCAATTAATCAACAAAAACATCTGCTAGCTTCCTCCCCAGAATGGGCCGCATTTCAACAGGAGGTGGATTTAGTCCAATTCAATCTAACAGTTATGTTTGGGATGCCAACAATGAATAAATTAACATTTTTTGAGCACCTACAATGTTAGAGTCCTTTGCTTGCTTTTTTGATTCTATACGTTAGCTCATTTAATCCTCAACATCCTGTGAGATATGCAGTCCTCTTGCTCTTTTCCCATGAGGTCATTGAGATGTGTAGACGTTAGATATTCTGTTCAATGCTTACAACTAGTAAGGAATAGAACCAAGAATTAAACTAAAAATTCCCTGGGTTGGAAGTCTGTGGAGAAGGGTAGATGGAAGGTGGAAAGGGGAAAGTATAGTGGAGGTCCTTGAGGCCAGACAAACAGAATCAAACTCTCAGGCAATACACTGACCCAAGATTCTGAGTTAGTTTCTCCTACTCAGCCTTTTTTGGTGGGGGCGGCGGATGGTTTGGGCTTCTGCAGATAGGAGGTAGAACACTATAAAAAGAAGAGAAGCTTATGAAGGAAGGTTTCTGAAAATAAACCAGAAAACTAGCTTGCAGGTGGACTTCCTCTGGTGGTGAAGAGTATATTCCCTGGGTCCACTTCCCTCTGCTTCAGGCAGATGGGACGTTCATCTGCAGAAGGCTTGTGACAGGTCAGTGGTGCTGGTGAAGTCTGAGCTGAGGCAGTTGTCGAGCAGATATCAATGGCAGGGCAGCCTCTGACTGTGACCCTGACACCTATAGAGGGTTTAAACTTTAGTGACTATCTTCACCCTGCCATCTGGACCTGGAGCTCTGACACGGAAGTATTTCCCTGGGTTGGGAGTGGAGATGGAGAGGAGAGGGGCAGTAGATGTAGGGAATGTGTGGGGGTGGGTTTTCAGCCTGGTTGGCTAAATGTTGCAATCACACTCTACCTTCCCCAGTGCAGTTGAGGCCCTTCCCTTCTGAAGAGAAAGGCAGAGATGAAGGTTGTCTAGGGAGTAGGGACCTCAGTGTTTCCCTTTATTAGAACGTGTACAAACTTGAGGCCAGTAGGATTTGAGTGAAATTAATAGGGGACAGGGTCATCTTTAATTTGGGGCTTATAAATTCTTTAACTACTTGGGAATTCTACTCTCCCTCATTCTGACATTCAATCTTTGTATTTCATATCTGGTTTATATACATTTAAATTCTTGATTGACTCAGGTCTCTGGAGGACTTTTTTTGTTAGCTTATGATTGAGCCTTTATTCTCCTCCACAGGACTCCTTAGTGCATTTGAAGTGTTTTTTCCCAGGGGAAAGTGAAAGTCAAATATGTAAGCTTATTTTCTCTCTATTAAGTAAGGTCTTCAGAGTTTGCAATTCCACATAGTCAGTGTTTCATTCATCGGTGCTTTTTTAGAAATCTTTATCTTTTCCTACTTTTTTCACAGGTGTAGATGATCCAAAAGATCAAATCTGGCTTATATAGGTCTGGAATAAAGAGTAAAGGAAACCAAAAAGCTGATAAAAATGTTAAGCCACCTCTTTTTGCCCATTCATGATGTGGCTCTGAAGATTTTCCATTTTGAAGAAGCATGGGATGTCCATAGTTTACCTACATCTACCTGATAGAAGCCCCATATGGTTGAGCTCCTTGAGCCAGGTTGAAGTTGATGCCAGAAAGAAGACAATAGAATACTTCTCACTAGATCTCCCCCCAAGCCTGACACACACACACACACACACACACACACACACACATTTTATTGCACTTCTCTGTCTACCACTTTAAGTTATTTGTTGATATTAGTACTTACCCCACAATGAAATCATAAGCTTATTTGGGCACTGTGATCTCATCCTACCCATGTCATCTCCCAAAGCACAAGGATAGCTTCAATACCCAATCATTGTTCAATAAATATCTGTTTAGCACTGGATTTTCTTGAAAAAGAGTATAGAATGCTTTCCTTTTCTTCATACTTAGGTCTGTACACTGTGGGCAAAGATACAGGGTCACTTCGGATGTGTTCCTTTTCTTACTCTGACCCCTCCCATCGTCAGTTAAGTGACCCATTTGTTCCCTTTCCTCTTAGGAAAGGAGGCATCTCTGAGACCAGGTACTACTGAAAATCATACGCTAATATTAAGATCCTAAAATTCAGAACTTTCTGATAGGAAAGAATGTGTGTACTTAGTTTCTTTCCCTTTGAAAGTATGAACCAGTTGGATGCTCAGGAATAATATGCTATTCCTAGCTTCTGAGATTAAAATCTCTCAGGGCCAAGTGATATGATCAGTAAAGCATTTAACATTTATTAACTGTTTTATATATAAAGTATTTTATGTTTAAATGTTTTATGTGCAAAGTATTACACTGTTTTACATGCATTGTCACGTTTAATTCTCATTAAAACTATTCACTAGCTATTTTGTGGGTGTTGCTATTATCCCCATTATATACATGAGGAATGAAGCTTAATGAGATCAAGTAACTTGCCAGTGTCCCCTATCTCTTAAATGGTGGACTCAAGATTCAAATTCATGCTTAACTCCTACCTATACTACCTCTATCTTTCATAGCCCTTAGCTCTAGGAAAAATTAATCTCTAGGTACTCACTGCCATATATTTGATAGTTGAGGCAAATAGATGTTTTTCTAATATATTCTTCCTAGTATTCTGTTGGGATAAATTTCAGAGTTTGGAGCTTCTGTCCACCACCTAACACTAATCTCTTAGAGTTGTCACTTGGGGTTATGACAATTATGACACATGTCTTTTCATGAAAGAAATAGAATTGGGTCATAGCATTACCACTATTAGCATTTTCTGCATCAGTGGTATGAATGACCCTTTTCTAGGTGATCATGATATATGTATGTTATGTGTATTTTCCAGTATTTTCTTGTCAGTAGTTCCTATTTGCATAAGTCCCCACAGAGCTTAAAGCAGGATTGAGAGTTATATTAGCTAATTTCTAGAAGGGAATCACAACAGAAAATATGAGTTATACTGTATGAAATATAACTTTTACAAATTACTTTATAGGTTATATGGAATCACAGAAGTACAGGCTTCATTATTGTGACTATTAATTTTCATAAACCAAACGGATTTATGCCAGGAATTTTGAAACCTTTATGCTCCCTATATTTATCGTCTGTATTTATCACTAAATACTGATGGATATTTAAGCATTAGAATTTTTGGTCTTAACTGAATGAGGCTTTCAAAGATTTTGGGTTTCTTTCTTGGAATCATGATGAATCTTCTTGAGAAACAAACAGATTTCATGCCTTCTTAAAGTTTGCTGTGAGTTGTTTTGATAGCATTAACATAAGCATCAAAATAATACAAACTTAGAAAACAGACACAGTGACTTATCATTTCTCAGAAGTCTTTCTTATTTCATGCTTATGTTGTAAGTAGAAGTGCATGATCCTGTGTTGTCATAGAGAAACAGTCTTGAGTGTTAATTGCCTAAGGGAATCTGTGTGTGTGTGTGTGTGTGTGTTTGTGTGTCTAGCCTTTAATAACTACTCTTTGAATTTATTTCTGTTTCAAATGTACACTCAGAACCTGTCATCAGTAAAACCTACTATCAAGTTATTCCCATGAATGGCCAAAGTCTTACTCAGATTTCCTATTAATTCAACTAGTCTTCCATCTCCTCATTTCTTCTAGGCACTAGACTTGCTTTTTAGTCTGTAAAACCAATCTAGGGTAGGTTTATTTAACAAATATTTTTTGATGGGCACTCTTCTAGGCATTGAAGATACAAGAGTGAACAAGACAGGTAAGCCCTTGTTTCTAGGCAAACTCAAGTTTGCATTCTAGGTGAAAGAGTAAACAAGTTAAAGCCACTAAATGGGTAGTTTAAGATAGTGATGAATACCATGAGGGAAATAAAGTAGAGCAATGTGGTACTGGGCTGGGGTGGGCATAGTATTTTATATTACTTAGGCATACTTAGGGAGGCATCTCTAGTTGCTGATATTTAACTTAGATCTAAATGAGAGGTAGCCAGATATGAGAATATCTATAACAAGATTGTTCAAAGCTGAGGGCACACACACCAAAAGCACACATAGTGAGGTGTGAATAAGTTTGGCAGATGTGGAAAATAGATTGTCCAGAGAAGTTTAGAGAATGGATATTTGCAGACAAAGATTTATTAATGGTAAAAGGTATGTCAATGTCCACATAACTTTAGGGACCCAGTTAATTTAGCTTAAGGTAACTAAAATGTTTTGTACCAGCATTACATCTCTAGGGGATTCTGTAGAATTGTAGAACTTGGATAAATGGTAGATGGATTATCAGGCATGCCAATTAACTTCTTTTGTATGTGTTGTTTGATTAGATCTTTAATCTGTGTTTATATAATTTTGCTGGTTTTACAGAATCGTTACCTGTTCAGTACTTCATCTATTCATCAAACATTTACCAATGTCCTACTATATGCCAAATAGAGTCTTAGGTTCTGGGTATACACAGATGAGTAAGACCCTCCTGCTATGAGAGCATATACAAAAATGGAGGTGACATAGGATTCTGAGTGTATTTACTGGGAATGCATTTTCTCAATTCAGAAATATGAATAATCAGACAAGGAACTTGAGAAGAGAGTGAAATTGATCAATATAGGTGGCCACTGCTGATATGCAGGTAGTTAAAATATAATTTTGCAGGTCTAAAACACCATTGACATCTACTTATAAAACTGGATTAAGGTGTATATGATCTTCATTATGGTGGAGAAGCTTCTAAATTTAAATTAATGAACACTACTGTTAATGCATCTTTCTGGATGATTTGTATATAGGGCCCAAAATCTAAGCTAAACTCCTGCCCAAGATGCAAGATGATGAAGCCGTTTACTTGGCTCATCAGACCTGTTAAAACCATGGGCAACCCCATGGGTCTCCAAGTCAGTCTAGAAGACAATGTCTTCCATTCTGACAAGGAAATTAACCGATTTTCTGAATTTATATGAACTAATTCTGGATTAAAACAGGTTATGTACTCATAATAGCCAAAGAAGGTTTCAAAAAGAAAACAAAGTCCAGATTCGTCTGAGATTTTGAGATTAGAAGTCTGTACTCAAAATGTTATCAGCTCAGCCCCCAAAGAGCTGTCCAAGGGGCTGAACCTCTTCTGGTGGTTCAGCACCCTTAATCTCTGTGCTTGACCTACTACTATCTACTACATTGTTTACCCATACTACTTGCCCTGATTAATCTTTATATGATCTGAGCAACCATATGTGACACATTATTATCCTGACCCCTGCCTGTCCTACCTTCTAACTTAGTATATTCTTCAAGTCATGTTTAACCAGATAGCAATTAAACTTCATACCCAGAGCCTCCTGTAAATGTACCTAGGCTCACAAGTCTGCTGAAACAATGTGATCATGGATTTTACCTTCAGTTATGTAATTAAAAAATAAGTCCACAAAAATATAGAGGGTTTTAAAAAATTGACTTTAAATTGTTAATTCATTTAACCATCCATAAAAGTTGAAAACATAAGCATGGTCTTTCTCCTTTTCCTGTTTTCCCCATGTCCTTCTCCTTGTTCTACTACTGTTTTTCTACTCCTCCTTTTCCCCTTTGTTTTCTGTTTATTATCATTATCACTATAAATGCAATTAATAAGGATGTTTTAACCAATGGAATATTTATATTCATGTAGAATCTTGGTAGAATCTAGGTTGTAAAATAATTTTAAGACAGTTTAGTCTTAGTAGTTGAAAAATAGAAAAAAATATAACATGAGTAGTTTCCTGTGAATATATTATTTTAGAACTTGGTTAAGTAGCTTAATTATTATCAAAATAAAATGGAGACCTACTAGCTTCTTTAGGAAGATCTCTTCCTTGCTAGTAGGAAGACTCATCATACATTTAGTTAGACAGTTGGGGTTGATGTTGTCAGTCAATGATGAGGACAGGGTTTTACACAGTATCCCTCCTATATATCATTCTACATTCTAGATTTTCCTCTGTTGTAATTTAGAATGACATAACTGGACTGGTTAATGATCTGAGCTTTTACATCAGTCTAGATTATTATCTTAGATCTAACAAACCCAAGCCATGTAATCTTGGATAAATCTTTAGTTTATAATTCTATGTTATTTTCACCTGTAAACTAGAGATAATAAATCATACTTAAACTGAAGATTGCTATCAGGATTATATTATATATATAAGTATATATATAACATATATATACTTATAAATATATATTTATATACTATATATACTTATATATATTATATATACTTTAAGTTTAGTAGGCATTCAATAAAAGTGAATTATCTGGGTGCCTGGGTGACTCAGCTGTTAAGCGTCTGCCTTAGGCTCAGGTCATGATCCCAGGGTCCTGGGATTGAGCCCCGCATCGGTCTCCCTGCTCAGCGGGAAGCCGGCTTCTCCCTCTCGCACTCCCCCTGCTTGTGTTCCCTCTCTCGCTGTGTCTCTCTCTGTCAAATAAATAAAATCTTTAAAAAAAAAAAAGTGAATTATCATCATCATCAGTCATTAACTTAACCTTTCTGTGCTTTACTTGATCTTAAACTTTATGGAAAATTTAAAGTACTCTGTTCCCTATGAGTATTTGACACTCGGTGAGAGTAAGTTGGTAGCAGTTCCATACATGGCACTGATTTAATGTCACAACTTAAAATGTTGTGAGCTGTGGGGAAAGACAGGGAAGGTAGTGGTTACCCATTCATGTTAAACCATTTTTAACTCACCATCAGCCAGTTGATTACAATTGATCTGTTGTCCATGCTATCATAGTGACATTTGGAATATATTATATTACCATTTCTCTTAATATGGTGGTTAAAATTCAGGAGGCAGATAATGTGATACTGACATAATGAGTAAAAAATGATTGATAGTGAAGTTGTACAAGTAAGAAGGTTCACTGTGTTTGAAAGTCACAGAACTTTGAAAGTGTAAGAGATAAGGAATACTGATGAATACAATGTGACATCCTGACACAGCCTATGCATATAGAAATGAACCACTTTCCTAAGTCCTTTTTAAAGAGTACAGCCTATAGAAATGTAAATATGGCTAATAAAAGTACCTTTTTAATTTAAATATCTATCAAAGTGTCTATTGGAAGAAAACTAGATTTATACTTTATGGCTTACTCAAAATCATCCTTTCCTAGCATCAGCTTCAGTAAAACAGTTCCAGTTTAAAGTATATTAAAGTGGATACTTCTAAAATTAGGTTCTTTTGAAATTAAACAAAAGGGACTAGGTTTTTGCAGGGACTGTTATAGATGTCACTTTATAATAAGACAGATAAGACAGTCAGTATACAGAGGTTTTGTTTTATGGCCAGAACTAACATTTGTTCATTCAGTCAGAGATGTCAATTAAAGCAGCTTTGCTTCCACAGTGGGGAAATTTCAGAGCCCCGAAACTTAGCACATTAGTATTATATTATTGGATATCTTACAGTTGTTGCCTCCATAATGACCCTTGCTCTTTAATGAGAGTATGTAATGTCAGAATCAGGGGGAAGAAAAAGCCAAATGACAACTAATTTATCACCAGATTTATAGTCAAATTACCAAAAGATTGGAACTAATCAGGCCTGTTTTTCAAAATGAGTAATGGCATTCAGAGCCTCTCTGGTTAGACAGATGTTTAGACTGGGGATGTCCTAAGAATTGTAAGTCTGTGCTGGCTTTAATGTTAAGATCAAATTGTCCTTGTGTGCCCAAGGTAGAATGACTCCAAGGGGAAGGTGTGCTAGGAAAGAAAATCGGGGGAAAAAAATCATTTTTCATCATCACACTGAAAAAGTCATTGCACTGAAAAAGTGCCAACAAACCCTAAATAATTTTGTGTTGATTATACTAAATTAGAATAGTGATAGCTATAATCATTTGATCCCTGAGGCATTAATGAAAATCCAGCATTATTTTGTGGGGAATATGTATCATTACCCTTGAGGTTAGGAATGATTATTAGTAAGTCTGATTAAATCTGGAAGCAGTGACACAAGCTATCTTTAACCCACTAATGCCAGGGCCATATTGTAATTTTATGATGAATGAACACAGTTTAGCATTTTTAGCACTTGGTGGGGAACATAAGAAGTCTGCATTCATTTTCTTGATTAGACTGCAAAGTAGTACAGAGGAGCTCATAAGGAATGCTGCTTAATGAAATAGTGTTCTTGCTGATTGATGAACCTATCCTATCTTCCAGAACCCACAGGCCTGGTTATCTTTATATGATTAAAGATATTAAGCAGTAGAGATCACACATTTCCTGGATGCAGGAGTATAAAAACAAATAATACAGTACTACCACTTTACATGCCTTTATGTTTTCAAATGCTTTCACATGTATTATGGTTTTATTATCATACTAACTGGTGGAGTGAGTTAGACTTCTCATCACTTGTTTTATTGAGCAATAAAACTAAAGCTCAGTACGGTTTAGGTATTTGCCTAAGTCCCAGAGATTGTCAAAAAATTCAACATTGGAACCCAAATGTCTTGGCTCCAAGTGTAATATATTTTTGGCCTCTGTAGAAAATGGATTTATTTTATAATTATAGACAAAGTGTTTGTTATCATTATCTTGAATTCTCTCTTTAAAAAAAATAATTTATTCTGTATTCATAGACAATATTAGAGAATCTTACTGATTAAATGAGCCACAGTCCTGATTTAATTTTTAGTGCCGGGCAAAACTGTTTCTAAAATCCCCAGGCAATTTAGGGCGAGTTCTGATCCCAGCATAGCACCTGATGCTCAATAGTAGCTTGACAAATTTTAGTTTCTTTTCTTCTAATCCTCAGCCCAATGCTGTGACTCTCTGTGGTCTAAAGAAGGAACTTTTCAGATTCTTCGTTGACCTAAAATCTATGTTGATGGACTACGTGATCTTATCCTTAAAACTCTGTACACAGGCTACTACTTCACAGAACATAAAAACTAGTGAAAGTACAGTCAAACTCTGTTTTAAAATGCATGGCTGGAGGGAGTTAGTATTTTGTTTCCATCCCAGCCACAGCACTTTTATTTGAAAGACATTGCCATTCTTCATTAGCATCACAATGGAATTTTGTTGAATAGCTTGATTTAGGGCAATCAGAGCCAAAGATTTAAAGTTACAGGAGTCCCACAGGTCCTGCTTTGGCATGTAACAGATCAGGTTCTTTGGAGAAGATGAATGGAGAAATGAATCATTGTAATGATTCATGGTACAAAGAATATGGATAAGGTACAATGGTAGTGCCTGGGATAGAGGAAAAACTATTCTGGAACTAGGTGGGAGGAGGGAAAACTCTCTGTGAAAGGGACATTTGAACACCAAACTCAATAAAGCCAGAAGCCTGGCACTTCTTCTCTCTTACCAGCAAATACCCAGTCAATTACCAGGTGATTGCCAGTTTACCTCTCGTCATTTCTCTGCTCGGTGTCCTCTTCACTCATCACTGACCTACATGATGTTCTCATTAGTTCTGTTTAAAATAGGCTGGCTTGTTGGTGTTGACACTTCCAGGCATATCACCCTCAAAACCATCAACCAGACTATTTAAAACCTTAAATTTTAGCACTTCATGCTTCAAGGGCATCCATCCACAGGATAACGTCCTGCTTCAAGGGCGTCCATCCACAGGATAACGTCTAAGCCATGATTCTCTGTGGTGGGGCCTCTCCCTACCTCTGCAGCCTCCTCTCCTGATGGTGTTTATGCTGTGGAATTGTCCCTTCAAGAACATTGCACTCCGGTTTGTGCCTTCATGCCTTCTGCTCTTTCCATATCCCATCTCTGAGAGGATAAATTCTGTACATCATTTGATGTCCCTCATTGACTGTGATGTTGAAATTTTTTCCCATCTCAGGTCTCCACTGGATCGGGTGTGCTTCTCAGTTTTTAGAGCACCTTCGCATACCTTATCTCACGTATCCCGTGTTTCCCACTAAGCACAATGGCTGGCACATAATAGTTGCTCAACAAAGGTTGGTTGATCTGATCATAGGAATGACATGAATAAATAGGCAGGTGCTGGGACAACAAGAGTAGAAATGACAAGGAGGGATAAAATCAAATGGCATAGTGTATTAGTTTTCTGTTGCTGAGCAACAAATTGTCACACATTTAGTGGCTTAAAACATCCATTTATTATCTCACAGTTTCTATAGGTCACAAATCCAAGTAAGCTTAAGCTTGCCTCGGTTTTCTGCTCCTGGTCTCACCTTTTAAGGCTGAAATCAAGGTGTTCATTGGACTGAATTTCCATCGGGAGGTTAAGGAGGTAATAAAGCTTTGAAGCTTCCTCAGGCTGTTGGCAGAATTTATTCTTTGTGGCTCTAGTATTCATGGTGGCTTGGTTCTTATCTCTACTGTTGCAAGTGTCTGTCTTCAAAGAAGGCTTAAGCCCTCTTAAAAGGGCTAGCTTGGTTAGGTCAGGCCCATCCAGGATATTCTTTTTCTTTTTCTTTTTTAAATTAACATAGAGTCTTTAATTAGGGACTTAAATTACATGTGTACAGTCCTTTTGCCTTTATCATATACCATAACATCATAATGGGAATGGGATTCTATCACTTTTGCCACAGTCTACTGTCTAGAAGCAAGTCCAGTTCCGGCTGCACTCGAGGTGGGAGGATGATTCCAGGGTGTGTATACTGGGGCAAGATCTTAGGTCTTATCTCTGTATTCTGCCCATTGCATGAATGGTTTTGAATGGATTGAAAAATAGATTTACATGGGTAGGTGGAGGAGCATGAGGCTGGAAGGAAAGGTAAAGACCAGGGGAGGAAGTGCCTCATGTGGTTTTCTAAGAAATAGGTATATTGTCACGTAGGAAGTCCTAACAGGTTAAGAAAGATCACAGTGTACAGCATAACCCTTTCAGTACTGGAAATAAGAAAGACTTGGAAAATTGAAGGAGGAAGAAACTGAAACATGGACAATAAGTTAGGAGGAGTGAGGTGGCAGATGGAAAGTGGAGAGGGGTTAAGAATTGACAGGACTTGATTGCTGCTTGATTCAGCAGAGGGTAAAGGGGTATTCAGAGCTTCTAACTAGGACCACTGGAGTGGACCAAAAATGGCTCTTGTTTTGAGAGTCCCTGAATAATACTACTTGTGGTAGTGGTGGTACCTACCACAGGTGGTAACTACTTTTGTTGTAGACAGTGAATCCCTTTTGTTCTCATTCTTGCCTTCTCTCTCACTTGCCTTGCCTTGGTCCAGAACGGATCTAGAATGGCTTACCAGAATTCTGCTGTATATGTACCAGTTTGCAGTGATTTGGCATAATGCCTTTAGGGAGAAATGTTTTATTTGTACATGGCTGGTGAAGCAGACAGAATCATGTTCTCTAAAGTTCACTGAACCTACAAGCTTGGTAGCAGTTGAGAAGGACAGTGACCCAACTTTCAGTTTGGAATTCTGATTTGGGTCCATTAACCGACAACTCAGACTGTTTTCAATCTAGGCCATGTGTGTGTGTAGCACAAATAAGGAGACAAATGTACAGTATTGGAACACAGGCAGGCAAAATTATCTTTTGCTTTTCTCTCTACATCCGGTAAGGGCATTCTGGACATCCTTTGCAATCTATAAACTAATACTTCTATAAGTTAATGTCTCCTTTATCTTATGTCTCTACCCTGAGATAGGGGGAAAAAAAAACCTAATATATCAGACCAGATGATCATCTTTTCTTTTCTTTTTTTTTTTTAATTTTTTTATTGTTATGTTAATCCCCATACATTACATCATTAGTTTTAGATATAGTGTTCCATGATTCATTGTTTGTGCATAACACCCAGTGCTCCATGCAGAACGTGCCCTCCTCAATACCCATCACCAGGCTAACCCATCCTCCCACCCCCCTCCCCTCTAGAACCCTCAGTTTGTTTTTCAGAGTCCATCGTCTCTCATGGTTCTTCTCCCCCTCCGATTTCCCCCCCTTCATTCTTCCCCTCCTGCTACATTCTTCTTCTT
>NW_022589710.1:48711184-48849545 GCF_004348235.1 Phoca vitulina
TATTGTGGACATTGCTGCTATAAACATCGGGGTGCACGTACCCTTTCGGGTCCCTACTTTTGTATCTTTGGGGTAAATACCCAGGAGTGCAATTGCTGGAGATGATCATCTTTTCTTAAATAATCATGTGATGTGAAATTCACAGCCTTCCTATTCTTGTATTTTGTCTCCAAAATATTTGTCTTTCTTAGGTCTAATGAAAATCTCTTTTGGTTAACATAAACCTTTCGTTTAGAGATTAGAAGTTTTGCCTGAGGTGCTACTTTGTTGGTTTTAAAATTTGTGATATTATTTCATTGAGTAAAAATTGTGTGGATTGATTTATGCCCTTTGCATACTTAGTATTCTGGGAGTGCATCTGTCTATAAGACTCACCCAAATAGAATTGAGGAATTTTGAAAATTGGAACTCCAATCTTCCTCTCAATTAGATATCTTGGCTTGGATTTATGGACATCCAGGCTCTATTTAATCCGATGATATGCTCCTCTACTTAACTTGTCAGACTTTTTCATTGTTAAGTTGGATCTTAAAAGGAAAAACTGTATCTTCTACTCTACAATACTTCTGATACCAGATGTGTGGGCTTTCCCACGGCAAGCAATGCTCCAATTCTTGATGGGCCCCAACTGGGTGTCCTAAAATTTCACTCAGTTCTGACACTAACTGCCTGGAGTTAATGGAGACCCCACAGGTTAGGGGCTCTGTCCTACAAGACTGCCCCCCACTTCAGATGCTAGTTGCAAGTCTAAATTTGTCATCTGCACTTCTGACCAACTGGCTATAAATCCGAAGTTTCCACAAGCCTCTCCTCATCTATAATGGCTTGCAGAACCCAGGGAAACACATTTACTGATTTGTTATAAAGGATATAATAAAGGATATGGATGAACAACCAGATGAAGAGGTGTATAGGGCAAGGTGTATAGGGCAAGGGGTATAGAAATCCCCTCCCCTCTCCAGATGTACCACCCTCCCAGCATGTTGGTATGTTCATCAGCCAGACTCCAATGCATAGGGTTTTTAGGGAGGTTCTGTTACTTAGGGACAGTTGGTTAAATCATTGGCCATTGATGATTAATTCAGTCCTGACCCAGAGGTCTGGGGCGGGTAGGAGCAGAAAGTTCCAACCTGTAATCACATGGTTGGTTCCCCGGGCAACCAGAGTCAACTCATTAGCATAAAGTTCGGTTAGAAGGGGTTTGTTAGGCACAGCAAAACGAGCTCTCACCCCATCACTCAGGGAATTAGAAGAGTTTTAGAAGCTCCAAGCCAGGAACCTGGTTCAAAAATCACATATATATTTCTTATTATATTACAATATCACAGGTCTGTTTTCTGTGTTAAGCTGAAATCGGCCTCTACAAAGGGTACTTCCATTTACTTATAATCTGTTGACTGTCTCACCCCTGGTACAGATTACTGGGTTCCACTAAATCTCTGCTGTCTTTTTTTAGGTTAAATTTTTGTGTTTCTTTTAACAAATTATCACACATAAATATATAAAAATATTCCTGCAAAGCTTATAATGAAAATAATAGGACAGAAAAAAATTGATCTGATCCCTCCCCACCTCATTCCAGAGATACCACTTTCAACTCTTTCATTTGTGTCTTTTGGTTTTACTTCCGTATTTCTAAATTATGTGGTTACAGTGCTATCTTTTTTGTTGTGGTGGTGGTGGTGGTTCCATTGCATTTTATACATTAATGCTCATTTTAGACATTATTTTTTATTTTCTAAGTATCTTCAATTTTATCTTCTAGTCTTTCTATTGAATAAATATCTGCTAACAAATATACACAAATGTATATTTTTATTTCCTAAAAGCTTTGTGTTTCATTACTTTTCCTTTCTTATTTAAGATTTTGTTTATTTGAGAGAGAGAGAGAGAGGGACAGAGTAAAGGGGGAGGGAGGGGCAGAGAGAGAGGGAGAATCTTAAACAGTCTCCTTGCCCAGCATGGAGCCTGAGAGGGGGCTTGATCTCACAACCCTGAGATCAGGACCTGAGCTGAAATCAAGAGTGAATGCTTAACTGACTGAGCCGCCCAGGTGCTCCATCATTATTTTTCCTTTTAATAGCATTCAGGTGTGGTTTTTAATAGACACACGTTATCTCTGTTAGCATCTTAAGAATGGGCTTTTAAAATTATTTTTCTGTTTCCTGCCTGGTCTTTTTTTTCTATTTATCTTAGTCCATGGCTTTCATGTCTCCTTTAGAGGCTATCTTACAATGTCTCGTGAATTGTAGCCATTTGTTTCCACCTGATGGTAAAAAGTCTAACATGTCAATGAGAAGTTGTGTAATTATGGGTTGTTCTTTTTTAATCAGTTGGTGAAATTTACTAAAGCATAAGTAGGTGGGGAACTAGCCACTTTATCAGGGGAGTACTCCTCCAAAATGTCATTACCTCTAGATCTTTTCTCTCAAGTCATTCGGTTTGTCTAATACTTCAGTTTCTCAGGTCTAACTCAGTTTCTCTGGGTTTGGGTGTTTTGTATATGTCAGTGGGTGGGCAGTGCATGAGAGCTGAGGAGGAAAGGTGCTTAGGGTAGGTGGATTGGTCTCAGGGGTCAGCGTATAATTTTACATGTAATCCTTATATTTTCGTTATGATTCACACCCCTGGCCAGGCCTGAGCCTGGGTCCTCAAAACCAAAGCTCTCCTCAGTCACAGTCTCTGAGTGTGTGCATTTCCTTGCCGTAGTAGAGAGGATATCCATGGGACCAGTTGATCCTTGTATAGACTTCCAACTAGTTCTTCTGTTTTCAGTCCTACCCCTCATCCCTGCTTTCAGAAATATCTGATACCTCCAATCTGTATCTTTTTTAGGGTTCTACAGCAAAAATAACCTTGTTTACTATTGGCTTCTTCCTCTGCAGCCACTTGACTTTCAAGTTTTTATGTTATTCTTCTTTATCATGATATCCTTCAGGGACCAAATATCTTCCATTTGCCACCACTCCCTTGCCCTGTCCCCTGCCCCCAAGCCCCTCACCAACCTTTACGGTAGGTATACCATATCTGGTCTTATTTTCCCCCATCTTTACCTTCCCCTAGAATCACATCCACTTTTGAGCCTGATCTGTTCAGTTGGTAGAATACCTACCTTGAATCTGGACAATGTCCTCATTTCCATTTTTCCTCTTTGTTCCATACCACGGCTCACTTTTAGGCTTAAATCTCCAGCTATCCATTTGCTGTCAGGGGAGCATGTTCCGACACTGATTGTGGCCTGGGTCAGGTATGGGGCTCTAAATCAGGAGCTGGGCTTGATGGAAGAGAAATACCAGAAGGCATTGGTGAGTGGCACAATGCACAGGAATGATACAAGGAAAGTCACCTCGTGGAAAAACTAGATGCCTGATTGTCCTACGAGAGTGCTGGGATCACGAGTGAGAATCCGCAAATGACACTGCAAGGCACACTTCAGAGAGCAGAGACATGAGCACTGGGGTGGGTAGGGAGGCTGGTCATGGAGGAAATGCCTGAGCTGGGTGAACACAGTTGAGTTTTGAAGAGGGTAGGGAGATCCCTGGGCATCTATTGAGAACAGGATGTAAGAGTTGAGAATGCTAAACCAGCTTGGCTAAGTTGTTTTGCTGAAGAGTTTAGGTCAGAAGCCAATTGAGATATCTGTCATTACTGACAAACTTTAAAAGGTTCTAGAACTGGCAAAACAAGTAGGCCTGAGCTAAGTTAAAAGACAGAGCGTGACCAGCTGGGACAGGAACACAGCAAACTTGCTAATGAGTTTGGAGGAAGCCAGTTGCCCACATTTCTATGGACTGCTAATTGCTAAAGTAGCAGCTTGCTCTAAAGACAAAAATAACAGCATGTTAGTTTCTTGAATATAGTATAAAATGGCCTTTAGGATATAGGCTACATCAACTTTAAATGTACTCTGTAGTTCTTAAACTTAAAACATACACTGCTATTAATAAAGATAAGCTGAGAAATTATAGAATATATATGACTGTAGTTTGGGCAGTTGTGCTAAGGATTTTATTTTAAATATATCAGTTCTCCACTTGAATACCATTTCTCAGCCCATTTTAAAACATTTCCCAATAAAAGAACAAAATAAATAATTTTAAATGTGCTTTATTCTAAATACGGTGAGACTTTTCCTGAAACACTGTCTTTCAACCCATTTATATTTGTGAAGAGAGAATGTGCTTAAAGAATTTATCTCTACGGTTTGCAACATTGAGGGCATTCGGTAAGTATCTGTAGAAAGAAAGAAAGAATGAATAAATGAACAGGTGCATAAAGCTTTGTGTGCATTGCAATGATAGAATTTTATATTTTAGAGAACAATCAAGAACAACGAATCCCCTTGCATTATTTTATGGATGGAGGAACTGAAGTAGAGAGGAAGTAGAGATAGTGCTCAGGGGTCTCACAACTGGTTAGTGGCAGCACCGGCCTTGGACCCCATTTCTTAATCAATCCAGTGCTCTTTCCATTCTAAGCTAATATTCCTTCTGCTTAAGAGAAGAATAAATTACTTCTGCAGGGTTGATTCTGACCCAAATCACGTTGAATCAGCAAAGCCTGGCTTTGTTAAAGGCTCAGATGCCAAATGACAAAAGTAAAGCATCTTTGAAAACAAAAACAAAGCCAGAGTAATTGGTGTGTTTGGTTTTATTAAGGAGTGAAATTTTCAAAGGCAAAGCGGTTGAAAAAATTAAAACCTCGGTGCCATGGACTTAATTTGAAAGTGTGAATGTCAGACTGGATATAAAGGAGGTAAGCTAGCCCTGAGGAGCTATCACCATATAAAAGGAAAAAGCAGATTTCTTTTTCCAGTGAATCAATGGAAGTTAATATATCTATAGGTTTATTTATCTCTTGCATTGGTGACTGAAATCCCCTAATTAGATTGACAGTGTATTGCATAGTAATTACATATGGCAGAACAAATTTGTGGAAGATGGAAGTAAGTAGATGAGTATTTAGACACAACAATACCACTAATGGCTGAGGTACCAGGTAACATTTCTTGTAGAATTTATTAAGAAGTGGCTGTGAATTGTCTTCTTAATTAAAGGTTTGGTTGCATTACCAAAAGGTTGTTAATAATAATAAGAGTGTAGTCACTTATCAAGCGTGTGACTCTGCCTAAGTTATTAATTATTCTGAGCCTTATGTTTCTCGTTTGTACAGATAGTTTTATAATGGCACCTACCACATGGGGTTGTTGTGAGGATTGGAAGAGACTATGCACATAAGGTTTTGCATAGTGCATTCCACATAAAAAGCACTCAATAAATGTTAGGTATTATTACTGTTGTCAGCCTCTCCGGGGGAGCTATATTGTAAGAAACTGTATTTTCATTGCTGCTGCATTGAACCTCAGTAAATCATTGTTTTCTCACTGGTCTACTATACAATTTGTGGATATTTCTACCTCAAGATCCTCCCCAAGAGGGCAATGCAGTGTAGCTGAAAGATCTCTCTTCACTTGGAATTCAGAACATTTGGTTCAAATCCAAAGTTGGCAAGTAGTTTGTGCTTTCTATTCTAGAGCTCCCTGGAAGGTGAGATTCATTCACTTGATCACTTTCTGGATTGAGCAAACTTCTCTCTCTTAAATTTTCTTAAGTCATTTAATGGTCTCTAAAATTGAGGCAATCATACCTATCCTTCTGGGATGCTTTGAGGATCAGATGAAGGTAAATACTGAAAGTGCTCATTTGCAAACTCCAGGGTGTTGAATGAGTATTGCTTAATGATACTCTTTGAAGGTTCAAATTCAGTTACTGCCTCAAGGTCTAGGGCAAAAGCCACCTCTTCTCGGAAGCCTCTCCTGAGCTCCCCAACCTCCAGGCAAATGTCAGCTGTCCTTCATGAGCATTTCCATTACGTTTCAGCTGGTCTTCTTTAGTACTCTAAGAATGTGCTTCCTTGTAGAGCAGTAATATATATTTTATTCTGGCTACTGTACCTTCAGAAGAAAGCATCCATGTCTCATTGCCCTCATTACCCCTATAGTGCATAACATAGCATCTTGCTGATAGTAAGTGCTCAACAAATATTTGATTAATGAATAAAGAAGCTTTTATGAACCCATATGTAATACTAAGTTCTGTGAATTATAGAGAAGTAGTAGAAGCTAATGAAGACTTAATTACAATTTTCTCTCTTCAACAAGAGGACCAAATCCTTTAGGACTTGAAATTAATTAGACACGAACTCATCCTTCACTCATTCCATCTGTTATTCAAGACATAAACGTATGTTGAGCATGTTTAGGTGGCAGGTACCGTGGTGGGCACTAGGAATTCAGTCCAACAACAACAAAATTGTTCCATTTCTCAGAGTTTGCAGCTTATAAATAATAAGTAATAGTAAGGAAATAAGACCAAAACTTACTTTGTCAGACTAAACATTTAGACCTTTCTTTGTTAAGAAAGGTCAATAAAGAATTCTTAACTGCTTCTCCTATCCATGATTAATCCCAGAAAAAGGGTTATTGTTCATTAGTAAGATTAAATTGGGCTACTGAGAATAGGTCAGGTAAATCACTTTTTCTAGTTAAAAATAAAAATAAAACAAACCCCACTTCTGTAGCTGCTGGGTGGAATTTGCTTTGAATTATTTTTCATAATCACAAGTAATTGGGCATGTCCTATTCGGTTAAAAATAAACATACAAGAGTACATTGATCTACTTTCCCTAATAATGGGTTTTGAAAACCATAGCTATGTTACTTAAACTTACTGTTTCTTCACTTATTAAAAAGTCCAGAGGGCACAAGTAACCTTCAGAGAATATTTCCACATAACAAGACAAAAGGATTTAATAAAATTCCTGGATGTATGTTTTAACTGAAGAATCATAAGCGATTCCACACTGACATGGAGCCAACCAATATGAAACAAAAAGGACTTTCTTGTTATTGTGCTATCTGGCAGGTAATTTAAGTGAAAGAAAAACTTTCTTCAGTCATACACACCAAGACTAGTTTATTATTATTGCCTTCAAAGCAGCAGAAGCCACTGGAATGTCACATTTTGAAGATGAGGGATGGGTCTTCTTAAGGTCACTTAACTTTTCACACTGCTTACACTCACCCCTACCCCACACACTCATGATGCCACCTCCAGACTTTTGTTTTCCTATGGCTCTGGGGGCTTACAGTCAAAGCAAACGAGGCTTAGAGGGTCTGTGTGCCATTTTTTTTTTCACATTGGGTCAAGGAATTCATGAATGGAAAACACCCAAACTTATTTCCCCTTTGTATCAGTCAGGGTCCTGGTGGGGAAGCTGGTGACACACTCATGTGGGTAATATGAGGAGAGTTGACCTACTTACAATGATGTGGGCAGGACAGGTCCATGGGCAGGGCAGCCCATGAGGATGACAGAGCACCCTTTTAGCTGTTACCTCTGATAGGCCTGAAGTGGGCAGGGTCGGGGGGACAGTTACTAGAACTAAGAGAGAATGCTGTGGCTGTAACAAGGAGAGGACTTCCCAACAGGATCTGCAAACTTCATGAAAGACATGCAGGTGCCACCAACCTGGATACTGGCTGGGGGGAACACAGGTATTGATACTTCAACCTCACTTTTCCCACTCCCCAGCTTCCTGTCAATGCCTCACATTTGATGCAGCCCAGAAAGATGAGCTTCTCAGAGAGCAGGGTAGGGTGCAGAATGAATCCAAAGTTGCCAGGCTGAATATCAAATCTACTTTTTACGTAATAGGGACATATATGTATTTTGTGTGTGGTGCATGTGGTCACAAGCAGAAAGGTCTCCTTTCAAGAAAGTTTACAGACGTTATTCATTTAATATTCATAAAACTCTTTTGAGACAAGCATTATTCTCCTGTGATATAACAGAAAGATAGAAGGTAGATACGGTCACAGATGCCTCCCTAATTCCAGCTCACCAGCCCGATTCCCCCTTTTCTCATTTTTTAATAAAGAGGAGCGATTCTTTCTGCCTGGAAGAGAGACTAACATAACATAATAAAATAAAATAAGTTCATCTAAACAATGATTAAGTGAGTAAGGAGCAGATAAGTGAAGTGGGAAGGAACACAAAGCACACAAGGCTAGAAATGAGGAGTTTCTCAGCAGTTTTAAGAGTTAAGGCATCATAGCAATTTAAGAGTATGAGGGAAGTAAAGAAAGGATGGGAAAACAGAAGGCAAAAAATTGTGCTCATCTAGACTGTGGATTGGGTGACTTTTAATACCCTTTAAGAAACGTGAATGAGGAATGTAATTACTTTTAATATTTCTACCAGTTATTGGACTACACTTTTGAAAGAGACACAGCTCAGAGACTGAACCACATGGTTTCTGCATTTCTTAGGGTTACACTCACTTCCCGTTTATTGAAACTGAGAATTAAAGAGGTTAAGTGTCTTGCCTAAGATCACACACTCAGAAAGTGCAGAGTTGTTACTCCAGCCCGGATTTGTTGATTCCAGATCCATTAGACTCATTTCAGCTGAACTTACCTTTGCTGGATTTGTTGAGCGATACAGTTTTTTGAGGGAAGGATTTCTTTTTTACACCTGGTAAGTATATGGTACACCCCTTAACAGTTGGAGAGATGAGTCCTTTATCCTCCTTGTTGTAAAGAGGCTAGATGGTGAGAGGCTAGTGGTCAAGTATCATTGAGTCACTCAGATGAATAGTTCCATGATTAAGTCTTGTTTGCTTTATTTATTTATTTTTTTGTATCATGTCAATGACTCCTTTAGAATAAGAACTGCACTTCTGTTTTCTCCAGTCCATTCAGCCATGACATTGTTATTTCAAGAAGGTGGTTCTAATGATTTCTAATGGCTCTTACAGCCCTGCTTGACTCCTGGCACCAGTCTTTGTATTGCATGTCACCTGCGACCCACCTCTACTTTCTTTCATTCCCTGCCTTTCATAATCAGAAAGCATTTGTTAATCAGGGACTTTTGCATATGCAAAAAAATAAATCGAGCTGAATTTTGTTCCTGGGATATGAAAGATAGATTAAGGAAAACATCAGTGTCCGTAGGTAAGCACTGCCAACGGCAGAATATCTTGTGGGCACATGGCCTGCCAACGTTTGTCACACTCCTGACCCCATCAACTCCTAGCAACCCTCCCAACTTCCTGCCTGAGGCCCAAAGCATAGACTTTTCTACTCCTGCTCACTGTTCTGATTTTGGTGGGGTTGCTGTATATTCTGTTTAGATTTCTCATTAAGACTACCTGTTCATCTCGAATTTGTGGCACTGTATTTTCCTATTAATTCTAGATTCAGGATGTGTTTTTTTTTTTCTTTAAAGATTTTATTTATTTATTTGACAGAGAGAGAGACAGCGAGAGAGGGAACACAAGCAGGGGGAGTGGGAGAGGGAGAAGCAGGCTTCCCGCTGAGCAGGGAGCCCGACGAGGGACTCCATCCCAGGACCCTGGGATCATGACCTGGGCTGAAGGCAGACGCTTAACCGACTGAGCCACCCAGGTGCCCCCAGGATATGTTTTTTTTAATTTGGTTACAAGGTGACAGAAATGACTGTTCACATCTTCCATCATTCTAAAACAAAAACAAGTTTATGTATTTTTTTTTTTCTTTTTACTCAAAGATACATTAGCATTCCCTTTAGCAGTGTAGTGGTTAAGGGAACAGACTTTTAAGACAAACTGCCTGTATCTAGATTAACCACTAACTAGCTGCGTGACCTTAGACAAATCACTGAAACTTTCAGGGCCTCAGTTTTCTTATCTGTATGAGAGGGACAATGGTAGTACGTATTTCTAGAGTTATGAGGATTTAAAAATTAATGAATAATAGGAGAGTATCTGAAACACAGCAAAAATTCAGTAAATGTTGGCTGCTATTATTATTTACCCCTGATCAAACATGATGATGTAAGCTTAATATTACTCTCAGTTAGGATTTATTTTCAGTTAAGATTTCAGTTAAGATTTACCTGGCACAGGGAAACTGCCTTGGGCTTTAGTGTCAGGTAGATGTAGTCCAAATTCTAGCTCCTCCACTTACTAGGTATGTAAATTTGGTCAAAATATTAACAAATTTATTAATACCAGTTTTCATATTCATAAAAAAGGATGGCATTATGTATATCTTGGAGGGTCGACATGTGGCTTAATAGGAAGTTTGGCATATAAATCATATAAAATATGTGAAAAGTACATAGCCAGGTTTTGAGTTATAGAAAGCATTCATTAAATGTGGCTATTATCTTTAGAAGAAATTATTGATAATATTATCAATATTATAATTGATATTATAATAATATCAAACAAAAAATGGTCAGGGAAAGAGTTTCATGTTCAGCAAAAGTAGTGTTGATTATAAAGTCTTAGATTAAGATATGCAAATGAAGTTAAATTTGAGGTGTTTTGAAATGATTTTATCCAAACAAACTGCATTTAATGCATGATTGCTTTACTCTCCCGTTAAAATAATTATTGCAAAATCACTCAGCTATTTGGACCACTCTGTACTGGTTGCAGTGAGTCCAGCACTCATGTGTCCACATTTCTCTGATGTCATTGGCAGTTCAATAGAACATCACATTGGCATGTGCTATAGAGCATGACTGTGCTGACTGGACATAATTCTAGTTCAAAAGCAAAGAATCTTGACAGCGAAGACAGTTTGAGCATATTAGGAATGCATATATGATATATCTCAAGCTATCTGAAAACTGAATTTAGATTTCTAACTTGTATCAGCTAGAGTAAACGTTAGCTGTAGGAACAGACCCCCAAGTCTCAGCAAACTAACCCCAAAGAAGAGTTTTGTTTTCGTATTAGTTTTGCTCACTCACATGTTTTCCAGGCATTTAGGATTAGGGGAAGGGAGATGAGGTTGTGTGACACACAGTTATACAGGACACAAGCTGACAGAGGCTCTGCTGTCTTCAACACAGGGCTTCCAAGGTGGTTCTGAGTGTCAGAATTCAGCGGGCAGACATATCTGTAAGTGGTAAATATCCTTGTGGTCACATTTCATTGGCCAGAAATTAGTCACAAGGTCCTACCTTGTTGCAAAGCTAGCTGGGAAATGTAGTCTCTGCCTGATAACAATCACAACTACAATACAAATATTCCTTGGTTGAACAACTCAATCCCATGAAAGGGCCTGCCACATGCTTGTTACAACAGAGTTGTAACAGAGTTATTCCCTTTTTTCTCTCTTCCTTAATTCTTATTTATTTACTTATTTATTTATTTGAGAGAGAGGAGGAGGTGGGGGGCGGAGGGAGAGGGGGAGAGAGAATCTTAAGCAGGCTCCACACCCAGCGCAGAGCTCGACTCTGGGCTTGATCTCAGGGCCCTGAGATCATGACCTGAGCCAAAGTTCAGAGCCTGACTCTGAACCGACTGAGCCACCCAGGCACCCCTCCTATAAGGCTCTTGTCTTTATGGAATTTTCATAACCCTACCTGCATCCCAAACGTGTTCTTTTTGATAGTGATGAAGATAATGGCACTGGCCATTTAATCAGCCTAGTGACTATGTGCTTGACACTACACCAATCCCATTGTAGATATTCTTTCTTTTACCCTCATACCAGCCCTTTTAGATAAGTCTCATTATACCTATTCAGAGATATGGGAAATTATGTTCAGGTAGATTCAGTAAGTTGCCTAAAGCCCTATGTCTTAGAAAGGGGCAAAGTCAGAATTCAAGTACAGATTTGCCTGACCACAAAGCCTTTGCAATCAGCCACCCCAGCTGATGATCATTTGCTTAGGCTATTAAGGGTGGAAGTTATTTTATTGTTTTTTTTTCCTAGAAAGAGAGAATTACATAGAACTTATAGTTTTTCAAAATATAGAATGAGGATTAACTAAAACACAGTGTATGGGTGCCTGCCTTTGCACCCCAAGTTTCAAGAACCTCAGGGAGTCTCTGAATATGTTGTAGGAATTCCAAGGATCTCTTAAATTTTGGGTATTGTTTTTATTATTATTATTATTTCCATATGTTTTATCAGATTTTCAAGGTCTGTGACATTAAGAAGGTTAAGTACCATTGCATTCTGTTATATACTCTCTCTTCCTGAACATGCAAAGATGTACTTGTTTGATTAAAGGCTAATTTTCTAATTCCAAAGATATAATAAGGATCAGATTCCACCCCACCCCTGCCTGCACGAGTGATCTTCACAGAAATTACACAGACTCATAGAATATGAGTAAAAAAAAAAAAACAAAGCAAAGTTTACAGCCAACTCTTGGCCTCAATGGAGCCTAGAAAGAAGAAAGGGATGGCCTCCAACAAAGAGGGGAGAAGGATTTACGACTTCTTGCAGATCAAAGCTCATTGGTTCTTGCAGATCAAAGCTCATTGGAGAAGGAAGTGGAGTGGGTGACAGTAGTGGGATTGTTTCATATGTACCTGGCCTGCAGTAGCTGGGGACCATTTCTCACTGAGGTGGCTGAGCGCTCTGCCTGGGGTCTCAGCTGGGAGCTGTATACCTGCATCACTTGGGATTGGGGGCACCTCCTGTTGCCTTTGGCTTCCTGGGCCCTTCTTATTCATGAGGTCAGCTGGGTGTGGTTCTGGCTTTCATATCTTGTCACTCAGGAGGGACAGACCAGGGCCACATAGCCTATAGCCCTTTAAAAAGATACTTTGATTGACTTATTTTGCTCAGCATGATACCCTCCAGTTCCATCCACATCGTTGCAAATGGCAAGATTTCATTCCTTTTGATGGCTGCATAATATTCCATTGTATATATATACCACATCTTCTTTGTCCTTTCATCTGTCGATGGGCATCTTGGCTCCTTCCATAGTTTGGCTATTGTGGACATTGCTGCTATAAACATCGGGGTGCACGTACCCCTTCGGATCACTACATTTGTATCTTTGGGGTAAATATCCAGTAGTGCAATTGCTGGGTTGTATGGTAGCTCTATTTTCAACTTTTTGAGGAACCTCCATACTGTTTTCCAGAGTGGCTGCACCAGCTTGCATTCCCACCAACAGTGTAGGAGGGTTCCCTTTCTCCGCATCCCTGCCAACATCTGTCATTTCCTGACTTTTTAATTTTAGCCATTCTGACTGGTGTGAGGTGGTATCTCATTGAGGTTTTGGTTTGGATTTCCCTGATGCCGAGCAATGTTGAGCACTTTTTCATGTGTCTGTTGGCCATTTGGATGTCTTCTTTGGAAAAATGTCTGTTCATGTCTTCTGCCCATTTTTTGATTGGATCATTTGTTCTTTGGGTGTTGAGTTTGATAAGTTCTTTGTAGATTTCGGATACTAGCCCTTTATCTGATATGATCTCACTGACAGGAGGAATTCTTAATCTCAGGAAACAAACTGAGGGTTGCTGGAGTGGTGGGGGGTGGGAGGGATGGGGTGGCTGGGTGATAGACACTGGGAGGGTATGTGCTATGGTGAGCGCTGTGAATTGTGTAAGACTGTTGAATCACAGACCTGTACCTCTGAAACAAATAATACATTATATGTTAAGAAAAAAAAAAAAAGAAGAAGATAGCAGGAAGGGAAAAATGAAGTGGGGGAAATCGGAGGGGGAGACGAACTATGAGAGACTGTGGACTCTGAGAAACAAACTGAGGGTTCTAGAGGGGAGGGGGTGGGGGGATGGGTTAGCCTGGTGATGGGTATTAAAGATGGCATGTACAGAATGGAGCACTGGGTGTTATACGCAAACAATGAATCATGGAACACTACATCAAAAACTAGTGATGTAATGTATGGTGATTAACATAACTTAATAATAATAATAAAAAAAGATACTTTGAAGCCAGGTAGGCACTGGCATTTCAGAAACACCATTTATACCTAGATTCCAACTGCTTACATTATAGTCATCATTCAGTTTTCAATGTAAGGACTTTGGACTTTGATTAGTTTAGGGAAGGAAGGGATCGTGGCTCACCACAAAATGGCAGATGCAGGGGAACCCGTGTCCCCAAGAGGAGATTTTCTGGGGATCTTTAACAATCAAGAGAATCTGTCCTGTTTCTAAGCTGATAGTGATTTATTGAATTCTGAGTGTCTGGCATTAATTTTGAGGGTGAATGAGTGAAATGTGGACATTAACTGTTTCCTAAAATAAATAATTCCTGCCCTTTAGAAACTTATAGTTGGTCAGTGTAGTTGGTACCGACCTGGGAACAACGTAAGACAGTTTGTTAACAAATGCTAGGTAGTGTTTTGATGCAGTGCAATTCAAAGTAAATTTTTAGAACACTGTTTTTCCTATTTCCCAGAACAGTGACTTTTTTCTTTTCTTTGAAGGCATGGAAAAGTTATAAGCAATGCATTACTTTTTCTCTCTTCCTCTCCAACCCACATCTGATTTTCTTCATATTGCTGTTTATTGGAACCCACAAAGTTTTTTCAAGGTTATTTACAGGCATACTTTTGTGAAGACAATTAAATCTTTAAAATATTTTATAATGTAACTATACAACCAGGCCTAAGAAAATACCTAGTAGAATCACTGATATATAAGACAGATCCCTGTGGGAGCCTGTAATTAGTGGAGAGGAATCACACACACACATGCACACCAGATTTGGAATAAAAAAAACAATGTTCAAGTGAGTGCCTGTTTTCACCTGTGTGACTTTAAACAAGTCAATTTCTCAACACATATCTTTTCATTTGTAAGGGAAGATATCTGATTTTAGAAGGTTATTGGTTATGTCAGATGGAATCATGCTTATGAAAACACCTTAAGAAGTGTGAAGTATGATGGAAATGTTAGTTTCCATTATCTGACTCATGTATAGAGATGCAGGAGGACTTGTTCATTTTTTTCATTTTTAAAATCTGATTTTTTGCATAACCAATTTCATTTTTTATGATATTTAATCTGACAAGCAAAAGATTTTGTTCAAAGGGGAAGGATAAATAAGATTTTCTGTAAATCCTTTCAAAATTTCATTGTTCATCTCTTCATCAGGAATGCCAGAACACACTTTCCTCTGCAAGCCCTCTTTCTGTAAATGTCTATTGAGATGCTGAGAGCAGTTTGCTTTCAGAGAAGCATTGTGCTTAGCATGTGATTTGAATCCAGGATCATGATCTTATTTCCTTTTTCCTCTATTGCTTTACTTCTCCAGTGCATCCTGGCTCGTGACACACTCTGTGGCTAGTCCTTTTGATGTTTTGTGGAATGGCTATCCCTGCACTCCTGAATATGCCCAGTATTTTGCTGTTACAATGTGGGAGTTGTGATGCCATTCTAAAATTATATGCTCATTCTTTCAGTCAATGCATATTTGATGAGCACCTGATATGAGCTGGTACTCTGAATCACTGATACAGAAAACAGATCCCTGACCTCAAGGAGCCTGTGGTAGAGAGATGAAACACACACACACCTATACACCACGTGTAGGGGGTTGGTTGGTGCCCCTACCAAAAGATATGTTCCCTTGAATGCATGAATGTGACTTTATTTGGAATAACGATTTTTGCAGGTGTAATTAAGAGCTTTGAACTGAGATCATCCTGAATTGTCTAGGTAGGCCCTAAATCCAGTGAAATGTGTCCTCATATAGGACAGGAAGAGGAGAAGACATGGAGGTAGAGATTGAATGTGGACATTAAACCACAAGGAATGCGGGCATCCGAAGCTGAAAGAGGCAAGGGTTGGAGTGTCTCCTAGAGCCTTCAGAGAGAAGGTGGGTCTGCTGACCTCTTGATTTCAGGCTTCGTGGCTTCAGAACTGTGAAAGAATAAATTTCTGTTGTTTTAAGCCACCCAATTTGTGGTACTGGATTATGGCAGGCTAGGAATCAAATCAACAAGGAACAAGATAATCTCCACAATACATAAAATTACACAAGAGGACCAAAGTTTGGTGGAAGTTTAGTAGAAAATTCACTTCTTAGGGACGCCTGGCTGGCTCAGTCAGAAGAGGATGTGACTCTTGATTTCGGGGTTTTGAGTTCAAGCCCCACATTGGGTGTAAGATTACTAAAATAAATAAATAAACTTTATTAAAAAATTCACTTCTTATTAGAAGTATGGCCTTTACAACCAGTCCAGAAGCATTGAATTATGAAAAAAATCATTGCCTGTATGTGTCAGTTACATTGACAATAATTAATTGCAAATAACCAGTTCAGTACAAATTATTTCCTACAATTTTAGCTTTATGTTCACATTCTGCATTAGGCTTAATTTTAAACTGCCATTTCATGAAACAAATGCCAGTTTCTCATGGAGCGGTGTTCTTCAAACAGGAGACATGTAGCTCTGCCCACATCAAGCTGTGATGCGGTGGAAATCATAGACTGAGCTCTGCATTTTCATAGGCTCTTCTGAGCTTCGTAGGCAATACATACTCGTAAACTTGACACAGTTCACGTGGACGCAGGCCCAACGCTGTTGAAACCCTACAGATGAGCATAGAGCAGGTCAGGAAACGTCGATGAAGTGGTATCTAGTCTCACAGGCTGAAACGCCAAAATGATCTTTAGGCGCCCATAATTTTAGTCTCAGGGTTAGGGAGTTTTGGGGCAAAATGACTGTTGTTTGTTAGTGCTGGCTGTGGGATTTGAATGGGGATATCAATTAAACAATAATTGAGCCACTCAGGCAGCGCTGTATTCCCTCATCAAATGCTGTCCCCTTCCCTCTAGTTCTTAAAATAGCTGAAAGTACGGTACTAACATTAATGAGTAGTATAGGTTAATTTTTCAGTACCATAGATGTTTAAAATATTAACATTTACATTTATTAGTTTTGTCTGGCTTAGTTGATGATGACTCCCGATGGCAACTGGGTGAAGTAAGGTTTCTCGCCCTAGAAGATACAGAAACATGGGAGCTTTCTGGGAGGTTGTCCTGTCTGTATTAATATTAATATAACAGCACTAATGGTGACTTCTGGGTTGTGCCAAGTAAACAATTTCCAAGTACAGTTGACCCTTGAACAACACGGAGATTAGGGGCACTGACCTCACCTACCCCCTGAAGCTGAAAATCCACAGACAGCTTGTGACTCCCCCAAAACGTAATTACTAATAGTCTACCGTTGACCGGAATCCTTGCCAATATCATAAACAGTCAATTAACACGTATCTTGTAAGTTATATGTACTATAGATTCCTTATTATCATATTTTTTCTTCTTTTTTTTTTTTTGATATTTCTAGGTTATGCAGTTTATCTGCGGTGTTTTTTCAAATTGTCGCCCATCTCCCCCCAATTTTCCAATATATTTGTTCAAAAAATTCCACCTATGAATGGATCCATGCAGTTCAAACCCATGTTGTTCAAGAGTCAACTGCTTTTACTCTTTCGTAACAATATGTGTCTTCATAACAAGCAGGAAGCAGGTATATGATTATTGTTCCTATTTATTTCAGTAATGAGGTAACTGAAACAGAGCAGTTAAGCAGTTTGTCCAAGGTCATACTCTAGAAAGGGACATAGCAGGATTTGAACCCTGGCAGGACAACTCTAGCGTCTGCACTCAAGCTGCGCTGGTGGGTACTGATGGTCTGCGGAGGAATTTTTGAGTGTCTGCTATGTGAATAATGTCAAGGCACTGACTGTAAATCCATGGAATGAGAAATGAATATCCCATGCTTCCTTGTCACGAAGCAGAGGCTCTATATAGCGTGAGTTAACTGAATATTCAGGCAGAATGAGAGAGTCATTACATTTGCCACAAATGAACACAGATGGACACTCTTCAAACAGAGATTCATACTGAATTTTAATGGTGCTCTTCTGCAGAACACATTTGCAAAATGGATCACAGCATATTCATACTTCCCTTTAGCTTGCCAAATGTGAGATGATTAAGAAACCTGCTTGTACTTTAAATATTCGTACCATATATATGCATATTTCAAATGTATGTGTCTGAAATAAATATTTGTTGAATGAATATGAATGTATATACACAAACATATATGAAGCAACATGAAAATATACATTTAATTCGACAAATATTTTTTGCACACCTACGGAATATAAACTTGTACTGAAGTGTGATGGGAATACACAGAATTATTTTCTGTTCCCAAGGAGCTTTTCAGGGGTAGGTGAGACACGCCCACCATTATTCTGGAGGTGGTTCTCAAAGTGTGATATCTGGCCCAGTGATGTTGGTGGATGACTTGTTGGAAATGCAGATTTTTTTCACCCCGCCATGGGCCTCCTGAATCAGAACTCTGTGGATGGGGGTCCAGCAATTTATGTTTCTAAAAGTCCCCTGGGGAGTCTGATGCACAAAAAGAAAGTGTAAGAACCACTGGGTTTCAGGAAAGCTTTAATGTACTAATGGTAGCTAGAGATTACTTTCAGCTGGGGACTTGTAAGAAGACTTGAAAGTGGAATTTGAGCAGAATCTTGGGGGACAATTTGAGTTTGGCTGATAGAAATGGGTAAGAAGGGGAATAAAATCAAAGAGAAGAGCATGAGTCAAAATGAGCTTGTTTGGGTCAGAGTGCAAGCTGCTTAGGGCGGAAAACCTAGATTGAGGTCAGTCAGTGGAAGGTCCCGACGGACATGCATGTGAGTTTAGACACTATTCTGAAAGCAGTGGGGCTTCATGGACGGTTTCTGAGAGGGGCCCGAAGTGTGGTCAAAGCTACTTTCCGTTTTTATTTTTGTACCTGGTGAGTATAATTCAGCAGATGTACTAAGCTGATAGAACTTGATGGTTTTAAATCAATCTTTTTGCCCCCATTAAGAAGACTTAACCATTAAGAATTGTTTATTGGTTGTGGCTGGAGCTGTGGTAATTTCTGTTCTTTCCTGACTGCTCTGACACATGCAACTTCATTTCGTAACTCGACAGTGCCCTAGTCTCCCACGTACGTGTGTGTGCGTGCGCACAGGCGCACACACGTGCACTGTTTGCTTATAGGGAGTCATACAGCTGCTTTTGAATTCAGCTGGGCTTTAGGAAGCTGCATAAAGACAAAGAGAAATGTTGCTGCCTGCTTGTGCTTTCTTTGTCGTTTGGCAATCAGAAGGATGAGTGGTGCAGGTGGCCTCTTCCGATACTAATTCCAGCGTCTCAACCAGTTCAGCATCACAAGAGAGTTCTCTGGAAGGGAACTAATTCTGCCCCTATCCCTGATTACTTCTATTTGTCCAGTATTGTGGGCACCTGCTTGGCCACCCACCTTCCTTTTCTTCATTATTCCCTTGCGTCATCTTTCTCCTTCCCTGGGTCAGCCTGTGTATTGCAGTCCATCCACACCCTGGATGAGCTCATTCATTCACTGGCTTTCTTCTTCCAGTCCCCATTGTGCCTTCTTTTGTTGGCAATAATTGATCCTCTGCTTTGCAAGAGCAGGTGGATGAATTGGTTTATTGCCTTAAAAAAATCTTTCCCCTTCTCTCTTTTATGGCACCAATCTTTAGTCAGTCTTTGGTTCTGCCAACTTGTCCTCCCTCTATTGACTGATCTCTTTGTGAATCTATCATGCTGGTGGTGGGGAGTCCATGCTGGGTCTGCTGTTGAGTGAGGAAGGTGAAAGCCCACTGATAAAATAGCTGTGATTCATGATGTTCCAGTGGGGGAGGGAGTGAGTCACGAAGACCAGAAGTACTGATTCTCATGTCCATCATGTGCTGGAGGCCCTTTTTAAACCCTTGGGGGAGGGCTTTCTCTCTTCCACTCATGTGTAATGGATTGCAGGATTTAAAGGCACATTTGTTAAGTCTTCTTGTACATATCTCGTGGAACACTTTGGGATCTTTGCCACACACATTTCCTTAATTTTGGGTTTTTCAGGGTGTGAATTTAATTAGTCCAGGATTTTAAAAGCCCTTTATTCAGTTTAGTTTTAAGTTAGTTTTAAGTGACCCAAGATACCAGATTTCTTTTCTGTCCTTTAAAGAGCCTTTTAGAATATAGCTGATTATGTGACGCTTCCTGGTAATCTCATTGTTAATTAATGAAAAACTATGTAGGCTCTCAAGAGGACATTTGGTGTCCACTAGAGATGTACAGCATGTCTTGGTTTCAGCATGATGAGCTTCTCTCTTCCATCTGGTAAAATAACAATATAATAATAATAATAGTAATAGAATCAGCTAATTATGGGGATTATTCCAACATTTTATAATTCTAATAATTTGAGCAAAGCCATGGCCTCTCATGTTCTCTAATATTTTCAGCCCAACATTTGTGCTCAAGGTTCTCTGTTGGATGCTATGAATACACACACACACACACACACACACACACAAACACGCACACATGTAAAATCTACAGAAGCTGCCTAGAGGAACTATGAGGAATTGTGAGAATATTGATAAGTAGAGAGAAGGAGAAAGGACATTCTAGGCAGAGTAAAAGGCATAGAAATGGAATAATATAACACATAGAAATACTGTGTTAGTTCAGAGGGAGACTGTGAGAGGTGTTAGAGTGTAGTTGGAAAGGTAGACTGGGGAAGGAAAGGTGACATAGGATTTAATTTGGTAAGCACTGAAGAGCTGTTAATGGTTTTGAGCAGAGGTTGGCAAACTATGGTCCACAGACCAAATCTAACCCAGTGTCTGTTTTTGTAAATAAAGTTTTATTTAAGCATGGCCATTCTTGTTCACTTATATGTTTATTTTCTATGGTTGCTTTCATGCTACAGTGGCAGAGTTGAATAGTTGTGACAGAAACCCTCTGGCCACAAAGCTAAAAATACAGAGCGTGAAGCTACAGTTCATGAGAAAGTCCACTCTGGAGAAATGTTGGATAAAATACCCAGTGAGATGAGACGCAGCACAGGGTGACTCTGGAAATGAGGAATCTTAATGGATCTTAGCCATGATACTTCTCAAACATTTGAGGCAGTTCTACCTCTATCTGCATTAACTTCCCACCTTCTCTCAGTCCCAGTTCTTGAACATTGCAGATTTCTCACAGATAATGCACTCAGAAGCTCCTTCCCTGCACCTGTCAATTATTTTCCCATTGTAGATGGGGGTGGAGGGAGGAGGACTTAATTAAGCTCGGTTATTTCACATATACAAATTCCTTATTTGGTTTTGTTTCATCATCAACCAATTCCTTGGCTCTCAGTGAATGGCATATAGTTTATTAGTTTATACTCATACAAATAGGTATAATTATATATAAATAAAAAGTGATCCTTTATAAATAATTTCTGCATGGTTAACTGAAAATTCATGGCATTTAGCTCACATCATACAGCTTTGTCAATTTTCAGTGGCAGAGAATATATTCTTTCTTTCATGCAGCAGTGAGACTCAGGTCCCACGTAAAGCCTATCTCTCCCTAATGTGTGCAAAGGCTGAAAATGAGCACCTGCCCTCCCTCCCTCTCTCCCTTCTTTTCTTCTTTTAAATAAATATAGTGTTTACAGCTGGAATAAGTATGGCAATTTTTAATAGGGCCAGCATGGTACAATAAAAAGGTGGTAACATATTTGTTAAGTACTTAGAAGTTAAACTTCTAGAGAACTCTCCAGCTAACTGGTATCCCTTGTTCAGAAATGGGAACTGCCAGTGGAGAGAATTCAGTGGATATTTTGGTATCTCTGTAAGTACATTCTTAATGCACTTTATTTTAAACAAGGTCCTTGGAGAATGATTCAAACATGGCTAAACTTCCCCAGGGAACCTACATCTACAACAAGGAGAATTCCCCAGGGGCAATGCTGATATAAATTGTGTTGGACTTTTTATTACATTGTATCTTCGAGAAGCAAGCCTGAGAAAGGAGAGAGGACAGGAACTGTTCACATTAAGCAGAGATGCATAAACATCTTCCAGTAATTCCAGTAACACTCTGTCTCTCGTGTGTGTGTGTGTGTGTGTGTGTGTGAAGATGTAGCTGATATATTAGCTCTTTCCGTATCTTTCTCATAAATTGCTTATTAGTAATTTTTTAATTAGCATCTTTCTAATTAATGACTCACTTTGCCTACCTACTTTTGTAAGCATATTGTCCTGATTGGAAATAATGGGAATGACTGATAATTTTGTCCAAACTTCAGTGCTTTGGCCTGTTCATTTGTTGTAGAATTTCTGGGGAACATCTTGGTCTAGTGTAGGTGTTTTCAGCCATGATATTGAGAAGAATTGTGGGGTATTATAGCAATGTTTGGATATGAATTTTTTTAAATTAGGGTAGCTTCACAAAACTCTCACTCTCATGCTCTAGTTTCCCTGCATGCTTCCTGCAGTAGGAGACCGAGGGGAAGGGCCAGCTGGCTAGCCAGAACCCTGACTTGGAGAGAACCCATTCTGTCTGAGTGAGCATCATCTCTCTATTGCAAACCAGAAAAAGGCAGTGAGACCTTTTTCTCCAGGAAATACAATTCCAAAAAGAAGTTAGTAGGAAGCCTATTTGGAAATGCAGGGGTACGGAAACAGTACCCTTTGGCAGCAACTTCTTTGGCCCTTTGCTTTGAGAAACCAGGGAAGAGAGACAAAGAGCAAAGAGAGGAGGGTAAGAAACCTGGCAGAGTAGAAGGAGGAGAAAACAAAGGAAAACTTCCCTAGGGTTTGCACTCCCTGAGAAATCAGGAAACAGAACAGAACCTGTCACCTGTGGGGGAGCCTGGTCCCCTGCTGGTATTCAACCCCAAGGATAAGAATTGATTCCTTCTTAAAAAAAAAAAAAAAAAAAAAAAAAAAGAATTGATTCCTTCTTATGCTCTAGAGTGTTTCACCCTGGGAAGATTTTACTCACCCTCTGAGTCAGATTTATCAGAAATATGCCATCTGCCCCATGGGCATGTGGTAGAAAGTCACTAGCTTTCGGTTTGCTTATTTGGGCACTGGGGAGAACCAGTACTTTACGAGCCCAGGTCACTATTCTTATTGGATTTTGTAGTCCTTCTAGCTTTTAATGGGCTGGAGTTGGGGGAGTGAAGGGTTATAATACTTTATGGATACCCATCATTTTAAGGTAACATACAATCTTTACAGAATTGACACAGCATGCTCACATTTATGGGAAAAAAGGAAATTTTAGCTGATGCAGTACTATTTTGCATGTCATATAAATGCATACTGCTCAGTATAATCATTTTGCGAACCTACAGTAAAATACTCTGAAATGTTCCTATAAAATCACCAATTCTCTAAGTTTTATTTTATTTTGAAAAGAAAAATAGCTTGTCCTATTCTTTATTTAGAACTGTAGACATTTAATTTTGTTTTTCATTTTTTTAAAAGATTTTATTTATTTGACAGAGAGAGAGAGAGAGAGAGATACAAGTAGGCAGACAGGCAGGCAGGTAGAGGGAGAGGGAGCCCAATGCGGGGCTCGATCCCAGGACCCTGGGATCATGAACTGAGCTGAAGGCAGACGCTTAACCGACTGAGACACCCAGGTGCCCCTTGTTTTTCATTTTTAAAGAATTAATATCCGTCCTTTGAATGGGATAAAGTGGAACTTCGGTCTATAATTCTCTTGTGTTCAGACCTCTCTTTTCATCTCCTTCTTGGTCTTCAAGGAACTATGGGAAACCAACCTAGAAACATTGTTTCTTCAATAGTTTTCATGATCTATTTTCACTTTGATTCCCTCCTACTTAATTGGTGAAAACTCTACATCTAAAAACAACTACAATAACTGATATGAACATTTCCAACCCTTAGACTGTGTCAGCTTTTAAGTTGTCACATTTCTTTGTCTTCATCACAGAAACCCCTGGAGTGAGTCCTCTTATTGTTCCCATTTTGAAGATGAGGGAACGGACACGTGGAGCAGGTCATCAGCTTGTGGCTGAGACCCCCGGAGCCAGGACACTGGGCGGGCAAGCAGCCTGTGGGAAGGTGGCCTCCTGGGGTCTCTGCTTGCTTTCTGGCTCTAGCTCTGGCTTCTGCTTTGCGTTTCTATCCTCTTTCTCATTATGAAGATGTTTATCTTCTTTTGAAAGCAGTATATCCTTTCATATTTTTCTTTTTTCTTTTTTTCTGTTTAATAGCTGTCATTACTATAGGTTTGGTACAGTGTTAGGGACATACGCATGAACCTAAAATACTGCTTTGCCTGGAAGTCCTTTCCTCATTCTCAAGGCCTCTCCTTATTCTGCGGGGTATCCACAAAGCCTGGGACACGGATGAAAACATTAATATTGCTAAGAACTTCGTGTCTCTGTAGAAAGTAAGATATTATCTGTGTTTCTATTCTTTACAGATACTGAGACCTAAGAGTAAAATTACCATGTCCCCAAAATTTAATCGGCTGTGCGAAAAGGGAAAAGGGCTGAGAAATACAAGGATGAGCATATCTATCTACTGTTGACATCATTATGATAAGTTAGTTATGCTGCACTATTTATTCGGTTCCTGTTCTTGCTGGGGACTCTTCATACATTATCTCATTATTTCTTAAAACAACTTTGTGCAATAGACTTGAGAAGCCCCATCTTACAGGTGCACCAGTCCAAGGAGATCAGGTGACGTGCTCAAGGTCACTGAGGTGCCGTGGGCTGGGTGGGAACTTCTAGTCAGGTCAAGTCTAAAGCCCGAGTTCTTGACCCCATGTAAAGTCATGTTGCCTCCTTCAGTGAACATTCCTTCTGTTTTCTCATCCATCTCACAGATCAACCCCAGAAAGAATGACTTAAAAATATTCTTTTCCATCTGCTAATAGTCCCTTTTAAAATAATTTTTCCCTCAACTTATGCCCCATCTCAAGTCCTGGTAACCCTTCCAGAGGAGCATTTGTGTCTATTTTTTTCTGTATTTCCTGAGTCATTTTTCTCTATAGGTGTCCATGTCTGTGGATCCAACCTGGAGGTTTCCTTGACCATTTCAATTCTCTTTTATTCTTTTTCTTTCTATGCTACGTAAGTTGGCCCTCACTCACCCGCTCACTCTTTGTATTTCTATTTATTTTATGTATATGTATTTTATCATCCCAGTGGGATAGTTATAAGGGAGAGCCTATGAATTTTCCATTTTCTTTCCCAGGGCCTGGTGTTATAGTTTATGAAATGAAAGTCTAACTGTGGGATCTGGGTAAAATGTAGTCATTTTGAGAATTAATGAAATGCTGTCCACCAAAGTTATTGTTAACTGCAGTTCACTCTGCTGTTATTTTTGTATCTAATGCTACACTATTCACGGTCCTATATCCCCTTCAGCCTCGCACTCCAAAGTGGAGATGGCTCTGGGGCCTGGGGAGCTCCCGGTCACCGTCCCATCTTTGTTTCAGCCCTGGGTCTAAGGTGGACAAGATGGTGGGGAGAACATGCTGCTTTCTCCTTCCTAGGTTCCAGTTGCTTTTGGCCTTCCTCCAGTTAATCTCTGGTTCCTCTGCAACTATGGAAAGCCTAGGATAAGAATTTCCTTTCCCTAGTTTGTAGTTCTTTTGTTTCCCTTTCCTCTCCTTGCACTCCCCTCACACATGCCGGTGGAGGTGAACCCAGAGGCTGAGCCAGCAATCCATCTTACTTGAAGCTTCTTTGAATGTCGTCTCCCGAATGAAGGCACTAGAAATAGGGACTGAGAGTTTGATTCCAGGATCAAGGCCAGGCGTCAGTAATGATCCACCTTGTAGTGTGTTAAATAGACTCTGGCATCAGCTAAATTATTTCTGCAAGACTGAAGTATTTTCATCAAAATAGACAAGCCAGGCAAAGGGATTTGCAAAAGAATTGTGTTTCCTGGCGGACCGGCAGGCTACCGAAGAGGTCGCCTGTAGAATCCCACACTCGAGCTCCCTCTGGTGGCTTCACGCAGAAACACTTCACTTTGTGTGGCCCAGTTAATCCATGAAAGGAGTAGTTTCTTACTTGACGTTAAGATTTTATTTCCAGTTTATGTTTTGACCTAGAATGTGTTTAGTCACCTCTTGTGTATTCATCTGTTTTCTGTGTTTGTTTTATTTTGAGTTATCTGTGATACAGTAATAATTTACGGCATGCATTTTATGAAGTTATGTAAAAATACAATATTTTAAAATGTCATTTAATGTTTTCTTGGACAGATTTAAAGTAGTAGGAGTAAAGAAGGAGGAGAAGGAAGGGGAGGGAGGGGGGAGGAGGGGAAGGAAGAAGAAGAGGAGACATTCTAGTGCTAAAGCCAAATCAGAATTAGCACCTGATTCTAAAACTTTCTTTCTCAATCAAACTACATGGACAGTGATCTCCAAAATTTTTAATGGTTCCCCATGGACTACAGGATGAAGTTTGATATTTTTGCCTGATGTACCCAGTCCCTTCACGATCTAACCCTTGCCCACCTGAGTCCAGAGTCAATCCTACAACTGCCCACCTTGAATTTTATACTCCAGAAATACAGATGATTACAGTTCTCTGCATAAGGTGATGTCTCTTGCGGCTGAGGCTGTGTATTCCGTGTGTTCCCTCCGTCTAGAATGTGTGCCCTTATCCTCCTGTCAACTCATGTTCATGCTTCATCTCAGCGCATGTCACTCCCCCTGTGAAGATGAGCCTGGATTTCACTGGGGAGGCTGGAATCCCGCTCAGTTCCCATACACTTTGTATTGAGGTCTCATGTGGTATAAGGCATTCTTGTTTCTCCTCCCTAGACCTATGTTCTGCGAGCAGAAGCCGGAAGATTCTGGCACAGGGGCCTAACACAGATGTGTTAAGTGGCATTGTTCCCATTTCCTGAAATGCCAGGCTAATGTGAAGCAAACACAGGTTAAAATCTTTTCTAGGTGATGATGAAATTTTTAACTTAACTAAAAGTGACTGTTTATTATGGCTTTCGCCTTTTAAATCACACACAGTCTTTGTTCTAAAAAAAAAAAAATTCGCTATTGGGGCACCAAGGTGGCTCAGTCAGTTAAGCATCCGACTCTTGATTTCGGCCCAGGTCATGATCTCAGGGTCGTGAGATTGAGCCCCATGTCGGACTCCACGCTGGGTGTGGAGCCTGCTTACGATTCTCTCTTCCTCCCCCTCTACTACCCTGCGCCCCCCCTCAGCTTATCCTCTCTCTCTCAAAAAAAAAAAAAAGAAAGAAAGAAAAAAGAAATCACTGTTAACATCATAGAAGAAAGTATATGTCAGGCCCATGTGACCTTTTGGACCCTGGGAACATCTGACTAATGTATAAAAGGATGTATAATAACAAGATTTGCCTAGGGGCTCAATTTTAGATTATGCCTTGAATGAAGTGCTATCTAAAGAAAACCCTGCATTTATTGCCTTGTTAGTAGTCATCGGGCCTCTCTGCGTGCCTCAGTGTATGGGGAATGAACTCCGACACAGCGTCGATGCTGTCTCCCATTTATATAGCGCGGTGACAGTTCCCACTTGTTGCATGCTCACCCGATGCCGGGCACTTTATATGCATCATCCTCATCTAGCCTCACCACCAGCAATATGATGTGCAGACAATGATTATATCTGTCTATTTGCAGATGAAACTGTGGCTCAGATTAAGTGACACATCAGCTTTGTTCAGATAGAAGAAGGTTGAGTGGGACTCCAAGGCAGTGTGCTGGTTACAGAGACTGGCCACTCTTTAGGGCAGTGGCTTTGCCTCCCAAGAGGCACCCAAGATCTTGGGTGATGTCTGGAGATACTGTTGGTTGTCCTGCCTGAGGGAGGGGGTCTTACTGGCATCTAGTGGCAGAGGCCAGGGAAGCTACTAGACATCTCGGGAGTACACAGGGTAGTCACCGCAACAAAGAATTATCCAGCCTAACATATCAAAATGCCCAGGTTAAAAAGCCTGTTTTATGGGATGAACCACATTGAAATTCATGGCCACAGAATTGATAGGCTAACTCACCTTGACCTTGACATTTTTGTTCTGTTGCCTTTCTTTCAGGGTCATGTAGTCTCATAACTTTGGCTACTATCTCTACAGAGATGATTTCCAAAAATCAAATTTAGGTGATTTCTACATAGAATCCTGACCTCTCCCTTGAATTCTAGCTTCTTATTTACAACTCTCAGAAGGCCATTTTTTATTTGAGTGATTTTCTCAACAGTTCCAACCTGGAATCTATCAATTTCGAAGTACCTGTCATTCTTTATTTCTCCCTTTGTGGCTTCATCCTTTAAATCACAGGTACTGTTTTCTTCTCCTTAGCCGGGCTTGCAGCTTGGATTCATTTCCACTTCTCTTTTGCACCATTCTTCCCACGTCCCTTACCACTGCCGCAGCCTCTCTGGTCAGTAACTGAGTACTGATGACCTTCTCCTAAGCTGTTTTTCACAATTTATTCCTGTTTCCCCCACCAGAACCCTGACCTAGTCTAGCTGTGTGATCTGGGTAAAATGTAATTGTTTTGAAACTTAATCATTTATAAAATGATAAAAATGATATAACATGTCACTCTTCTACAAAGCTTATTAATAGTCTCCAATTTGAAAGATAATCCATAATCTATACATAAAGTTTACAGAAAGTACATTAAAATAATGAAACTGAAATGGATAGAGTTTATGTGAGTATTATATTCAAAATAAATATGTTAGGGGATTTCCATAATTGTTATTTAAGCCAACATAGACTAATTTAAAAAAAAACCCTCAAGATCTGGAGTGGAAAATTGTAAGTTTTAAGAGCAATGGGAAAAATGGAATAAGTTATGTTTTACAAGGGGAATGGTTAGACAAAATTTACAACAATTGTATTTCTTAAGAAATAGATTATGTCTTAAGGACTTCAGCCATGTCTACTTAATAGAAAGTACATATTTTGTTAAGAAGTAACCTAATACAGACAGCTGTGAACATTTCTTTGTTAGCACCCCCCATGGCTTAACACCCTCACTAGTAATATTTCTGGCTAAATTGAGTGCTGCTCTTCTATCACTTCCGTTATAGAACCAAAGAGTGTAGTCTTGGAAGAGGCAGGTGAGTTTACTAGCCCAATATTTCACCTTTGCAGGAGGCCCTTTTACAAACCCATAACGGTTAGTGATGTTTCCTTAGTTTAAATATGTCCAACTGGAGGTTATGGGGAACTCATTGCCTCACCAGTGAGTTTCTTCCACAGTTAGGTAGCTCTGATTTCTGGATTGCTGGGACTCTTTCCCCCACCAAACTTTGCCAGAATCTACTGTCACCCACTGTTCTTATACTTTTTTTTTAGAATTATATAAAAATCTTTGCATATTTTTATATCTCTTCACCTATGTGCTTATCACTTCTTTATGTACAAAAAACCATCTTCCGGCCCCTGAGGGATATCATATTTTCACCTTCCCCTTCTTTCTTCATGTTGCTAAGCATACCTACATCTTTTAGTCATTCCTGGTGAGATAGTATTCTTACTACTGGCCATCCCTTTTCCATTTTCTGTTTGTTTAGGGTTTTGTTTTTTTTTATGATATCATCTAAATACTATGTCAAGTAATTATTCCTGCCAGAGGATGGAGTCTGCTGGAGCTTTCCTTGCCATGATGTGGACTTTCACTTCCATTGTGAATATGGCAGAAAACACCCAGTGATCAGAGTCCAACCATTTGGACTCATGCTATGGCTCCACTTTGGGCAAATCCCATACTCTCTGCACATCCATTTTCTCATCTGTTGACTGCAGGTATCAGTGGTCGCTACAGGTAGGGCTGGGGAGAGGATCTCCTCCTCAACCAACAGTGAGTCCTCCATTGTGACTATTTCCTACTATTACTATCCCTATGATTGCACAATTGTAACAACCAAATCAGGACTATTTGTTGTTACTTCTGAGCCTTTAAACCTGCAGCTTTCCCAGCCTAGCACATTCTTTCCCAGGATAGTCATAGGGCTGGCTCCCTCTCATCTTCTAGCAGCTCGAATATCATTCCTCAGAGAAGACCCTCTGACTGCTGTTTCAGTAGTCTGCTTCTGCCCTGGTCCCGCTCAATCCCTGTGCTCCCCTTCATCTTATTCACTGATTCTGTCACTAGGCGACATTGGCTTCTCCATTAATCTTCCTAATGATTAGTTCTCTTTCTGTCCACAGGATTGCAAGATACATGAAGCCAGGGATCTTCTATGTCTCATTTACTGATGTTAACAGCATCTAGAATCATGCCTGGCACAGAGTAAGCACACAACAGACTTGGTTGAATGAAAGCTTTGGGTCCATGAAAACTTTCAGATACTTTTCAAGCGATTTTTTTTTTTTTAACCTAGATAGACCTCCTCTATTTCATATCAGTATAATGGGTATTTAAAACCTAAATCCCAAACCTGTATTGATCTTTAATAAATTTCTCATTTTCCATCCAGAGTTTCCAGTATTCCCATATTGTTTTGAGTTTGATGCTGAACTTTATAGTAACTGTGATCATTTTATGGTAATGATAACATCATGCATATATTGAGTGCTTACTCTATACGAGGCACTCATGAATATTTACGTATTGTCTCATTTAATAATGAAAACAACCTTGTGATATAAATACCACTTCATTCCCATTTTAAAAATGAGAAAGCTGAGGCACAAGGGTGTTTGGTAACTAAAGTCACACAGTAAGTCATAGAGTGGGGATTTGAACTCAGGCAATCTGACTTCATAGCTTACATAATTCACCAGTGTTGTAAACAATCTTCTTCTGAGCTTTGTATCATTTGCACATTTGATATGTATTTCATTTACATCTATATTCAAGTTATGGTAAACCCAAACCAACGTAAGCCTTTGTGACACTCCATAACCTTTTATCCTGCTTAATATAGAGCCAGCAGTCAGTACAGTTTGGTCATGTTATCAACCAGCTTAGAATCCATAAGGCTGAACACCTGATAAAGTTGCTGTGGGAAAGTTGTAAATGCTTAATAAAATTTACGACATATTACATGGCACTTCAATGAAGTACTAACTAGTATTTCTTGAAGAAATATGGTTTTACCAACCCTCTCTTGCTATGTTTGGAAAAGCACATTCTTTTCTGTATGTTCACATTTCATCTTATTTCCCAGAGGATTTGAAGCAACTTGCCACACAGTAACATATACTAAAATAACATCGTGATGTAAGTAAGAGTAAAAAGTCAGGTCTAGAGAAAATGAACAAGAGTAAAACAAATATCTCTAGGGTGGAGGGTGGTCTGAGAGAGATAAATATTAAGACCTTATGGAACTACACACGATTACCTTGGTTGAAACTCAAATTCAGATATGTTTTCAGAGCATAATGATAGTCAATTTTTAAAATGAGGACATGATTAGTTCTTATTATCAGGGAGGAAAATCCATACTGGTTATTCAAGGAAAACACAATTTCCCTATTACATAGTTTGATGATGTATTTCTACATGATTTTTTTGTAAGATGCGTTCATTGCCAGGATGGCAGTATCTTTCACAGCACATCTACCATGAACTGTGTGGTCTCACGTGACTGCTTCTTGTATTGTCCCTTGTTAAAGCTGAGAGCATGCTGCTAAAGCATGATTCAAAGAAGGTAAATCTGGAAGGGACGGAAAACCCAGATCATACGATCAAAGGGAAGATGGTACTTAGAGGACTATCCATTCTTTTAACAATCCTCCATTTATATCTATCTTAGCTGAGATTTTTAGTAAGTTTGGGCAGGAGACAACTCAAAGTACAATTCTCTGGGGTGCATTGAAGTGTTCTAAGTGTTTTACTGTTGCATCCATGTATTTTAGGAAGTGGATGAGAAGATGTAGAGGATAACAGCTTTTTCTGGAAATTAAGGACCTACACAAGTTTCACTTTTTTAAATTCAAGGGCTCGTTCCATACCTATGTATACGAAAGAAATTAATTTTTAGTATCTCTTTTTCCTTCCTTCATTCTTTCAACAATTATTTATAGAGACCTCCTATGCGTTGGACACCTGGGTTGTGGCAGTGAATATATAGTATAATAGAGTATAATTCTAGTGAGGAAGGCAAATGTTAAAAAAGATACTACTTAGGTATTTAGTTGCAATTTTGATATGCTCTACGGAAGACAGGGTGGAAAGTAAGCACGTAAGTGGAACACTGACTCACTGTATAACCTTTCTGGCTTGAATGCAGCATCCCTACATTATGGAAGCTGTTGCCTCGAAGATGTCCGTAGCCTTCTATTCGCAGATGGCCTTTTCTAATCTTTACAAACTGTCACGGTCTGTAGCATGGTGTTACTGCGATGATTTTCAATGTTGTTGTTTCGTTTTGTTTTAGCAGCAGGAATCTTTTGTTAAAAAAATCAAACTTAGTGGGAGTCCATGTATAGAAAACAGATAAAATCGGAGCTGCTCTCTTTTAGGGTTGGGTTATGGTGGGAACTCGGGCTTCTTGGCTTTCCCTATATTTGGCCATCCCAGGATCAGCTCTTTGTGACCCCTGTGGCAAACCAAGATTTGAAAACCACTGTTCTGGAGGTCTCAGCACTGTCTACCATTGCTTGTTTAATGGCTCTCTGCTAGCCCCACGGATAGTGCCTACACCATCAAGTTTGCTCCCATTTCTGTGCTGGACTCTCTGAACGCTTCTTGCATTGACCCAACCTAAGGAACAAACAGGAATTCTCCTTGAATTCGTGAAACCAAAACTGGACCTTCTTAGTTGCTGTGGTTTCCCACCCATGATTCCTGTTCACAGTCCACTTCCTACTTAGGTTTCTTACCACCACTCCATTTGTCAACCTGGATACTGTCTACGCATGGATTGGTGAAGATTAGAAAGGAAGTCATTGTATCCATCAACTCAACAAATATATGTTGAACTCCAAATATATGCTCAGCATTGTCCAAGGAACTTAGGGATACAACCACAAACAACAATGACCTGAAATACCCCACATCCCTGCCCTCTTGGAGCTTACATCCTAGTGAAGATGCACCAAGAAACTGAGAAATGGTTGTGTGACAGTCAGTGATAAATTCTTTGAGAGAAATAAGCTACGAAGCAGCATAGGGCAAGTCTGGGTGAGGAGGGTCAAGGTTCACTATTTTAGAGAATGAGGTCAAAGAACACCTCACTGAGAAAGTAGCATCTGAGGAAAGCCGGGAAGGAGGGAATGATACAGCTCTCTGGCGGAAGAACATTCTGAACAGGAAGTTGCAGATGAGACAGTGCTTAGCCAGGGGCCTCCTATATGTGGGAGCCAACAAAGGGACCAGTGTGGCTAAAGCAACGTGAGTAAGAGATGGGGTCAGAAAAGTGGCGAAAACCAGGTAATGGGCGACCTTGTAGGCTGTTGTTGGGACTTGATCAGTTTCCACTCTGAGGGAGGGCTGTGTAGAAGTGACATCATCTGACACTGATGGTAAAAGGATCAGCTGGGCTGCTGTGTGGAAAATAGAATGAAAGGAGTAAGGGCAGCATTTGGAAATGGCGGCCACAAAATAGGGGGAAATAAAGAATATGGAGGAGGATAATTTGCCCAAGTAGATTTCTTCATCTATTCCATTTGATGAAACAATGGGAGACTTAGCAGGTAGGGTGCTAATAGAGAAGAAATAAAAAGTCAACATTATCTGAAATAGTAAATGGGTTATGATTTAATTGACAGAAGGGGAAATGGTAGAAAGAGATGTTTGTCTGAGAGCAGGGTGTGAAAGGAGACCCTGTGGCTCAACACATCTCTTTCTGTTGTCAGTGGATATGAAAGTGTAAGTTAAAAAATGTCAGATTAAAAATAAAGGGAAAAGGCAAGCATAGAGTTTTCAGTTTGAGAGTTTCAGTTATATAGAGTTCTGTATGGTTTATAAAATACTTAATACGTTTACAGCCATGCTAATGACTAAACCACCTCTTTCCCCCTCTTTCCCAGAACCTTACTAAAGGTACAATAGAAAAAGAACATGAGTTTAAAAGAGTTGGATGATACTCATTTTTCTGTTTAATATCATTTCTGGAATGCCCATCATGTTATGCGAAATATTCTAGATATATTCTGGAGATACAAATGGATGAATCAGTTTTTTCCCCTGAAGAAGCCCATAGTCTAATGGAAAATATAGAAATAAATAAATAAACTATACTGTAGTGTGATACACAGAAGATGTTACCTAACTGTCACTGCAGCATTAATTGAATCAGAACATTTCCCTCTATGCAGTGTCTTGAGGGATGAGTAGGGGAGCCAACAGTTGGGATGGGGAGGGAGGGAGAGGGTTGCAGGCAGGAGAAACTTCATGTGTCAAGGTACCCAGGGGTGACATCACGTGGCCTCTTTACTGTTTGAAAACAGAGATGCACAGAGCTCAGAGAGTGTCTTGTCTCAGGAGCCAAAGTATATCATCTAGTGTAGAAAATAACTCAAACCTTTTAATGACCTTCAGGATGTATTTCATATCATTTATTGTCCAAACCAGGACAGTTTGATAGTAAAAAAGGGTGCTGTTACTAGTTACACTTGGAACAGGTATAATCTAGGACTGTGCTGGCAAACCCAGGCATTTGGTCATCATAATGATAGCTGTTTTCCTGCACAAAATTGTCATAAATATACTTATTGGTGGTGCAAACTGGATTCCTTGATTAAAAAATTCTAAAGAAAATAAACCAACATAGTAGATACAGTAGAGGGGATAACTAATTTTAGATGGAAGATCAAGGAAAGTTTTTTTGAAATAAAGACTTTTGAGCTGAAACCGGAATGCCAAGGAGCCAGCCAAAGGAAGATCCATGGTAGGAGAGCTCCAGGGAGAGGGAAGCATCAAAAGTCCTGTTATGGGAGTCAGTCTGACCTGTTAGAGAGAACCTGTCTCTCTGGAATATGAAAAACCAGGTCTGAGACATAGGCAGAGGCTAGTTCATGTTTGGTCACATAGGTATGGTGAGGAATTTGGGTTTTACTCCGGGTCTCATGTATTAGTTTGCTAGAGCTGCCATAACAAGGCACCGCAGACTGGGTGGCTTAATATAATAAATAGAAATTTATTTTCTCACAGATCTAGAGGCTGAAGGTCTGAGATCAAGGTGTCAGCAGGGCTGATATCTTCTGAGGGCTGTGAGGGAAGCATCTGTTATAGGTGTCTCTCCTCAGGTCGCCCATGATTGTCTTCTCCCTTTTTCTTCCCAGTGTCTCCCCCCTCTCTGTACCTGTGTCCAAATTTCCTCTTCGTATAAGGACATCTATCATATTGGATTAAGGCCCACTCTAATGACCTAATTTTAACTTAATTACCTCGTTGAAGACCCTGTCTCCAAATATGGTCACATTCTGAGGTATTGAGGGTTAGTACTTCAAGATATGAATTTTTGGAGGGACATAATTCAGCCCTTAACACCTCAGTAAGTTTTGAAAGAATTGTGGGGATGTTTGATTAACTGAACAAGAGATATTTAAACTCAATTTTAAATGGAAGAGGGAGAAAAACAGTTATATCCAGTTGGTATGGAGGTCATGATATAAAATAGAAAGAAGCATTATATGGAGGACTATAAAAACCTTATATAGAGGGTTATAGTAACAGTTCTCAAGAGAAGCCACTATTCATGTCTCAAGTATTAAGATATCAAAACAGTGTGTGCATAACAAGCAAGCAATCTTGAATTGTTGTAAAAAAAAAAAAAAAAAGCTACGTAAGAGCTTCTGGGGGCACTAATATCTGGAGTGGTAGGATCTAGGAATGACCAAAGATGACTGTCCTTTGTTCATGAGACATAGATAAAACAGAAGGAATTATGCCAACTATACTTCAATTAAAAAAAAAAAAAGAAGAAGAAATGAGGAGTTATCCACAAAGGCACATGAGGAAGGTTATTTGCTTGTCCAAAATCCAGGTGTCTAGAGTGTCAAAGCATGGAGTTGAGAGCATCAACCCCACTTGGTGGGATGATCCGTATGAGATATTTTCCTTTTGTCCATTACTATAGTACAGAGTTGGTCCAGGGTCAAGGTTTAAAAGTAATGACTGCCTTAAAGTATCTGAATATTTTCTGGATATATGAACACTTGCTAGCTTTAATCTCTCAAAAGAATCTTGAAAGCTAAATTCTAGTCATTCCATGACAAAGTGAGTGATAAGGCAAACAAATGGCTACTCTGGAAAAAAAAATCTGGTAAATGCGAGTATGGGTTGGTAGATGGAAGAGCAGAACAGAGATCTTTGACAAAAGTAACCATGACACCTTGGGGTTTAATAAAGGAAACAGTGACATATATGCCTTGAACTTCAGAGTGCCTGAGGTAAGTTTAGGGAAAAGAAAGAGTATTATAACTAAGGACTACAAAATAAACCATCGAGCATACAGGTACCATAAAATAGTTCATCCCCTTAGAGTTGAGCTGATTCATATTCCTTCTCTTGATTCCAGTTTCTTTCTTTCTTTTTTTTTTTAAGATTTATTTATTTATTTGAGAGGGAGAGTTTGTGTGTGGGGGAGGGGCAGAGAGAGAGAGAGTCTTAAGCAGACTCTGCACTGAGCATGGAGCCCAACATGGGGCTCGATCCCAGGACCTGAGATCACAATCTGAGCTGAAACCAAGAGTTGGATGCTCAACCAACTGTGCCACCCAGGTGCCCCTTGATTCCAGTTTCTACTAAAGAGCTCAATTTGCTTTACTTCATTTCTGTATACCGTTTTGAACTTGAGGTTTTGGGTTGCCCCTTCAGTACCTAAGACTCCTTCACCAAGAGCACATCTTCAGTTTTCCTTTGCTCAGGGTCCTGCCTTCCATGCCATCCCTAGACCATTCTGTTTGGTCTTTGTGTCCTGGAGTTTTAGGTCACATAGAGTTATAGACTCCCTACTTTCCTGCAGCTGGAATCTAGATAAAGCAGAAGGAACGATCCTAGAATCTGACCTCCAACAACATGGTGGTGGATAACCTCACTGAGAAAGATGATGTGACTGGAAAACTCGTAGTGCAAAAGGACCCTAGAAGGAGGAAGGAAGGACGGACATAAGATTAGTAGACAAAAACCAAAGAAAAGCACATGACTAATCTGCTCAGACCAGAAAAGCTAAAACTCTAAATGAGTGGAGTTTTGTGAAAATTCCAAAGGGAATTAAAAAGCTACTTAAACATAGATTTTGAGCAATAAAGATAAATGAAGGCTAAGTAGTTTGGAAAAGATGGAGTGATGTTAATAGATGATGTAAGAGAAGGATGATTTATCCAATTATAATTTTATTTTAAACTCTCCAGTTTAAAAAAAAGAATGGTGTTACCAACAAATATCAGAAAGTTGCAAATAAAGGGCCCTGGGTGATTCAATCTGTTAAGCTTCTGACTTTGGCTCAGGTCAGAGGATCTCAGGGTCCTGGGATCAAGCCCCATGTTGGGCTCCACACTCATCGGGGAGTCTGCTTGTCCCTCTGCTCCTCCCCCACTCATGCTCAAGTGCACACGCATGCGCGCTCTCTCTCTCTCTCTGTCAAATAAATAAATAAATACATCTTTTAAAAAAAGGTGCAAACAAGATTTCATGGATTAGGAAGCTTTGGGATAAAACCTATGTGGTGGTGGGGGGGAGGCTAGAGGTAGACAGGGAGTAGTGTGAGTTAATGACATGAAGGCAAAAAGAAGAGATGATTTTTGAGAAAGAATTAGATGTACGTGAAGGAATCATGAGAATCGATGTGGAAGCTAGGTTGAGAATATGCCCTCTTCTTGTCTTTAAAGCAATTCTCAACTAATGTTCTCACTTGGTGTAAGAGGCAGCTCTCAATGGCACCTCCACCTCTGTGCCTATTTCCAGTCTTGAGGACACATCCAGTTCATAGACCATTTGCAAAAGTTAAGCATTTAACTGGCCCAGCCCTAGTCCAGTGATTGAACTGAGTCTTCCAGGCTCTGGCAATCAGCAGCACCCACTGCTTTGTAGTGTCCAGGGCTCCCAGATAGTGATCATCAAAGATTTTGGGCAATTTTAGTTTTACAGGAAGAAAAGATTAGTGTAAACATTGGGAACATGAATACACATATTTTCCATCAAGGGAAAGCATATCATTCCAAATATAGTTTGACAGACTTTCATAAATTAAAAAAAATAATGCAATCTTTCTCAGCATCTGTTATATGAGAAATGCCTGTTTTACATCAAATAGAACAGACCAACTACTAGTTTTCTGCTATTAGAACATTCTCCACTTAAAATTTTTGGCCTATGGGGAATTTAAATATATGGCCTCTAAATTTCCGCTCAGTGCTAATATCCATAATTCTGTGTATTACTGAGAGTTGGTCAACTTCCTAGAATCAGAGTTACTTTCTTTCAATGTATAACAACACAAATATTTTGGAATATAATTGTTGAAATATGACACCAACACACTGTTATCTTATAGATCATGTATCAATTTACTGTAATATTGGAAATTATTTTCAGTATTTGTTTCCCAAAGAAGGAGATGAGTTGGTAGTATCAGATTAGACAAGTGGAGAAAAATGGAATTCTAAGTAAAAAAAAAAAAATGTTTTAGAATATCAAATGGGTATTTAAACTGAGGTGGAAGAAAACAATCCCTGTGGATTTTGCTAGGTGGTAAAATGGAAAACCATTTTCTTCTGTTCTCATCACAATAAACTAGTGCTTTAGAGTTTACTGCTTCTACATTTCATTTGATTTTCACATGGGGTTTTTCTAATTAATGTTTTATAGATGAGCAAACATGTTAGAGAAGTGACTTGTTCAAGGTCACATATGTGGACACATGTTGAACATTTATGTGGAAAAGAAAATACAACTTACTCGACCTTATTAGTGTACTGCTCATTAGAGACTCCTTAAAAATCTGCCTTTGTTATCAACTGATGTATATTGCATAAGATCAATTTAGAGCTTTCCAAATTAACTCTATTAATAAGGATAATGACAGTTAATTTTGTTAAGCACTTGTTATATATTAGTCACAGTATACTAAGCATTCCATATTTATCATCTAATTTCCTCAACTTGAATGCATGCCTTTCTCTGAAAATAGCAGTATACAGTTATAATCATTTGCAGCATATCTTTCTACACTGAAATGATGAAATACGGAAGGAGAGATTTTCTGTATCAGTTAGGATAGGCTAGGGTTTTCTGTGATAATAAACACCCAACAAGTCTTAAGGCTTAAAATAGCAAATTTATTTCTCACTCATACTACGTGTCTATCTCTGATATGCTGGGAGCTCTGTTCCCCATTGTCCTCACTTAGGGGTCCAGGCTGATAGGGAAGTCACCATCTAGTACATGGCTGGTCACTGGGGTAGGAGGAAAGAGAGGATGGTGGATCATACATTGGTTTCCAGTGCTTCTGCATAGAAGTGATGCTAGCTACTTTGACCAAAGCAAGTCACATCTCCGCTAAGCATCAAGGAAGTGGGGCGTGCAGTCTAACCCATGTCTGTAAGTACTGGAAATATTTGGCTGCAGGCACTAATGCCTGCCACAGTAGAGGAGCATGAAAACCAGACAGATGGTACTTGTCATTTCTAGAACTACCCTCTTTATGAGAAATAAGAGTTTACCTTTCCCTTCTTTAGAATCTTTGTTCATTCAGCAACTCTGCATTGAGTGTCCACTATACAAGGAAAAAATAAGTAGGATCTTGCTCAATTATTCTGAACCGGGAATTTCATTCTCAATTCTCAAAGGGCACAGATTTGATTTTACTTATTCAATCAGCCCTTTATTCAACAAATACTTATTGAACACTGTATTTTTTTTTTTTTCCTGACAACAATCAGTTCTTCAGCTCTCCACCACCAACTGGGGTTCAATTCTATTCAGTTCTGACTATACCTGGAGTTAGCACGGACCCCACAAGTCAGGAGCTCAGCCCAACAAGCCAGGTACCAGCTGCAGATGGGGTGCCAAGGGTGCCTGCATTTCTGTCTGGTCAGCTTCAACTTGGGGATTCCCATGACTCCCCCTGCCTTGGGTTCAATAATTCGCTAAAATAACTCACAGAACTCAAGCAAGCACTTCATACTTAAGATTTCTGGTTTATTTTACATTATTCAACTCAGAAACAGCCCAATGGAAGAGATGTCAGGGGGGAGGCACAGGGAGAGGGAGGGCACAGAGCCTCCATGCCCTCCCCTGGCATGTCATTTTCCCAGCACTGTGATGGGTTAACCTACCTGGGACACCTCTTCAAACTCTATCTAAAATTCAGGGGTAGTATCAAGGCTTCATTATGTTGTCATGATTGATTCAATTATTGGCCATGGGTGATTGAACTCAGTCTCTAGCCCCTCTCCCCAACCTGGAGGTTGGGCGTGGGAGTGAAAGTCCTAACCCTTTCATGGAATGCTTTTTCTGGCCACAAGCCCCTGTCCAGAAGCTCTGTGGGCCCTCCTTCCCCATGGGCCATCTCATCAGCGTACAAAATCTGGGGATTTTAGGCATTCTGTGCCAGGAAGCTGGGAGAAAGACGACATATATATTTTTTATAATACCACACCCACATGCCAAGCTCAGCACAAGGCACTGAGGACAGAGTGATGAATGCAGTAGACACTCCCTGTCCATGTGGAACATCCAGTTAGGCAAACTCACTGAAGGGGAGCTCAACCTAGACAAGTTAGTGAAAGTTGAAACAGATAAATCAAACAGAACCTCTACCCTCATAAGCATTAATCTCCCTACATGAATAACATCAAGGAATAAATGGGGAGCAGGAAGGAGGTGCTGGGTGTGGGATGGAGACGGAAATCAGAGAAGTTGGTGCTGCACTCCTCATCACCTGAATCACTTTAATCTTATGTCTTTGAGGGCGCCTGGGTGGCTCAGTTCGTTAAGCGACTGCCTTCGGCTCAGGTCATGATCCTGGAGTCCCGGGATCGAGTCCCGCATCGGGCTCCCTGCTCGGCGGGGAGTCTGCTTCTCCCTCTGACCCTCCTCCCTCTCATGCTCTCTGTCTCTCATTCTCTCTCTCTCAAATAAATAAATAAAATCTTTAAAAAAAAAAAAATAATCTTATGTCTTTGACATGCCCTAAGGTTGGCATATTTTTCAGGGTGCTGGATGGAGGGGCCAGGAGAGTTTAACCAAATAGAGAAGAAGCTTTTCTATCTGATCCCAGGGTGCAATCTAGATGATATAGTTCGGGGAGAAGAATACATACAGTTTCACACATGGTTTAATGAGTGCATGCATTGATAAATTCCTAAACAAATATACAAATTAATGAATTATTAAGTGTAAATTAGTTATACATAGAAATATATTTTATTGCTTTCTTTCTTCAAATTTTGAATTTAGGATATTGGCAGTATGAATTCTTAAGAAATCTTATAACTTCCTTTAAGAAATGATCAAAAAAAAAAATCCCTCAACAAACATATTTGTCACCTCTTCTTACTTTTGTTCTGGTTCCTTTCATCTCCTTGACTTTCCCTCATCTCTAAATAGGAAGTTATTTACTGCTGCTGCAGTTGTAACCCAGTGGTTTTACTGAATTGACCTACTAGCAAATACTTTTTTTCCATGTGACCACAGCATGTAAGAGCATGGAGATTTACTTTTCAGCCAGTAAGGAAGAGCACATCTAGAATGTTTTATAGCCCTATATGGATATTTCATACCGTTTATAAAAACATTAACAGTCATGATGAGGTTGGGTCCATTTGGATCAAACTTGTGAGTAAAACAACATGCTCGCATCTGTGGCTCAGACATGTTCAGCTTTCCAGAATATTACTAGGTACAGAATATGTTTATCTCAAAGTCTTACTTTGCCAACTTTTAGAATTATTGTTATAGTTTTTAAGATGTTATCTCTATTTTTGAGGCTAAGGTCAGAAAACAAAACAAAGTTGTGTGTCAGAGTCAGTTCATGCTGTTCAGGGGCCTTCACCCGTGTTAGACAGCTGGTGTAGGGACAGGGCTTTGAATAGGCTGTATTAATATTCAGCTGACATATGATAATGTCAGTGGTAATGTTCTTTACTGCTTTTACATAAGTGAGAGATTTGCAGACATTGTCCTATCCACCTTTCTCCCTGTGGGATCCAGGGCATTCTCATCTGGTGGACAGTGAAAGGGGAGAAGCTCTTTGAGTTGCTCATGGTGACAGAAAAGCGAGGTCATAGTTGAATTCGAGACAAGACACGTTGAGCTCTCTCTTGCGGGTGTGACTGCATAATTTATAAAATTTCCACAAACTGGGGTGCCTGGGTGGCTCAGTCATTAAGCATCTGCCTTCAGCTCAGGTCATGATCCCAGGGTCTTGGGATCGAGCCCCGCGTCGGGCTCCCTGCTCAGCGGGAAGCCTGCTTCTCCCTCTGCCTGCCACTTCCCCTGCTTGTGCTCTCTCTCTCTCTCTCTTTCAAATAAATAAATAAAATATAAAAAAAAAAAAGTTCCACAAACTGAATGTGTAGGCTTTTAACTACTATTAGAATGAGAATTTACATCTAGACACTTCACTCTATAAGAGAGCTAAATTCAGTGAAAATCATGCAAGAAAATATGAGATTATTGTCTTGTAATGAATTTGTTAAAAATTCTCCATTCTTTGAAGAATAAATGTCATGGTTTTCTTTTTTCCATTTACCTCTTTTAACCATACTATTCAGATATCCATTTCTACTGCCTTAGCTAATCTTGAACAAATTCTGTAATTTCTCATTTATTTCATTTATTAAAACTTAGTCTAGTGCAGTTTAAAGCTCTCATCTCTTATCTGATTTAAAGCCCTCCACCCCCCATCCCCACAGACTAGACTTTTGACTTATGGGCTACTGGACTTTGAAGCCAAGCTTCTTGGTGTTTTGCATGCTTGGAAGCAGGGAAGAGGTCTTGGTGTGGATGGGGGATACAGAATCTTTTTAGATTTCATCCTGCTAGTGGAAGGCACCGAACTAAATCTTACTCTGCTTGAGTCTGTTCCATTCACTGCTGATGTGCTGTTTTTTTGTTCACGGGATATATGCTTTTCCAGAGCACAGGGATCACATTTATTTTGGCCATACTCCTCTGAAGACCCCTCAGAGGGTGCAGCCTTGTTGACCTGAGTCCTTATGCCAGCCCCTTGGCACCTTCTCATGGCCGGGCACACCTGCTTGCTTGACCTAATGACTGCTAATGGCATTTTCCTCTTCCCCCCCTCCACCCTTGTTATGATGGAGCCACAGGAACTACTGAGGGTGTCTCTGGGACTCCAGAGTCCATGAGGAATTGAGATGGGGTTGTCTTATCCTTCAGTCCTCAGGCATGATCTCTCTTAGCTCTCCTGGCACAACTGTGATGGCTGGCCCGAACCTTCCAAGATTTCTAGAACAGACATAAGCACCAGTCATTATGTTTACATATCCCTCCATGTTTCAGGGACAAATGTCAGACTCTTTTAAGGAGTCTCTTATTATGACTGCTTTGGGGGTAGCAGTGGGGTGGGCCTGAAGGTTCATCAGGCTAGCAAGCATTTATAGCTAGGGCATGGGATGAAGATGCTCCTCCATAAGCGATTGTAAGCAAAGATTACCACTGCTTCTGACTGAAGCCTGGTGTAATTGGTGAAAGGAAGAAGAGAAATCTCTCCATCAAGTCTGCATTTCTCATAAAAAAAATCCAGTTCCCTTCTACCTGTCCCCAGGCTGGTGGTTTGTGGGTAAATTCTATCACCTCCTAGTAAGCCCTGGCTGTGGGGAGGTGTCTGTCTCCAATTTATGGCAGTTTATTGGTGGCTCTGTGTGGGTCTTGGGCACAATTCTCAGATTTTAGGAAAGTTCTCACTTATTCTGCTAAATGCGTTTATGTTGTGCGTCTTTCACTATTTCCACAACTAGCTACAGAGAGAATGCAAGAGAGGTAATGCATTTTTGTATTTCCTGTCCTTGATATTGAATATGGCGGTCTATTTTCTGAACAGCTGTTTTTAAGGTTTGCGTTCGTTAGATACACGAAAGCTATCAGCATAGACATGAAAAGGGATGCTGGCAAATTATGTTCTGATCTTCTTTCAAGGACTGCAAATGATTTTAGTTGCTTCACCTTTTAGTGGTGTCCCACGAAGTCTAACATTTCACCTAGGAAGGGAGCCTTTGATGTGCTGTTCATATACAGTGAACAAAGATGGTATTCTCTAGTCAGTATTCCTGCCCCCAAAAGAGAGAAGGGAATTGAGGAATTAGAGAAATGCCAAGAGGTGGGAGAATATGCAGGATCTTTGGTGGGGTTCTTGCTTTGCCAGTTTCCCAGTGCCAACTTATTTGATTTGCTAATGCAGCTGAGAGTAGCTCATGTTTATTGAGAATTTTTTGGACACCAGATACTGTGCTAAGGGTTTTATAAGCATTGTGCTGCTTCATGCTCATGGCAGCCCCATGTGGGAGGTACTGTTAGAGTAGAAACACTGCTATAACCTTCCTGCCAGGTTGACAGTGATTCGTTAATCATCTCCTTTCGGCTTTTCTTCTTTAACTCAATGGTAATCTATCTAATTGCCCCATATTTCTGCAAGGTTATCCTAAGATATATTTTCAGTGCTTTATTAAAATCTTTAATGAATGTTGGTGTGATACTAACAATTATTATGGGCTGAATATGTGCTGGTTTTTATGCTAAGTAACTTATATGTGGATCTTACATAACCCCCAAACAGTCATATAAAATAAATATATCTGCCCCATTTCAAAACAATACACAAGAGAGGATGAAGGACATCCCCAAGCTCGCACAGATAGAGGATGCAGACGCCAGGGTTCCAGGCGAGCCCATCTGGCTCCAGAGCCCAAGGATTTAACCCCTACTTTACCAGCTGCCTTTGTGGTCTATTATCAGAAGAGAGAGAATATTTCCAGTGAACCCAAGCTGTGCTCAAGCGCTTATTGTTTCATTTTCTTGATGATAATAACCCATTCCTTTAGGAGTCTGTTCTAAAATTTTTAACCTATTAATTTTGTTAAATTTCCCAAAAAAGAGTAAAGCAGAATTGAATTATGCCATTTTATGGAATCTAAAGCTTTGAACTTAAAAAACCTTCAGACTGGAGAACAGAACTTAATGTAATGCCTGTAAGTAAAATCACACTTATTCAAATTAGATGCTGGTGATACACAATCAAAAGTGATTGCCTAGGTCCTAGAAGCTTAAACTAAAGGGAGTCTCAGAAATAAGGGGTTTCTTCTGAGCTGGGGAGATGATTAAAATTTTCCAGAAAGGAGACTGTTAGCAGGAAGATGTTTCTCTGTCTGAGGTTCCAGAGCAGCCCTGACAGTACATGGCGGGGAACACACTATTAACTAGTTTGCTCCCTCAAGTTCTGTTGCCACAATTTCTAATGAAGGCCATTAGGTATTTTAAAGTATCTCTAATGTTAAAGCAGATGCTAATGAGTAGAAGAAATCTCTTACAAAAGTTAGTTTTTCAGTTTGCTCTGTATTAATAGGCATTCATTTTGGAACTAAATGAATCTATAATAACTATAATAAATTACATAGCAACTTATTCACAGTCTAATATTCAAGGCTGAATTGTGTGTGTGTGTGTGTGTGTGTGTGTTTGTGTAACTTTTTATTCATGTTCATGGTGACTTCTGGAAAATTCTAGTATTTTCTCTCAATCTCTCCAAACTGAAACTACATCCCTTATAGGTTTTTCAGCTCACCCTACCTCCAGGGTTCTGTAATGGTTCTGGTGCCCAGTTTTCAAGGTAGATTTCATTCACTGTGGAGAGCCAGACTCTTTCTTATCAGGTGAATGTAGCAGTCCGCTGACTTGGCAACTTGAGGATTGAGGCACATGTCTTTGATTTCTTTTGTCAATGTACTGCAGATAAGCAAGAGTGCCCTGCTTAAAAAGCTGAAGAGCTGAGCCTGGGTATTTGCAAAGATGAACCCTCCGCAGAGCTTCATCTTTTTAATTCAAATAGCGACCGTCAGCAAAGAATAAGACTGAGAATTTTTAAGTTAGGATTTTGGTAGATAGGTTAAATGTGTTTACAATCAGCTGACTCATTTGTGCGTAGTGGCAAGCTCTTGGCCATTTCGGGATCTCTTAGATTGTCTTTTTTTTTTTTTTAATTTAAAAAAATTTTTTGAAGCCTTTATTTAAATTCTAGTTAACATATAGTGTAATATTAGTTTTAAGTGTACAATATAGTGATGCAACACTTCCATACAACACCTGGTGCTCATCACAACAAGTGCGCTCCTTAATCCCCATCATCTGTTTCATCCATCCCCCCAAAACCCTCCCCTCTGGTAACCATCAGTTTGTTCTCTATAGTTTAAAGAGTCTGTTTCTTGGTTTGCCTCTCTCTTTTCTTCCCCCCTTTGCTTACTGGTTTGTTTCTTAAATTCCACATATGTGAAATTATATGGCATTTGTCTCTCTCTGACTTATTTCGCTTAGCATAATACTCTCTAGGTCCATCCATGTTGTTGCAAATGGCGAGATTTCATTCTTTTTATGGCTAAATAATATTCCATTGTGTTTATACACTACATCTTCTTTATCCATTCATCTGTTGATGGATACTTGGGTTGCTTCCACAGCATTATCTTAGATTGTCTTTTAAATGAGGAAAGATTCCAACAAACTGAAAACACCCCTATAAGTTGCAAAAGTCTATCTTGAAATCAATCGTTAATCTACTGATAGAGTTTAAAAGCAGGAAATATATAAAATGTAGTCAGTGTCTATAGTGGTTTCTAGTGAGAGGGGCATTGAGCTCTTGAGGACATTTACTATGCACTTCTTGTATGCACACTACTATATGAAGGAAACAAGACTCAGCTTTTGCTCTGTAGGAACCTGTTTGCCAGAGAGTGATTCAAAACCCACACATTCACAGAAAAATGATTTGCACATATGTGAAACTGGAAAACATAAAAGAACGTGAAAAGTTAGTAGTTAAATGCGATGGTTCAGCCCTTTGACTTTTGTCCTGGACCATTGCTTTTGTCAAGCCCTCCCTGTGGGAACACAGTCGCCCCTTGTGAAGGGGACGTGCTGGTTATAGTTGAGGAAGGAGCTTGGTACAATTCTGAGAGGTGATCTTTTTCTTTTTTTGGATTTTATTTATTTATTTATTTTAGAGGAGGAGTGAATGTGAACAGGGGGTAGGAGCAGAGGAAGAGGGACAAGCAGACTCCGCACTGGGTGTGGAGCCCTAAGCGGGGTTCGATCTCACAACCCCTAGATCATGACCTGAGCTGAAATCAAGAGTGGACACTCACCTTACTGCACCACCCAGGTGCCCCCTGAGAGGTGATCTTACATGACATTCTGTATTCGGATATCCTCATTGAAAGGGTCTGTACCAGTTAGGTGGTTCGCAGCTTCGATCTTGAACCTTCTGTAGCTGTGTAAGAGCAAGGCTGGCTGCCAGAAAAAGCCTCCCAGGGGGACAGTGTCATACCACCATTTCCAGCACAGACTCCCTCATTTACTAGCTGTGTGGCCTTGAAGAAGTGATATACACTCCATAAATATCAGTCTCCTTATCTCTGAAAAGGGCATAACAAAAGTCACAAGTTGTTGGGAGGATTCATGGCAAAATTGCATCATGTAAAACTCATTGAAGTGTTTGGTTTATGCAGGGAGTGTTCAATAAATGTTAATGTTATACTTATTACAGTTGTGCCTTTATCACTGAGGGGACTCAGTCTCAGAACGGTCAGTGGCTTTCGCGAGATCACAATCAGGAAGTAGAAAAGCGGGAATTGGAACCCAGCCTTTTCTGACTCCGGATGGAGTGCTCGTTTGAATATGTCATCATTTGTATTCACTGACAACACGTTTTCTGAGTTCTGGCTGTGCAACTACTCTGTTGGCTACCGACCAACAGGAAATCACGAGTGCCTTTCCTCATCATGCCCACATTCCAGCAGCTTCCCCCCATGCCTTGCCCTCCCCGACATTCAGGACCAGGATTACTGAGTCCTCACCATGCTCCAGGCCATTCTGTAACACGGAAAGGGCAAGGCTGCCTTGGGCCAACATTGTGGGGAGGACAGCTTCTTAAGAGCAGAGATGACCAGATGTCTCCTGCAGTTTGAAAGAGCCGTGACGAGTGGCAACTTCTGCGACCAGCGGAGCACCAGGGAGCACACGTTGACCGCGGCTCAGATAGCATGGGCGGTGTCAGCCCACACCACTCTCCACTGTCCCCCCACCATTACTGAGGATGGTGTTAAGAGTTTGGGCTCTCCTGCAGAATCTCTGGGTCTGTATCTTACTTTGCAGCTCTTAAGTTATATGATTTTGTGTGGGTTACTTAAACTCTGTGCCTCAGTTTGCTCATGTCCAAGATTAGGCTCCCATAGTACTGATTTCATAGGAACCTCACAGCCAGGACTGCTGAGCACACAGAAAGTATTCAATTACTGTTAACATTAATGCATGTCTGGTGCTATGTTGTCTCACTTAATCCTCACATCATGCCTAGGAAATAGACATTATTAATATCTGCACTGAACAGATGAGAACCAAGCTTGCATGGCTACTATGGGCCAAGAATAAGAGTTGATTATTAGCCATCTTGAGTCTCCAACCGTGCTCTAGTCTGTGCTGCACTGCCTTCCAAGTAGCTTGAAGGGCCTGGGCTCAGTGTTTAGAAGACAAAAATATGAATTCAGATGACCTCTAGGTCCTAGAGATTTTGTTCAGGATGTTCAGTGTTCTAAGAGAGATGCAGAAGTCAAGTGCCCTGGGGCATGGGTGGGTGGGGAGCAGTGGAGAGCGATTGTGGAAAAGGACTAAAGAAATTGGCATCTGAGGTGTAGGGTGGATGTTAGGAAGTTCATGGTTTTGAGATTCAGGTAGACACAGGATAGAATTCCAGCCCAGCTCACACCCTAGGCTTTACCATCTGTGTGATCTCGGCCACAATTGATAGATAACATTGCTTAACCTCTTTGCACCTCAGAATCCTAAAACCCCAAGGAAGAAAAAAAAAAGTGTGAGGGTGAAAGCAGGAAAGAGAGAGAGAAAGAGAGAGAGAGAGAGATGTCAGACTTCTGTCAAAATTAGGCATTGAGAGACATTTGATTGGTATAGCATCATGTACAAAGCCAGTGTCAGTTTCCACCCACTGTCCCATGGAGGACAGAGAGAAATGAGCCTTCATTGATGGGGAAAAGCTATCTAGATGGTGGGAACATCAAGAGCAGACGTACAAAAGTAGAAATCATAGGAGTGTGTAGAAAATTGAAAATAGCACAAACCTCTTCCAGTAGAAGTCACATGGAGTCCACGGTTTGTGTTTAGAGAAGAGGCGTGAGGTGAGGATGGAAAGGAAGCTGGTTTTCATACACAGACTGTTCTTCTAGAGCAGTTAATACCTATAAGCAACCCACTACCAGTGTCTGAGTGTGGAAATAACAAGACAGACACTGGGCTTAAGGGAGAGTAATGTATCTTCTGCGTCCAGGGCACATCAATTTGGAGGTAAGGGGCATCAGCAGGAAGGAAGAAAGAGCTGAGAATAAAGAGATCTTTTGGAATAGTGTGGTTAAGGTTAAATTAAAGCAGTGACCTGGATAATGCAAAGGAAAAAGAAGCAATTAGTAGAGTAATATGGTCATTATCAGTGAGCTGTTGCTGGGAGGAAAGAATCTTTGAGACAGAATACCTTTATGACTCAGAAGTTTGAAAATTCTCTTCTAAAGCCTTCTTGTGCAACAATCACATCTTTTTTTTTTTTTTAAAGATTTTATTTATTTATTTGACAGGGAGAGACACAGCGAGAGAGGAAACACAAGCAGGGGGAGCGGGAGAGAGAGAAGCAGGCTTCCTGTGGAGCAGGGAGCCTGATGCGGGGCTCGATCCCAGGACGCTGGGATCATGACCTGAGCCGAAGGCAGACGCTTAACGACTGAGCCACCCAGGCGCCCCCAACAATCACATCTTTAAGAATTTGCCTAAGGAAAGCATGTTTGTTTGGAGAAATGGCACAATATACTTACAGGATGGCAAATATTTTGAAAATAAATTCAAATAAACAAGTAGCAAAATTTAAAAGAGAGATAAAGAAATGGGTGGAGAGAGGGAGTACAAGGCAATGGGCACACTGGGAGGGAGACAGATTCCTTTCAGTGACTGGGTTGCTCTTTGTGCATTTGGCCCTTATGTGGAGGGGCAGCTGATACGGGAGCTGACTCAGGCGCCTCTCACTTCTCTTTTAATGGTCAAGTGAAGTAGCCGGGAATACTTTCCAATTAACACACCTGACTGCATTTCTACACATGGGGGTTCTTAAAGTTATAATTTATTTTCCAAAATGGAAATTGTTGCTCCTGATGCTAGGAACTTAGAAACTAGATTTTACGTAAATGGTTGTAAATTTAAACCCCCCTTTCTTTGGACTCCAGGAGGACAGATTTCTGTGGACTCTGAAGCATTTCTTTGCCATTTGCTGAAAGGTCAGCATCTGTGGAAAGGAATACATATTGGAGGGAGAATATTGCCTCAAACATTTGTTTGGTGTAACTTTTCAGCCTTTGCGTCTTTTCTGTATATAATGAAAACTAAACACACTTACCTTGAGTGTGATTACCCGAGATTAGTTAGGGCATAGCACGAAGGAACTAGAAAGGTTTTCTCCAAATGCATTTGCCCCAGAGAGATGATTTATTTAGCAGCACCCCGGATTCTTCCGTGGATTCATTTATTCTAGCAGTGGGATTGATTTGAGATCCCAGCAGAGGCCTTAAGCATGGGGGTATTTATTGTACCTCATGCAATGTTTCATTATCAACACTGTTTAAGCAAAAGACTGGATGAATCCATAAGCATTTCTATTTGGCTTTGGATGAATTTTTGTATTTGTAACTTAATGTTTGTGACTAAATGAAATAATATGTTGACAGTAGGTGTTCTGTAAAGTTCAGGAGAATGAATATGAATACGAATATTGAATATGGTACAGTCTGGCACTGAGTGACCACATAATTCTGCAAACAGAAGCCTTCTGCTATCTTCACAGAGATCCATGGTGGCAGAGCTTGAGGCATGCCAGAATTCTCTAAGCCAGTCTTCTGGGTCTCTCCTTCCTCTTGGCTATTCTATAGAGGAAAACTGGTGTGTGCGAACTTAAACTTGGGTAAAGTTTGCCTGCTCCTCTTTGTGTGTTTTCCCCTCCACAGGATAATGCGATGGTGAAAGGTACCTTACTTGTAGCTGATGCTGTCGTACTTTGCCCACCTGTGTTCCCTCAGGCCTTCATGAGGTCACTTGTGGACAGTTTGCTGACTGATGTCTGCCTGCATCTGAGAGTGTCTTTGTCTATGAGAGACTGCTTAGCCATGCTCAAGACAGGCCAAAAGTGTCAGGAAGGTGGACTGAATTGGTTAGTAAATGAGGGCTGGGTTTTATGGATAAAACACCAACTTCCTCGTCCCTCAGAGCTGATTCTTTAAGAAGAAAAAAAAAAGATTTCATTTATTTATTTTAGAGAGAGAGAGAGAGCTTGTATGCATGTGAGCAGTGCTGGGAGGAGAAGAGGGAGAGAATACCCAAGCAGACTCTGCACTGAATGAGGAACCCAGCCACGGGGCTCAATCTCAAGACCCTGAGATCAGGACCTGTGCCCAAACCAAGAGTCAGATGCTCAGCCCCCTACCTCAGAGCTGATTCTAAGATGCATTCCATATACTCTGTCTCAGAGGTTCCCTGGTAAAACCAAATCCCAGTCATTTGCAGCCGTAACCTGGCCATTTACTGGATTCCTCCCTTCCCTGTCTCATTGTCCCCTCCCTTCCTCATCCTGCTTCCTGGGGATCCCCTCCCAAATAAACTAGATGCACCCAAATCCTCATCTCAGGGTCTGCTTTTAGGAGGGACCCCAAGCAGGCACAGATTCTAGAGCAGGACTGCCTTATGGCAGATTTTAGCTCTATTACTAATGGTTTTTCACTTAAAATGATTAGGCATCTTATAACTTCAGTGTCCTCATGTGGAGAAAAGTTATAATGATAATAGTTGTAGGATGTTTTGTGAAGCTTAGCTGAAATCATATGTATCAAATACTTAGCACAATGTCCACCACCTTATAACTTTGCAATAGAGGTCAACTTTCTTTATTGTTAGTATTAATGTTGGTCTCCTTCAAATCATCTCTAAATAGATGGCATGAACAGCCACGAACAGCTACAGCCTTTAAAATTTCTGACAGCTTTCTCACACCTGCATACACTCTTGGAGCTTAAAGCTCTTCAAGTTTCTCATAATCTAAAGGTTATAGACCTGTGTCAGTGAGGGACACATGTAGCCTTTGAGAAAGGGCTAAGCTTGTGAGCTAGTGGGGTGAAAAGCCAGACTCAGCAAGCTTTAGCCAGTAGTCTGATGTAGGCACCGAGTGAGGACATTGTGAAAGACAAGTCAAGTGGATGAACATTGAAATTCATGTTCCTGTCACACTAAGATTCTAAACAAATGGTCTTCTAGAGCTCTGCTAAAATGTTGAAAACTTCAGTCATCCTTGCCCTCTGCTTCAGTGTAACATGGTGTGTTTAGAAGGAATATTCTACCAAGCATTTGTTGAATGCCTCGTGTCCCAGGCACTCTGTTTGATACTCACTAATTAAGACAGATAAGACTTGGTTCCCGGCTTCAAGTCTGGGCTGGGAGACAGACATGTAAGTAGATAAATTACAGTACACAGTGCTGTGGCTGTACCAAGAAGGAAAGAGAGTTCTTTTAGGGTAAGTCAGGGAAGGAGGAAGGGAACTTTTATATGCTTTAGTCTGCTCTGGAGGTGGCTTTGCAAATGAGGAACCCGAAGCTCACAAAAACACACGTAGGTTAACGAAGGCATACAGCTAAGTGGGGAAGCAGCATTTGAATCAGTTTTCCTTCTTCAAGGCATCTTCCATCATGGCAGGCTGTAGAGGTGAGGGGTGGAAAGGCACCATGAGCTGCACTGGAGGTGTATTCCACCCCCCCCCCACCCAAGCCCCCATCACAAGAAAATCTAGTGGTTCTCTCTACCTCTCTCTATATGGTCTTAGATTTTCTGGGTGTGTGATACTTAGCATTTTCTTTTTGTTCATTGAACAGGAAATAATAGGAAACTGGGGTGGTTTGTACATCTGTAATTTAAGTGGAAAGCGAAAAAGATGAGGCATCTGGATGACCTGCTATTTAAAATAATGATATGAAGAACATTTTGTTTTCTTAAGCAAGATCAAGAGCACTAGGTAGAGGAATTGTGATCAGGAATAATGTACACAGAGTTATTTATGCCTTTTGCTCTCTCATTGATTCATAACTTGAAATTGTCTTTTTTTTTTTTTTTTTTGTTAGTTGGCCTCCACTGTAAGGCAGAATTAATCAGCCCTTGTAATTGATCAGATTATTTGGATATAGACATAATGAAGTTTTTATTTTAAAAAGTCAAGAGATTGGGGTTATAAAGCAGGATTTGGGAGCAGGCTGGTTGGTGGGGGTAGTGATGTAAAGAATCAATAGCATCTGATGTTTAAAATACTAATTAGTGGGGTGCTTAGGTGGCTCAGTTGTTAAGCGTCTGCCTTTGGCTCCGGTCATGATCCTCAGGGTCCTGGGATCCAGCCCTCATCTGGCTCCCTGCTCAGCGGGAAGCCTGCTTCTCCCTCTCCCACTCCCCCTGCTTGTGTTCCCTCTCTTGCTGTGTCTCTCTGTCAAATAAATAAAATATTAAAAAAAATAAAATACTAATTAGTGTCCCAGCTGAAATAAGTAATGGCCTCTGCCCTTAGAAGATCAAATAAGAGATAAGAAAATAAGAAAAAAAAAAAAAAAAAACAAGGATATAATCAATTTATATGCAATTATCATAGAACTTTGTGACATTAGTTAAGAAGATAGGTGGGGTTAATGAGAGAGGAGATGAGGACAAGAAGCCAGCACTCATTGGACACTTGCTGAAGGCTTCTATGCTGTAGATATTAATACTCCCATTTCACAGATGAGGACACTGAGAATCAGATATTTAGGAGTAAGTACCTTACCTTAAGAACCAGGAGTGGAACTACATTCCATGTTCAGGCTCAACTCTAAGAAAAGTGTTCTCTCCACTGTAGACCATCTTGTCTGGTGGAACTATCCCAAAGGAGCCGGTTGGGTTACAGTTCAATGGAGGAGAGGAATGTAACGTGGCAATTAGGTGATGGGAGAATGTCTCAAGGACACTGAAGTTCACAAATTCTTGGAAGCAGAAGAACATTGGGATCCAGGAAGCCACTGGGTAGGAGGAAGAGTGTGAGCTTGGGAATGAGGGAGAAATGGGGGAAGTCACCAGGCTCTATGGCTCTGGCTGGTGGAGGAGTTTGCTGTGAGCATATGGTTCAGGTTGAATTCAGTGATGTTTTGAAACTACTTTTCTGAGTCAGGTACTAGAGAACTAAAATGAGTAAAGGCAAGCCTCCAGCCTAAAGAAGATGGCAGTTGAGTGCCTTGGATTTTTAGCCTTAGGCCTTTATGAAAAGTGGTCTGATTTTTGTGTTTGATCTGGAAGAGTCTCAAAGGATGAGCTAAAATAATGGCATTATTGAAGCAGTCGATATGGAATCAGAGTCTGATTACAAGGGATAAAAGATTCTGAGATCTGGATAATACAACTTCTATAAAACGAATGCTATGGTAATATAGATGTAAGGCAGCTGGGAGGTGGACAGGGGTCTTGAAGTAGGAAAAAGGAGTGAACGTGCTTGTGAAGTGTGGCTGGGAAGTGGTGTTTGTACTTGGCAACTTAGGTGAGACCGAAGGAGGCAAGCATAGAGCATATGCTATTAATTCTTAACCTTGAGCAATATCTTTCTAGTAATTAGGAGAATGGAAGAGTATTTTTTTTGACATATTCCTTCCAGCCTTATATTTTCTTATTATTAAATGAGGTAGAAACCAATATCAGGAGGAGTTCAGTGCGGTTAGAAATCCTGCACTTACGTGTGCAAGTCAAAATCCTTGGAGTTGCTGACTTGTAAAATGTGATATCAACTCAAAATCTATGACTCAAAATCTGGGTGTGGGGCAGGAAAGAGAACCTGCACGCAGTGCCATTGTTTGCAATTTGGGATGTAAATTATTCATGATTTCAATTGTTGGTTTCTCCCTTGTGATCCAATGATGCTCAATGCATATGTCTATCATAGCAGGTTTACCTTTGTTCTGAAGTGGTGGGGTTACTTTTCTGTCTCCATCAATGGTGTCTTCGTTTTTGATTTCTTGGCACTTAAAACAGGATGTGGCTTATAGTTGAAGGTCAATAAATATTTGAATGAAGGGATGCCCAAAAGAATAAATAATCAACTATTCCCTTATAGTTGTTATAGTTTATAAAGCAGGTATAAATATACCCATGCTAATGAAGCACTTTGGCAATTCCCTATAAATTTCCTGTAATAGAATATGCCAAAAGGACTCAATAGGCTTCCTTGTTTAACTTTGGCTAATGGACCTTTAGTCATTTGACAACCATTTTTTGAGCATCTAATTTATGGCCGGCAGTGTGCTAAACATTAGGGGCTGTCTTCAACTGTTTTAAAATACTGTTGATTTGGAAGCATATTTGTTGAAACATATTGAAGTCTGTGGTATAAGGCAATTAGTCGTTTTCTTGTCTCAAAGGCAGAGGCACTGTGACTTGAGCTTACTTAACTTCAGCTGGGTCTTGTAAATCAAGTGTTATCTGAAAAGAGAACACAGGAGGGCACCAGAGAACAAGAAACAAAACAAAACAAAACACTCAAGTGCTGGTTCTGGAATTGAGACTTTCCTAAATTTATCATTACTCTGCAGTCTGTTTCTAGCTCAAGAAGATGCCTACGCTTGGCCAGGATGGGAACATGTATGAAGAGAACCCAGAGAATGGGCTTGCACACATGGTGCTCTAAAGCATTTTAACGTCTCCCATTGGCCCATCCAGAGTGTTGTTTCTAGAGACCAAGCCCATTGGCTGATTCATAAACCAAAGGACCTCCAACTTTTCTTTCTTTGGATGCCTTTACTCCGGGCCCCTCAACACAGAGCAGGTCTTTCTGATGGTGGAGATCTAAGAGCGCTGCTTAAGAAGAGAGAGCCAATAGATTTGAATATTGACCCACTTCCATGCACTTCTCTGTGCCTGAGCAGTTGGCTCCAGGAACATGGGAAAGGTTCAGTCATTGTTTTGAGACAACAGTGCTTTATCAGTTTTTGGCACTCAGCTGTAGTTAGAATTTGAAGATCACTAACCATGGTTTCCATGACATCATTAGGCACAACTCATGATGTCTCTGGGGGTTGTGGCACTTTGTAGGTGAGAGCAATTAATGAAAACCCAGTTTTTCTTTACTCAAAGGGCTGGGGGTACGTGTATGTGAATATATACAGTCCTAATCTGCTCCATCTGGCTCTGTAATACCTGGCCCATATTTCCGATTACCTACTAGTCATTCCCACATGTATATCCCTTGAACATTTTAAACTTAAAATGTTCATGATAGAACTCATCAGTCTTTCTTCTAAACCCAGCTCTACTCTTTGTTTTGTTTCATCTAAAATAAGTGGCAAGACCAAGTGAAATAGGCTGGAAATTTGGAATTAATCCTCAGTTTTGCTCCCCTCCATCCCCTGTCTCTGTCATCCAGCTGGTCACCTAGCTATCTCTTCTAAATGTACCTTTCATTTGCTTCTCTCTGTTATCGAGTATTTTAAATGCAGAATTATTTACCTGTTTCCTAAATTCTGTAGTCTGTTGTGTTCTTCATCGAATCCACCCCAAACTATTCTTTTTTTTAAGTAAACTCTCCAAAGGTTCTCCATTGTTTACAGAATAATGTGCAGTTCCTTCACATTATACACAATCTATTATCTTTCCTACCTTAGCTCTTACTTCACAACTCACATTCTCTCTGTTCCCCAAAACACAAAAACACAAACTACCTTCCCACATGATTATTGTTGTTGTTGTTGTTGTTAACTTCCAGCAGTTAAACATATTTTTCTTGGAGCAGCTGGATTTTGCCAAATGCATTACAGCATAGAAATTAAGCACATGGGCTCTAGAACTAGACCAGTAGTCTGTAAACTATAACCTGCATGCCAAATATTCCCCACCATCTCTTTTCATAAATAAACTTTGATTGGAGCACAGGAATGTACTATGCTCACAATAAAAGATGCAAGACAAAAAAGAGTATATGTGATAGGGTTCCATTTATATAAATCTAGAAAATGCAAACTAATCTCTAGGGACAATGCAGATCATTGATTGCTTTGGAGGGACATGAGGAAGGGATGGCAAAGCGGTGTATTCAGAAGCTTTTGGGGGTCATGGATATGGTCCTTATCTTGATTGTGTTGATGATCTCATGGGCCTATTCATATGTCAAAACCTATCAAATCATTCACCTTAAATACGTGCAGTTTATTATATGTCCGTTATGCCTCAATTTAAAAGAAAACATTGTGCATGACATTCAGCCTCAGGGGTTCCATAGTCTCAGCCTCAGTTGGCCTGAAGAGTAACTTGCATCTTGATAGAGAGGTCTCTGGAGTGGTTTCCCAGAGTCTTGGGCTCCCACTATGACTAGCTCTAAGAATTTGGCCACATCTCTTAACTTTTTGTGCTTTTGAAACCTCATCAAAGACCAAGGCAGACTGGACTTGATTAGAAGTCACCTTCTAAATTTCTGGAGCTCTCTTATTTAACAGACTCATCCCACAAATAGTTTGGGGGTACCTATACTCAGGTTGTATGTTAATGGTACTCGTCCTTCCCTTGCTGTAGGTGACACCTCAGCTGTAATACATGTTTCTTTCCTAAGCATCACATCCCTCTTTAAAACTGCAGGGGCTTCTCTGGTAAAATATTCCTTTATGATAGCAGAGAAATAGGGCTGCTTAGTTTCCTTGTTTGGGTAAATTACCCTTCTGAATTGTACATCATATAATTCAGCCTCCCAAATTCATCTTCTCCTTTTCAAAAGTTAACAGTAATAGGATTTTTAAAAAGACTTATTTATTTTAGAGAGAGAATTAGAGAGAGAGAGAGAGAGCGTGTGTGTGGAGGTGGGGAGGGGCTGAAGGGGAGGGAGAGAGTCTCAAGCAGACTCCATGCTGAGCATGGAGCCCAACGTGTGGCTCGATTTCATGACCCTGAGATCATAACCCTGAGATCATGACCTGAGCTGAAACCAAGAGTTGAACACTTAACCGACTGTGCCACCCAGGTGACCCAATAATAGGATGTTTTGAATTAGGTTGAAAAACTGTAATTAAAAAAAAAATGCAAGAAAAAAATTAGAAAGGTGTTTTATGAGAATATAACAGACTTTAAGATAGACAATACCACTGAGAAATTCTCCATCTCTTAGGGCCTTGTAAATGACACTGGCTTCACACAGTGGCCTTAGAGCTGAGTTCACTGTTACAGGAATCTGTAAGCCTCTTAAGACATCCCAAAGCCCTTGGTCAAACAGTGCTCCCTTGAGAGGAGAATTTGCTGGAATTACTCCAAAGCCCAAGTGCTTAAAAACCCAAATGACCCAATGCTATGCTTGCTTATCTCTAGGGAAGTTTCCTTAGCAATGTACTAGCTGTGTTAGAATGCTTAAAGGAATATGGTTTAAAATTGGTATAAATTGGAGACTAAAGAAATAAGAATACCATAGTTACATTTCGTTAAACAATTATTGTTGACATCAAGGTAGGCTATTGGAATAACCATTCATGAATTGTTAATTATTCATTTATCAGTCTATATGGAATTAAACATGGAAAGGGAGCCTGAGCTGGACACATTCCTGTGTTGTATTGTGTATCTCTCACCATAGCCCCTTGATGAAAGCGATGGTTCTTGTCAGTTTACAATTAGGAGAGACTGAGGCTAAGAGATATTTAGGTGTTTTTGTCCAAGGTCACACAGCTAGTATGTACTGGAACAGGAATTTAAAGCCAAGTCTGACTAGCTCGAAATCCAGCATTCCTCCTCATGCCCCACTCACTCCCTCCTTATTGTGAGGCATTTGAATTATCATTCAGCTGTTTCCTTCACCAGGCATTTACTGTGCTGGTTTTCGTTTCTTTGGGGCATCCTGTGGGCCCAAGTGAGAGATTATGGAACTGTGTTGTAATTGTAGTGGGCTCTTATCTCCACAAGCTCTCATGACACCATTGGTGTACCAGGAAGGCTGGATAATCTAGGTGGAGGTGAAGACATCTCAGCCTTTATGAGGCATCAGGATTTTTTTTTCCTCTATGTGATTTTTGCATGGACTTTATGGAGTTTTAGGGGGTGAGTTTATTTTCTTTAACAGTAAAGAATTCAGTTCTTCAGGACACTTTTTTTTCACTTGTGTGTTCCTGAAGCTTCTAGTTCCTGTCTGACCCTTTGTGAAATATGAGTTGCATTTCTTTGACTGGGAAAGACAGTCAGGAATTGGTCTCTGTGCCTTCAGCCTCACTCCCTAGCCTTCTAGGCTTTACACTTGAAGGACAAGAGTGATTTTTCTAAAACAATAATCTGATCATATCACTCCCTGTGGCCTGTGGGAAATCACCTTGACATTCCAAGTACACTCAGGCATGCTGCTCTAGAGGTCATGGAACAGAAAGGGTCATAGACCAAATTAAGACGTATAATTATGTGGGCCATTAAATTAATGCACACAACAAGAAGCAAGGGGAAAGAGATCAGGCAGATGACTGATAGTGTGCAAGTGGGGTGGAAAAACTACTCTATCTGAATCCTTGTTACACGATGTTCATCTATCTGTTCTCTCTCTGCGGTATCAGCTTTCCCTGCTGATGGGGTGGCTACAAGGACTACGGGCTAGAGTTGAGAGGTCCTAAGCAGCTGGGAGGCCTCTGGGGCCATCACACACTTGCCCTACTGGAGAAACACAAGGGCAAGTGGATCTGGCCACAGCTATAGCTCACCAGTTAGCTTGATGACCAGATATATGCTTTACCTGTGTGTCTCAAGCCAGAATAGATCCATAATGAGTGTCACTAATGAGTTAACCAAGTTAGGGTTGACAGCTTTCAATCAGACATGGTCAGAGATTCATAAATACTTAAGGTTTATTAGGTATATCCCATCATTTTCTATGGGCAAGTACCTTCTCTGTTTGTTCCATCCTTTTTATCTTTGTTTAAAATACTTATGCTCTGGGAGCACCTGGATGGCTCAGTCGGTTAGGCGTCTGCCTTCGGCTCATGTCATGACACCAGGGTCCTGGGATTGAGCCCCAAATTGGGCTCCCTGCTCAGCGGGGAGTCTGCTTTTCCTTCTCCCTCTGCCCCTCTCCCCCTGCTTGTTCTCTCTCTCTCTCTCTCTCTCAAATAAATAAATAGAAATAAAAAATAATAAAATACCTATGCTCTGATTATTTTCTCTCTGTTTAACAGGTCTCAGAAGTTACCCATTTGCTCTCTATATTTAACACTTCTGTGGGTTTTATTAACCCCATTTGTTTTGTTATCTATAGCGAAATGAGTAATCTAAATAATATAGCAAATGCACATCGCAGCCCATTTAAGATATTCAAGAGCTCTTTTTGGTCTAGAAGATAAAATACAAAGTGTTATTTTATTTTGCATGTTATTGCAACAAAGGTCCTTAAAAATCTGCTCCTGGCTACCTCTTTGGACTCAATTCCTACCTCTTATAAAAATGCTCTATACTTGCCTACCATATGGAACTGCTCACCATTCCCTGAACTTGCCGGTCTCTCTCAACTCTGTACATGGTACAGAATGTTCTTCCATCTCTGATCTACCTGGAGCACTAGTTCCTGCTCATACTTTAGGATACTTTCGCTTTCCCTAGGCAGTCTTACTTGAATGCCACTATATTTCTGACCCCAAACCCAGACCAAAAGGCGCATGCGTATGCTCGCGCATGCGCGCACACGCACCCACACCGTCCCACACACACCTTCTTCCTTTCATTGTGTCCCTAAGGTATAGTATAAAGGGTTCACCCAAGTGTTAGAGCACTTAAAACATTGTATTTAATTTTCTACATGACTGTCTCCTCTAGTAGACTCTAACTTTGATCCAGGGACCTTAATATATTTCTCCTTTTATCCCTAGCCACTAGCCAAACCCTACCATGTTACAAATGAGCAGTATTTGATGGGTTATTGAGGTAATGAATATTTAATAACAAACAAATGTTATTGTGCAACCATTAGGTGGCTATTTGTTCTTAGAGTAAAGAGGATTTTTATACTTGTCATTTAAAAATGTAGTCCCTATGGGACTTTCTTCCCCCTCATTTCTTCCTTTGCACTTTTTTAAAAATGCCATTTATTCCTATTACTTGATTTTTAAAAATCACTTAAATATGTTTTTGTAAATGAGTAATAACAAGTAGCACTAATCGGTTGGGCACCTGCTGTGTGCCAAGCTGTATGTTAGAACTTGTGTTTCCACTGATCCCACAGGAGCTGGATTAAATCACAAAACTGTATGAATGGTAGCTAGGATTATGAATCAGTAGAAGCATATGTAGCTTCAAACAGGATAATTAGATGTAATAAGTGCATAACTGCATTTTCTCCTCATTTCCATGTTAGAGCATGTTGGTTGATTCACCATTTGGATTTCAGTATCCATAGCTGCATTTATATACATTAATATAAATGCATGTCGAGTAACTACCTCGTCTAAGCCTTGGACTAGAACCTGAAAAATATAGGCACATTCTCTGGCCACATCTCAAAGTCAATGGGAAGCAAAGTTTACTGAGATGAGAGTGACCCACCTGGAATCCAGTGGGGGGAACTTGAGTTCCCACAGATATTCCAGGCAGGTCACAGTCAGTGTAAGCTCACTGCACAAACACCCCAATATAAAAGTGTCCCCTCCCCCAGTAGCACGACCCAAAGTCCACAGGGATTTACCTTTACTCATCCTTATCGATGGCACTCCTTAGGATTTCCTTGCTGCCTTGCATACCGTACATCCCCATTCTTACCCAGCCTGAAGATCCGTTCAAAGAAGCATCTCTGGTTCCTCTACCTCATTGCTGTCCCCAAATTCCACTCCTGCTCCTACAGAAGCAGCACAGGTCTGCTTTTATCCACAACTCACATTCCTCGTCCATGTAGAAGGCAATTTAGTATAAGAATGAACACTTGACCCTCAGATAGTCCTGGCTTTGGTTCTGCTTACTAGCTATTTGCTCTTGGCCAAGATAATGTAACATCCCTCTTTCTTACTTTTATAATCTATAAAGTGGGATTAAATGCTAACGTCTTGGGATTGTGAGAATTAAATATGAAGCCCTAACATGAAGTAGAGCAATTATTTCATGCCCCATCGTCCCTCCTAGTCTTCTGCAGCCCTTTGCCCCAGCACCCCTGTGCCAGCTCTGGAACCGTCCAGTTACCCTCTGAAATGGACAAGGACCCTCTCTTAGTGCTTTGCATTCTAGAAGATCCACCATTAGACAAAAGGGTATGGAAGGGAAGCCTCATTTAGAGTCTTAGACTCTCTGAAAGAGCTTGCTTCTGGGTCAGAGAATGGAGAGAACTATCAGTGGACTGATGTTGGGTTGGAGGTAGAAGGTTATCTGAGTAGACAATACAGTGAGGAGTCAATATAGTGTATACAGCTCTGGAGGCAGTGTGTGGGTTTGTCCTCTTGAGTCACACCACGTTGACAAGGGCCACAAAGTTCCATCCTTTAAGCATGGAACCACCACATAAGCTCTCCCCAGTCCCTCCTAATTCAGAACACCATTTCCTCCTCCCTCCTCAGCTAGCTTAGCACCAGCCTCTGACAGTCTTGTTGCTGGTTTTCCCAGGCTTTCCTGTGATCTTCAGCAGCCCTGTCTCTGACTCTGAATGCTTCCTGTCTTCTCACTGAGCCTCTGTCACCATCCATGGGAGCCATGAGGAGTGATTCAGACCTGCCCATATACCAGACATGAAAGGCTTGGAAAGAATAAATAATAAGCTTACTGAATTATGCATTTGAAATGACTTTTTTCCAAGTGGGGTTGGTACCTAAAAATCTGCCAAATAGATCAGAATGGGAAAAAAATTCCCAGTAATGTATAAAAAGAAACAAAAATGGATATCTTGAGAGAATGTCTTTGCATTCTCTCTAGCAAAACAGTTGTTGATAAGGGCATACTATTTAAAAATCATAAATAGCTCTAAATGACCTATAAACAATATTATTTTATTAGCTACTGGTATTGATCTCAAGTGCTGATGTACTAACCAATACAAATATTTGGCTCATGGAAAAGTTGAGGTGTATGGATAAAACATGGCTTTGGGGTCACAGCCGTAAGGGTTTGGATCTGATTTCTGTCACTTTCACCTTAAATGCCCTCATTTGCATTGCTTCAAATCCTCTGAGTCTCAGGGGCTTTTACTCTGTAATATCGGATGAGGACCCCAAGGCCTGCTGTCTCCAGATCCAGGCCTCACCTAGGGGAATGGACTGCCTGCCCCAGCTGTGGTTTGGATGCAGGAAGTGAAAGAGAAGGGAGAGTCCAGGATGACTGCCAGCTTCACGGCTTGAGGAACTGGAGGGGGATGACCTGAAGAGAGATACTGGAGGAGAGAGGGTTGGGAAGATTAGAGAAGCATAGGACATAACCTGGAAAAAATCAAAATACAAAACAACATTGAGGAAAGAAGGAAAAGTTGGCCAAAGACACAAAGTCTGGAGTTCTGGAATCGGAATTCTTAGCATTATCCACAGATGCTTTTTATCAGTTTTAAAATGTGGGAACCATGGGCCTCGATTACTCCTTAGCAGCTCTGAAACATCTGAAAGTTAAAATGACAGGACTGTTGCATGCATATGAGTGGCATCCCCCTGGGTGAGATGTGCCACTTACCACTCTATCTCGTTCACAAACAGAAGAGTTCATTTTATTAAAGTGGAAAAACCCAGATAATGTTCAAAATACATGCTCCTAAACACTTTTATTTGTTCTGTGTTCTGCCAGCATTTTAAAGATAAAAATCTTGAGTTTTATTTTGCTAGGAGAGAGATTTTCCTTGAGCAATTTGACAAATACTGAGATTTTTTAAATCTGTTTTTTTTCCCCTGTCATTTTCTCTATATGTTTCTTTCTTCTTCCATTTTATTTTGCCTTCTTTTTCTTCTTTGCTTTTGTCTTCTGTCCACCTGGAAATTAAAGGCATGGTCATTGCATTTAGCTAATTCATTGGCTTAATAGATGTATATATATTTTTTGGGTGTGTGTGTGTTGGGCATGTGTAGAATATTTCACTGTGGGGCTTTATCTTTGTATATCTTAGCCATCTTTGGTTCATCCCTTATCCAATAGAGGCTGTGCAGTGTAGTAGTTAAGGCCCAGATGGAACCAGGCTGTCCAGATTCAAGTCCCAGAAATTACTAATTATGTGACCTTGAAAAATGGACTGAACCTTTTTCTGCCTCAGTTTTCTCAAGGGTAAAGTATGGATATTAATAGGACCTATGTATCCGTCAGCCCTGCTCAGTAACAAATCCTCCCTGCAATCTTAGTGACTTTAAAGAACAGAGCTTTCCTTTTCACTCACATTAGTGTTCATCATGGTTCTGCTGCATCTCTGCTTCATGTTCTCTTCTTTTCTGGACCCTGGCTGAAGAAACAGCCCTCATCTGTCACCTCTTGGATCTGTAGCAAAGGGAAGAGAGAGGTGGCAGAGCCATGTAATAGCTCTTAAACCTCCCAAGTGGCCCACACCACTTCTGCTCATATTTCTTTGGCAATGAAGCAAGTCACACAAAGTGCCTGACATAATGGGACAGGAAATCTAATTCTCCAGGAAGGATGGACCTATTAGGAAAAGGCTGATAGGAAGGGACAGCGTCTTTTGTCAGCATGTACTATAATCATGACAACATTATGGGATTGATGTGAGTATAAAATTAATTAATATAGGTAAAGCACTCAAAATGGTATCCAGTGGCTGCTGGCTGGTAAGTAAAATATGCATATTTGCTGTTATTAGCAAAGTCTAATGCAAGTATGAAAAGAATAAGAAACATAACCGTTTACTCTTCAACTTTGAGAATTCACTTTGCATACCAAGGACAGGGGTATTTGGAGTTGTGAAGGGCACAGAAATGAAGGTATTGGTTCCTGCCTCATAGGATCTATGTAGTCCTGCATGAAAACGGGAAGCAAAAGAATAATTAATGACTCAGACTTCCAGATAGACCAGGTATCCCACTAGCAGGGTATCCAGTGCATATTTCTGTACCCCTTTCTCCCACCCAATTAGTTTTTATTTGTGCAACACTTCCAGAGACTGAGCTCCTTGTGTCTTTTTTATCTTTGCACCCTCAGAAATTTCCACAATGCATTTGTAGTAGGTACAGGACTTTTCAGTTAAACTCATCTTCCTTTATACAACCTGGAAGAGGGGTGGTGATTTCACCCTGTTTAATAGGAACAGTTCCTCTACTTGATGCCTTCAGCTTAATCAGGAATTCAGGGTGCATGGATAGAACAGTCAGCAGTCTGAAGTTCACTTCCCTGCTGTATCCACACCATTGCACAAAGTTGTAAAGACAGAACATGGAAATCAGTCACATTTGACAAGGTAGCCACTCGCATGCCTTGCCCAAGGCCACACTTGCTGAGGAACCAGTTGCCTTTAAGTCTTACTTCAAGGGAGACAAATACATTTGAATTAAAATATCCTTGATCTATTTTTATTAACGCTCTGGTTTTAATTTTTTCCTCTATGTGCTTGTCTTGCAAGTTTTATTTTAGTGGGTACCATAAAGAGATGATATTTCTAGTGAGATGGAGAGCTATAATTTCTCATATTTTCAAACCTACATACATATTATTTTAAGAGGGAGAAGGATCATCGTCTTAGTGAACTAGGGCCAGAATAGAGTGATTGTTCTGCTAATCTAGCTTCCTGGATCCCCCAATTGCACAAAGCAGATGTTAAGAGGATAAAAGGGTGCACCCAGGTGACAGGGCCATCCTGTGTGGCAACTGCGTCTGTTCACAGTGGGTGATCAGCTAATGCCATCAGTCTCGTAAGCCGAAAGACCTTGTAATTATCATCCCAAGGAGATAGGCTAGAAATATCACTCCTTTTCCATTCTTACCTCAGATTTAGTACTTTCTATTGTGGAAAGGAGGTGCTGCACACATGGGGGTTGAAACAGAAATGCCATTTCACAGAGCTCTTTGTCTCAGGGATCTTTTAAAACATAGTGACTGTATCTTTCTATCTAAAATAAAGTTCCCCATATGAGATATGGTGATGATTTAGCAACATAGAGCCTGAAGGGACTCTGGGTATGGAGACCATATCTCTTACTTTCTGTCTTGAATAAACCTAAGCTAATTAAGAGTGATGGTGATCTCACCTTCTCAAAAACCCTCCATGGTCCTTAATGGATCCTCATGGTGGAGAGCCTGGTGATTTCCCTCAGAGACCTATGCACTTCCTCAAAACCTCAAGAGTTTGGTCAGTATTTGGTAATTTGCAACCATAGCCCCTCCTTAATGGTGATAGCAGACCACTGTTTTCTGTTCTTTTTGGACTTCATAGACTTTAGGAAGCTAGAGGTTAATGGGGAGAGCTCTATCTGTGGAGTTCCGTCTGTGAAGCGTGGATTCTTGATTCAGTTTCATGATTTAATAGCCTGTGACCTTGGGAAAGTCACTTAACCTTTCTGGATTTTATCATAAGCATTGATAATCCCTACTTCACAAGATTGTTGTAATGTTTGAGTTACTAAGGAGGAAATGATCAAGCACTGTGTGTCACCTTAGCCTGAGTTCCCTTGAGAGTAGAGCCTGAGACAAGGACTCGGGTCAGGTGGTTTATTTGGGCAGGATCCCCAAAAGTGGGAGTGAAGGAGCAGAGAGGATGATCAGTGGAGGAAGAAACACCAATGGGAGTATCCATTGTTAAGTTTTCTGCTGTGGGTCAAGTGGATGCGGGGGAGATGGAGGGTGTTGTAATGAATGCCTCCAAGAATTGTCCACTCCGATGACAGATTTGGGGGAATTAATCTATTAGCTTTGTCCCTCCCATTGTTTGACAGCCCCATCACCTTCCTTCCACTACTTGGTTGCTCTTGCATGCAGGCAATGAAGGCACCCCTGACTTGAGATGGGGACTGTTGGGCTCTGTGTGGGCCGACAGCGGTCTACTGCTGCCATGGCTGAAATCTGTGCTTGGCCCAGGGGACATGATGCAGGGCCCAAAGTGTCTGCTGCAGGGGCACACAGACATGATCTATTTACCCTCCACTTTCATCTCAAATATAAACTTTCACCTTCTTTTGGCTCTATTACTAGGTTGGGGCTTGACCCTTGTGTTAGAAGTAAATTAAAAAAAAAGGTGAAATCAGGTCCTACTTTTCACTGATCCCCAAAATTAGATTTTTCTGTTTATTATTTCACTGTACTCTCCCGCTTCTCCCATGTCCTTTCCTTGCCCTCACTGTGTTCCTCCTCACATCTCTAGACGAGGTCAGCCCAGGGGCATACCCGTAATGAAGCTGCGAGAACAAAGTGCAGCGGAGACATTTTGCAGACAGACTGGGGGCTGTGTTCTGTAGCTGCCTGACCTTGGCAGGTTGTGGCACTTTGTGCTACCTCTTTCTTTGCATAGCTGAGGGAAACCATATCAGCTTCATACTGGGAAACTAAATAAGATCATGTATGCAGAGTAACTGGTACCTTTTTATCAATGTTGCTTTCATCCTCATACCAGTTTCTCAGAAAGCTATTTTTTTTCTGGCTGGGAAAAAAATATATTTAAAATGAAAAGTAGTGTCTTTATTTATTTATATGTGGTGTCTTTTAGCTCCAAGATGAACTAGGAATTAGTGCCTAAATCATTCAGCTGCCAAAATGCAACGTGTAAACCTCTCTACTCCCTCTTTTTTCTCTTCCTCCACCCTCAATAAATTCACTGTCATTTATTTTTTCATCCAATTTCATTAATTCAGTTATATGTATTTATTACTGTACTGAATATCTTCCCAAATTGGTCCAGTTTATTCTATTGCTAAAATACAGTCTGCAACTCTCTCCTGCTCCTCTTGCATTTCTTCTCCCTCCCTCAACCTGCTTACTAGTTTGATATGTAGTCAATTTAATTCTATTTATTCTTCTACTAGTTTTTTTTCCCCTAGTATGCTGAGCATCTTCTTGGTGTAAGGTACTCTGCTGAGTTGCTGGGGATTATAAAGGTAGCATGTTCTCCCTCAAAGGGCACAGACATGGAGGCAGTGAATATAAACAAATGTATATGTATATCTGTAATAGCAGGGACCGAGTGATGATTTATAGAGGAAAAATGCAGCTGAGTTACTGGAGAGGCACACACTCCCAACTGGGAGGGTTGGGGACCAGGAAAGGATGGGTGGAGGTAGGAAAGTTGTGTAAGTCTACGGAAGAGGAGTAATGGAAGATGTATATATTATGCCTTCCTTAATTCCTATTTACAGCAAAATATTAATTATTAGGATTAATTATACCTTTCAGCTCATAATTGGGCATTTTTTTATTCTGCTTTTTATTACCAAGGAGTCGATTCAGAAGGAAACAGGCTTCAATAGGCATTGGTTAGGAGGATATTAGGGGAGCAGGTTCTAGTGCATATCTTGGTTCAGATCTCTTTAGCTCAGTTGCCATCATCTTCAAAATCTGTGTCTTTAGTGCTAAACAATAAGATCACATAGTCAGAAAGACCCTAAGGCACAATAATGTTTTAAATCATCAAGAGCAGCTTGATTTGTATTAATTATATCATGATAATGGTAGGGAAAGTATTAGTATATTTTAGAAAGTTTTTATTTTTTTAAACGAGTAGAATCAATACCTACAAAAACATCTTTCTGCCTATCCCTGAGCAAATTGCCCTCATCTTTTGAAAAGTGGCTTCGTAGAGATTATCACAAGAAATCTTGAGCCTGTCCTCAGCTCACCACTCCTAAGCAATGCTGTAAATTTATGATTTAAGGTAGAGATTTGGGCAGTAAATTGGGGGCAGGATTCTTTCTCATCTTTTGTGGAGTCATTTGTTCCTTTGGAGAGATATCTGCCCTGGGTTCATTCCATTTCAAAATTGAGATGCTATTCTCCTAGCCGAGATGAGAGGGTTCATTTTACACTGTGATCGCAATTTAGAGATCCAACTGAATGGGCTGCCAGGGTTTGCTTTGTCACGTTAGGCACACATCTTGTTCCAGTCCCAAGCAGGGGCCAGCACACATAACTGAAAGCATGCAAGAATAAAGAAAGGGTGAGAGGAAGGGAGGGAGGGAGGGAGGGAGGGAAGAAGGAAGGAAGGAAGGAAGGAAGGAAGGAAGGAAGGAAGGAAGGAAGGAAGGAAGAAAGAAGGAAGGAGAGGGGAGGGGAGGGGAGGGTAAGAAAGACAGCAGGAGCCTAGTAACCCTGTGTCATCAGTAGGCAGTCTTGGCCCAAGGTGCAGATTAACATCGTGCTAAGAAAATCTTGCAATCAGTGAACTTTGAGCCACACTTCTGAGCAGTAGAAGGCTGCCAGGAGTTGGTGCTGAGTGTGATTGATGCTGTGTAGGAAAGGTGCAGGGGACAGAAGCAAGCTCCGTTGGCTGGTAGGATCAGGCATGTCTTAAATTTTCTGGAATCTCTGCCTTCTCAGTCAAGGGTGCTTTGACCACTTGCATTCTCAGACTGAATCTAGGAGTCACTGTGAATTCCTCTCCTGCCCCTAGTCTACCTTCCAAACCAATCTCAAGTCTTGTTGACCTCACCTCTAACATGCACCCCCAATCTCACCACCTCCATTTCTCCTGCTACCTTCCTAGACCAAGTCACCATCATTTCCTTCCTTTAGCAGCTTCCCCGAGATCTCCTTTTTTCTATTATTGGCCGTTTTGGATCCAGTGCACCCATAGCAACCAGAATGATTTTTTAAAACTTAAGTTAAATCATAGGATCCCCTTGCCTGAAACCTCCCAGTGGCTCCCAGATGCATTTAGAAGAGCATTCAGGTTCTGTACTATGTCCTTTCGGTTCTCTTATGATCTGGCCTCTGCTTACTCCTCCACCTTCTCTCCCACCACACTCTCTCCCTTGGGTACCAGCTCCAGCCACAATGGGGTTTTTTGTTATCATCGGTCCTCTAACATGCCAAGCGTATTCTGGGCTTCTGCTCTTGCTCTTCCCATCACTCAGATATCTGCACGTTTGGCTCCTTATCAGTGCATCTCTGCAGAAAAGCCTGCTCTGACCACCTCACTTAGGAGCTGTCCATCCAACCACATACTCAGGGCAAGAGTGGAGAAGTCCCCGCAGACAGGCCTTGCTGAGACTCGCTATAAAGTAGCCCACCCTCCATTCCCACTCTCCACCTAAATTACTTTTCATCATATCACCCTGTTTCATTTTCTTCATAGAACTCAACCCCATCTGAAATGATCTCATGGTCTTTCATTTGGGTATTGTCCTTCCTCCTTCCCCTCTCCCAACCAGGCTGTAAGCTTTGTAAAGGCAGGGGGACCTTGTCTGTCTCATTTCCTTCCCATCCTCCACCCCGGCATGGTGCCTGATCCCATGTTGTTGCTCAGTTAATATTTGCTCTGTGATACGCTGCCAGAGGTTAGCAACAGTGCTCTATTAGCAGAGTGGAGGATGAGCCCAAGGAAAAGGGATGGCAGCCCATAGATGAGTATTTTGTATGTGGCAGGCTTGATGGGCCATTTACTTGCTCAAGCCCAGTAATTATTGATGGTGTTTTTAGTGGGTTTTAATGAGAAGCAGGGTCTCCAGGAGGATACATGTACTCAGCTTGAATAACTGGGTCACTTATCTTTCTCACACACTCTGCTGGGAGACTTCTTAACAGAAGACTTCCAGAAAACTTCCTATGTTCACTTCTGTTGTTGGAAGTGACAGCCCTTTCTGAGATTTGAGGACTCCAGTGAGAATGGAAGGACCTATTTGAGGTGTTTCACCAAATTGCCTCTATAAGTAAACGATTTAAATTTTTTTTTCAAAGAAAATGAATGCTTTTGAAAAATGAGTTTAGGGGCGCCTGGGTGGCTCAGTCGGTTAAGCATCTGCCTTTGGCCCAAGTCATGATCCCAGGATCCTGGGATCGAGCCCCACATCAGTCTCCCTGCTCAGCGGGAAAACTGCTTCTCCCTCTCCCACTCCCCCTGCTTGTGTTCCCTCTCTCTATGTGTCTCTCTCTGTCAAATAAATAAATAAATAAAATCTTTAAAAAAATGAGTTTATAAAAACAAAACACCTCTTATTCTCCATTGGGTTGTCAACCTGAAGAAAACAACCAGAACCTGAAACTGCTTTGGATAAAAAATGAGATGCTTCTTTCCCATTTCTCTGTCACCCTCCTTAGTCTACAGTCCCACTGCCCTACTCACCCCTGCTTTTAATTGCCTAATCTATTCTCTCAGCCTAGCTAAGCTAGGCTTTGTCATAGCTCAGCTGGCCTAACCTAGGGTGCTGGTGGAAATTAAGGTAAGTTTTCTCTTTTGAAATATTTTTGGTGTTCATTAAACCTAACACAGTCATTTCGAGTATTTATTTATCATGCCATTTAGATGTATAATCACATGCCTTTTGCTATACCTTTCTAAGGGAGTGAATTTCATATTTTTTTATGCATTGTAGAAATTTTGATTCATGTGAAACACAGTTCCACAGGAAATCAAGTTGTTGTTTCTTTCTCTCTCCTGCACAAATAGAAAGATGTTCCAGTAAAGCAAAGTGATTATGGTATAGAGAGTGTGCCCTTAACCCCTGTCCCCTGACCCCAAGCAAAGTAAGTTTCCAGTCTTATCCACCCACTTTTGGAGATAATACTTTGTGGCAGTTGGAAGGAATTTCTACTCCCTGTGTATGAGCAAAACCATCTGGTTTAGTTGGTTTGGGCAGGTTTTAGAAATTTATTGACAAACTAATGCATATTCGGGTATCTTATAGTTGTGCTGGTTATGTTGCTCCTGGGGGGAATAACAAATTCATGTTCTATGAAGAGTCTACCAAAAAGCAACAACAAAAAATAAAAAGAAAACAACTAAGTAGGTTCAAAATCATCAAGAGCCAAAGTCCACCTTGTGAAGGTGTGTGCCTTTAGAGATACCCAAATACAGATTTTTCCCCATACGCTCCCATTCCCTGTCCCCTCAAAGGGAACAATCTGTTAATATCTGAGCGTCATCTTCCTCCAAGCAATCAGCAATGATTTCTCTCCCAAAGAATGCTTTTCTCCTAACTTTTCACTTTGATTTTACCAATAGTTCTGGCTTCTTAAAGAAATAGGCCTTCCACAAGGTTACTGTAGGATAGGTCAAGAAAATAAATCTTGTATTTTTCATCTGTGATGACTCCTTCTCTATCCATGTCCATCAGAAAATTAGATCATCTTTGGTGAGACAAGTCTTAACTAAGAGATGATGCCAAATGAGTTTGCAGTGAGACTAGGTCAAGAGTGGGAATTTGGGTGGTATCGCCCAAAAGATTCATTAAAGGCTCTTTTGAATACAATTGAATACTCACTTCTACAGAGCTCTGCATCCCGGAAATCTTCAACTGTGATTTTGCTTCTTTACTCTGGTCACAGAGGTCATTACTTGGGAAATTCAACTATAGGGTGTCAGATAGGTTATTAGCTTCCTATATTTAGATCAAACAGTGATGATCTAAGCAGCCTAAAGGGAATCAAATGTTGATTTCTTTTTGTGTGTGTGATCAATATTTACTAGTTAAGCTTTAAAAGGAAGCATGCCTCTGATACATACATCCAGTATGTACCTAATCACAGATCACATTTCTCCTAGCTACAAAAAAGAAAAAGGACAATGGAGGAAAATTAATGGCTCTGAGGTTTTTTAAAAATTTTTTAAAAATTAAAGTCCTATCAGTTCCATTTTAAATTCCAACAACAACAACAAAAAGTTTCTCCTCCTTGTCTAATCCTTATCTTTACATTCATTGTTTTACTGATGCTGCTTCACTGGCTCTGTGCTTGAATCGGCCAGGGAAGTCTTCCCTAGACTAAATCCTCCTTCTTTGAAAACCAGATGGTTTGTATGTTTTAACTTTCAGCTTGTATCTACATCTTGTATTACTTATCAATCCGGTTTTACGCTTAGGCTACAAATTAGATTTGTTCTTGCCCTCTGTTTGCCTACATTTCCAGCTGAGTTTAAACATCACTTTCTCTCTGGTAGGGATGCATTGACCTTTTGGCTTGATTAAAGATAAATGTCATTGACTCTCCACTTTTGGAGGCTGAAACTTTTTCGGAAGCTCACTGGGATTTCTGTATTTATTGCTTGAAAATGAATATTGGATAATATTCATTTCCCTACCATTTTAATGAGACGGGTATGGATTTTTTTTTTTTTTTTCTCCTGGCAGAGTCATGAGGATTATTGGGGTTGGAGACAGCAACTGTAGCCAAGCAGAAGGGCATGAGGGTGTTCAGGTCTTTTTTCCCACATGTTTGGTCGTAGACTATCACATCCTGAAGTTTTAGAGTCAAAAGGACAGTTAAATATTTTTGTTTGAATTTGACACAAGAAAATTCCAAGTCCCTGCAAAACGTCAGCAGCATTTAAAACACACTGGGCTGATTGCAAATCTTGTTTTACACCGATGACTAATATGACACCAGTATGGCCATGTCGCTAACTGTCACCATGTTGGTGTTAGTATTTCTCCCTCTTACTTTGTCCCCGATCATAAAAATTAAGTGATGTGCAAACACTGCCTAAAGAACAGATGCTACCTATAGATGTTTGAATAGCCTGTCTTTCTAACAATATAGCCTATGTTTCCTATGTCTTTTCTTACTTTCCCTTTTCTTATTGAAGCATTTGCATGTAGAATAAAGAGGATAAGAACACACATACACACACAAAAAAAACAACAGCAGGTTTGTTTCTTCTGAGAACATCTGTTCTTGCTTCAAAGCACCCACATGATGTGGCCCATTTTCTCTCAATGCCTGCATGGTTTGCTGTTGTAAAGTTGAGTGTTAACATCAATCTTAGACCCGAATTTAATGAGATAATGAACAGTGCTATCTAATGAGGTGAGATGTAGGAAAAATTCTGTTACAATGTATATGCTTTAGATAATAGTAAGACAGGCATACTCACAAATAACAGCTAAAATTGAATATAAAATGGTTTATCATAGAATTTTTTTTACCTTCAGATTCATTGATCTCATGGCATCATACCCAATTTGGGGTACATTTGGTCCACTTTAAGTTTCTTCATTGATTTCTTAGGATTCTTGTGAATTTGCATTGTACTTGGGATATAGGTACATTCTGAAAAAAAAATACAAATGATCTATTGTATACATATTAATTAAAAGAAACCTTTTTACTTTGAAAATCTTTATTTTTAAGAAGAAAATTTCCCCAAACTTCAACTGCTATCATTATTCTTTTTTAAAAGGATTTATTTATTTTAGAGAGAGAGTGAGCCGGGGGAGGGGCAGAGGGAGAGAGAAAAGTCCTGAAGCAGACTCCGTGCTGAGTGTGCTGAGTGCAGAGCCTAATGGGGCTCAGGGCTGGACCCAGGACCCTGACATGAGCTGAGCCAAAAATCAAGAGTTGGCTGCTTAACTGACTGAGCCACCCAGGCGCCCCATCATTACTCTTATAAAGAGCATTTAGTAGCAACACTAATAATTCAGAATTAAAGGGTACAGTTTAAAATTACCTAGTTTAGAAGATATTTACCCAAGTGATACTATTTTTTTAAAATTTTCTTCCCTAAATGTATACAATACTGTTTTGGAGTCTTGGAGGCAGAAGAGGGGGTGGAGTGGCTAGTGAAATCTATATAATAGAGCTTTCAAAATTAGTTAGATAAAAATATATTGACCTTAGTTGATGGTTTCCAAAGAAATAAATACCTATGTAGACATCAGTTGTTCAGCAAGTGCTCATTAAAGCACCTACTGTGTTCCTATATGTTGGATCCAAGTGTATTCTGAAATATTTCAGATGCATAATAAGGATTATAGGAATATATTGGCCAGTTACATAGGAATATATTGGCCAGTTACATATTTTATCTTTTTTTCCCAAGTTGTTTCCAGAGATAGGGCTTTCTACATAGTTTTTGACTAATCCAGGAAGACTCACACGGGGTCTTCCTGCATGGGCTCAGCTATCCACATAGTGAACTTGGAACTTGGTCTAAGTTCTCTGGTTCTATGCAATCTTCTTTGTCTTTTAAATTTACATCTCAGTTTAGTGCTGAGCAAAACATGACATTTTCCCCCCATTACTAACCAAATTCTTTTAATGCCTCAGTGTTTATCTTGCCACGTCTGCCCCTAAATACTATAATTCCTCGTTGAACCTGATTTTTCTCAGGGTACACCTGAACATCCTCTTGAGCATTTTGATCATGGATCTTTTGAGACAACTTGGTTTATTCCTTCATCTGGTGGCACCTTCTCCTGAACATTCTTTTGACCTAAAAGGGTTTGATTTTGGCATTTTACATTATTTCATTTTTTAGATCTTTAGATCTTTTTGGAGGTTGATGAACAATAAGTCTGCGGCCCCTCACATTCCCTTCAGGAGCATTACTTATCATGGGGGTTAGACCTCAACATTATTATTATGATGATTACTGTTGTGATTTCTATGGTTGCTGAATTCTGGTAGGACCATGGGTTAATGGCAATATCAAGTTAAGAGTATATATTACAGAACTCTTTTCTCATCCAATAGATGTATACTCTCCAAAAGCCAGACTGGTGTATTATGCCTGAGTGACCAAATGATTCTAAAAATGAATGATGAATTTCCTATATCTTCAAGAAATTCATCTGAAATCTAAGACTTTGGGAAACAAAATGATGGCTGACTACTGTTTCTTATAATTACTGCTCTTGGCATTTTAGAACTTTCTCTCTGTAGACAAAGGAGGGCACTTATTTCTTTCACTGCTTTGCCAATGTCCATATGAGTTGAGACTTTTGCATTTGGAGACAATTGTGGAACATCCTGTTGGGGCAGTGAAACTGGGATGGGCTTTGGTGGTGGGGCGTGCATATGATTCCTTGAATGCTACTGGGTTCTGTGCGTCAGTGTGGCTTTGACAGTTCTGATACCGTAATCGCTGCTTTCAGAATTGATTCTAACTTTGGCACTTACCATCGTCCTTAGGCAAAGGACCTGAGACCCTGTACGCGGGGCAGAAGCTCAATGACAATGAATGGCACACCGTCCGGGTGGTGCGGAGAGGAAAAAGCCTTAAGTTAACCGTGGATGATGATGTGGCTGAGGGTGAGTACAGCTCTACGTAGGGAAATGTGTCTCTCTTTGCTCCCATCATCCTCTGGGTCATTCAGCGAGCAAAAGGTTTTTTGAAACACGTTTATTTTGCTTAACAGAAGTCATGTGACATGTTCTCGTTGACAAGCTCAGGTAAGGCTAAGAAGGTCTTCTGTAGTTTCATAATCCCTTTTCATTGATCTGTATTATAAAATTTACCCATTACTGTCATTGTATGTTGATGGGTCTCTCTCCTTAGGCATAGAGTAGATGGAGAGTAGATGTAGAATTCTGTAGCTCCTTTATTATTCATTTATTCAAAAATCACTTATCAATCATCTTCCCAATGACCAGTTTCTTCCTTCAATAAATGACTTACTCTCTAGGGGAGGGAGATGGGTAAACCAGAAATTCAGAGCATTACAGGTAAAAGTAAGTACTGAGATCACTACAGGCTACTTAGAAGGGGCTGAATAATTATTCATTTATTTCATCATTTATTTAATTGTTATGAATAGAGTACCTACCCTGTACTGAGTACTGCTTTAGAAGGCACTGAGAATAGGGAAGTGAACAAATAGGCCAGTCCTTGGCTTGGTGTTATTCACATTCTAGGAGGGCAACGGATGAATGAACGAATAGATCCATACGTAAAGGAACATTCAGAGCTTTCACATAAGCGATAGGTATTTCTTGAGAGCCTGTTACATATCAGCAGTGTGCTAAGGATGTAGAAGATAAGAAGGAAGCACAAGAGATTATCTGTTTCCTCAAATAATTAACCAATCTAGTGGATTAGATAGGACCCAGGCATTTGAAAATAAGACAAAAAGTATGTAATGAGATTCTAGCATGGGTGGGTAAGATTATCATTGTCATGTCAGAAGAGAAAATTATCATTTTGGGTTGGAGAAACCAGGAGTGGCTTATGAAGGTAGCTTTTTGGCCACAATTTAATGGGTAATTTAATGAAGTCTAAGGTGGAAGAGAGAGGGCACCTTCTATGTTGTCTCCAAATAAGTCTATACTCTAACATTCCAGAGCAGTGCACTTCTGTTAGGCAGAACTCTTGTCCATATGGGAGAAGAAAACTTGGGGGCAGCATGGAGTATTATGTAGAATGCTGTTGATGTCAGGAGATCTGGGCCCTGACTCGAATTCTCTGCCAGATGTTGGAGAATTCTCTGCCAGATGTTGGAAAAGTCACTTACCATGTCTGGTCTTTGTCATTTGAAGTCAGTGGTGTAAACTCTCTCTAGATTCTTCTGTGAATAAGACAGTCAAGTTAGAGTCAGGATCCCTGGGATTTAATACAGTCATTGTAACTAAAATACTTTTTGCCATTGGGACAGATACGATAAAACTTTTTTCCTCATTTCCTCATTTTTAAATCTGAAATCCTATTACTGCTGAGGCCCTCTCCAGCTTAAAGGTTCTGCAATTTGGGGTCCTATAATTTAATTTTATATTCATGAGCCTGAACTTCTATCATTCTGGAGTCTGGAATTATAGAGAGCCATGTATATATGCGTGTAGGTAGGAGTGTGCGTGTGTGTGTGTGTGTGTGTGTGTCTGTCTGTCTGTCTGTCTGTAGATAAGAAGAGTCTATAGATAGAGGAAGAGCAGGAGACATATATCCAGTGCCCAGTAGGCATTAGATACTGGGATAGCCATCTTACATGTATCAGCTCCTTAAATCTGTAATTCCCCATTGCCTTGCAAGATAAGTGTTCTTATTTTACTTAAGAGGACATGGCACTTAGAAAGAGCTGTGTAATTAAGCTCCAAATCCATGTCTGTGTGATGTCACCAAATCAGGCTACTTGCTGGAATTCACAATCCATCATAAGAAAATGATTTGTATTACGATATGGGAAAAATACAAGGGGATGCATTAGGGTGATGTGAGGAGTACATTTTAGTGAAGACTACAACACTCACCCCTCTCCCGTCAAAAATGAAGTCAAATAGAACCATAATAAGTATCCAAAACCCTCCGGTTGTATGTACATAGACACCTTCGTAGTGAGAGGTAAGGTTACTCTTCTGCATGTCTGAAGGGTAACTTAGCTTTACTTAATGAACGTGAGCAAAGAGATGTAAAAATGGTTATATGGTTTAGAACCCACAGCCATCTTGAATTAATTATTCAAGAAATCCCTGTGGGCTGTTAATGCAGACAGGAGCCTGCAGGTCTCCCACATCCCTTGCTAGTTCCTTGGGGCTGAGCCCAGCAGCCCAGTGATGCGTGTTTTGAATGGCAGCCACTAGATGGCGACCTCACCCCGATCTCTCTGCACCGTGAATCTCTTTTATTTTCCCAGGAAATTGCATGCCCTCAAAGCTGTCGTCATAAAGAACTGCAGAACTGAGGGTACAGTAATGTGTATTGCCTCCCTTGGTCATTATTCTTTTATAGAAACTTTAGAATAAAGGTAATTATAAAGTGTGCTTTCTCTTACCGCTAATAATTAAAAAGCAGGACTACACCATTGAAGGCCTGAGTCATTCAGTAATTTGATATTTGAAATTAATGAAGCTCTTTCATTTTCAACCCTTATCCCCTACTTTACTGCTGATGGAAAAGAGCAGCCATAAGGATAAAGAAATCTGGGAGAAGAAAAGAGCTATTTTGCTTATGAGCTGCAACCTTGGATTGCTTCTTACAGTGATAATGGGTTTGGGAATTTTAATTTTAGCTCACAGAAGTCATAAAATCAGGCAATGAAACTAAAATACCACACAGTCCTCAGGTTATTAAGTAGTATCTTATTGGCTTATTTAGTAATCCCTCTCATGCTGTTTAAGGTCCCCTAGAGTGTCAAATTTTCAGGTAGTTTGTAGAAATGATGCAAAGAATAGGTCACACTCATAAGAAATCAATAGCAAGGAAAGAAATGTTCCTTAGCCAGGTGGTTTTCATTTATTGTAATACAATGTATTCCTGGAAAGGTATTAAGTTCAGTTGACAGTTAATAAAGATTGATGGATTGATTGATTGAGCTGGATTTCTATTATCAAGAATAAATTAAAAGAATACTTCACTTGGGGGGCCTGGGTGGCTCAGTCGTTAAGCATCTGCCTTTGGCTCAGGTCATGATCTCAGGGTCCTGGGATCGAGCCCCACATCAGGCTCTCCGCTCAGCGGGAAGCCTGCTTCTCCCTCTCCCACTCCCCCTGCTTGTGTTCCCTCTCTCACTGTGTCTCTCTCTGTCAAATAAATAAATAAAATCTTGAAAAAAAAAAAAGAATACTTCACTTGGGTTATGCTCCTCAGAACTGGGATCTGATGCTGCATGATCCACCCACTCCACTCAGAGCTTCTTGCTGGTTCAGAGATTCATCCCTCTTTTGACTCCTCTGGTTCATGCTGACTTCCTTTTCTGTCCCTTACCTTATATAGCACATACAAGCTGTAAAAAGTCATTTTCCAAGGAAAATTTTTTCCTCTTGTTAATAAAAAAACACGATAAGATGGAATTTGGAAATGTTAGGTTAAACAGAATGAAGTAGATTTCTTTATTGCAAGACTTACTGGGAGTCTTTACTATGCTGATACACATTGCTAATCATCGATAATTGCATGTGAAGTGTTCGCCAAGTTTATCTGGCTCCAGAACTACTTTTATTATTATTATCATCATCATCATCATCATTATTATTAGAACAATTTATAGCACACACTTTTGAAAAATTTTGGTATTGTGATGAAAAGGGTATGGAAGTGGTGGTGCTGAAGGATTGTGGGCAAACTATGCATTCTTTACTGAGACTTGATAAGCCTTCATTTTCTTAACTTCCCTCCCCATGTCTGGGAGCCAAGGGAGGTCAAGTTGCCTCCTCTAAGTCTTTCCTGTTATTTCTTTGCTAAGCTTTTAGTGTTGACTAGGAACTTCATATGTAGAAATGGCGATGATCCCAACTCTGACTCCAAAGCAAATGTCTCACATACAACCTCCTTCCTCAGATGTGAGGGATGCTTGCCGTGCTCAGGCCCCTGCTAAACATTACAGGACATACAGAAGAGGTGAGAAGTCGTTTCTACTTAAAAAGAGATTGTGTTCTCGTAAAAGAGTGACAATCAAAATACCGGAAAATTATTAACACATTTCAGAGAAAGGAAAAAAAAGAATGATGAATAATTAATAGCTAATAATTTAAGCACTGGGCACCGTTCTAAGTAGTTTTTATGAATTGATACCAGTAATCCCGAAAACTTCCTACCTATTTCACAGATAGGAAACTGAGGCACAGAAAAGCTACCTAACCCAGGCAGGCAGTGCGGCCTCAAGAGCCTATATGCTCGTCTAGTATATGCCTGGTAGGAAGATACAGCTTGAACTTGGACAAATTTTCTATAGGTTTATGTTCTTCACAGACTTTATCACTCTAAGGGCTAGTGTGTAAACTGCTGTTGACCATCAGTGAAATATGAAGTGAATGTGTGGATAGGAGTCAAGGCAACATGGCTGTCCTAGGGGAGGTGCTGGATACGTTACGTGTGACTTAGATGGAGTGACGTGATGGTGCTTGGCCACTGGGACAGAGTGTGAACCCATCAGAGCAACTTCAGTGGGGACATTGCACCATTTAAATTCCACCCACAATAACGTAAGGAATAAGTCGAGCTTTTTCTCTGCTGTGTCATGTACAAGATGTGGGCTTTGGAAGCGAACACACCTGGGTTCAATCAGAGGGTCTACCACTTAGCACCTGTATGAACTCTGATCACATTGCTTAACCTCTCTAAGCTAAGTGTCCTCCTCTCTAAAGCAAGATAACGATACCTATTGATTGTGATAATGACATTTGGTGGTGGTTCTGAAGTGTCTAGCACAGTGCCTGGCACATAAACAACATTCAGTAGTCTTGCTTTTTTTTTTTTTTTATCATCTTTCTCCCAAATTACTCCTCTTCCCTCTGAAATTTGAAAGCAGCTGCAGTGAAGTATGTATATGTTTGCCTCTTGAACGGAAGGGAGTTTTAGTCTATAGACAGCATTCAGGGGAGACGAGGAAAGATTCCCAGTTACTAATATTGATTAGGTGATACACAGATCAATCAATCTATCTATCTATTTATCATCTATTTATGTTTATTTGCTTAGTTTGGCACAAGGTTCAAACTTAATTGATCTCTTTAACATTTTCTCCAGGTGCAATAGCATACTCTTTTGGGACCCTCCATCCACAGCCAAGTGAGTTCCTTTAGTACCTAGAGAAGCAGTCCCTTTTCTAATTTGGCGCCATGTTGCCCCCCACCCCCACCCCCACTGCAACTTCTAGCTGAGGCTCTGCGACTCATCCTAAATCCTTAAATCAGTCCATGTCCATGGGCTAAGCTCTCAAATTCCATTGTTAGTTTCCTTTGTCTTATCCTTCTTCCATTTCTTTTCTCTCTTGTCAACACTGTACATGATTTTCTTGCTTTATGAAATTCATTTTCTAGTGAACAGAATTTCCTAACCCCTCAACTCTGTAGGCCTGTGTATCTATAATTTCTCTAAAAGCTCCCTGTTGACTTTGAAATTGTCTCTTCAGGTTTCTTTAGGAATCCCAGGCTTCACCAAGGATCACCCCCTTATCACTTCTTAATTCTCATTGCTGATCTCCTCCTCCTTCCCCGCTCCTTCTCTTCCTTCTCCTCGTCCTCCTTCTCCTTCTTCTTTTTTAAAATAAGAATTAGCATGGCTCGCAGCATCATCACGATTTGGTTCCTGTGTCCCCAAGGAGATTGGCTGTGATTTCCCCTCCCCATCATTCTCCAGCTCCAGCCTCAGCCCTGTATGAACAGCTAGAGGCAAATAGACTGTGAATATTTGTTTCAGTCACCTCATTGTTCTAGATCATGTGAGTTTAGGTTATGCTAGTTTTCATTTTCATGACCAGTCCAATTTTCAATACTAAGTAATTTTATGTAGTAGCTCTCCTAGTTATTCAATTGTTAGCAGATTTATGTTACATTTTTATTTTTGTTCTGTTACAATTTTATATTTAACCAACACCATTATTTTGTTTTTGCTTATATTAAGCGAATGATTTGTCACTGGTTGTCAAAACACCACATAGCAGCTCATAAAAGATAAATCTGATTTTTGTGCTTATAAACAGTTCCCTGCATCAGGTCTGAGTATGCTCCCAAAGAGATGACATTAATACTGAGCATCTGAAAGTGAGATCTGGTTGAATCTCCCAGGTACTGAAGTTTCAGGACCCTGAGAAAATAGAAATCCCATCCTTCCATTCTCTCTCTCTCTCTCTCTCTCTCTTTTTTTCCTGCTACCTGAGTTCTACACCAATAGAGAAAAAACAAATGCAAGGCTGGTAAAAGTCAAGTATCATGTTGTTAGTGGTAACACTGGTATGGAAAAATGTGGCTAACATCTACTGAGTTTCAGAGGTGGAATTGCGCACTTGAACGCTCACTAATTCAGGACTTAGGTGGGCATCTCCACTGAAGCAAGGCTTGCTCCTGTAACACCCGTACTATGGGTTGTGTGGGTTACACTGGGGGTTTCTTGAAGGCAGCTTGCTCCCCTAGGGGAAACAGGAAGTGCCAGGGGCTGAGCTATGGAAATACAGCTTCTCTCTAGAGTTTCTTTAATCTTCCAGATTATGTCACTCCTTTTCCTCTGGAAAGATGTAACGGAGGGAGTAGAGAGAGGCTAGGTGTCTTGCTAATGGAGTTTCTTCAGTGTGGACGGAGACAACAGGAGAGGGCAGGAGGAGGGATTCTTCCTGTCCTTCCTTCAGCGTTGGGGCATCAGGACACGGTTTGTTAAATTGTAATAATGTGCTTATATAAATGTTGGGCGGGCCACCTTCTACTCTGACCGTACTAATGACATTTTCCTTGATTTTGTCATTAAAATTTCCATTCTCTTTTGTATTTATTTCAAGCCGCCTTCATGACCCCCTGCCCCAGTCATTCACTTCTAGGTAAGCCAGGTAATGAAAGGTCTACTGGTTCATTTGTAGCAGCTGGAGATCCTTTAGTTGCAAATGTCAGACCCCCATCTTAAATGCTTGAGGCACAGAAGGCAATCTGTTTTTAGAAGTCTGGCTTTGGCTGCTGAATTCAGACCTTCGAATGGCACCATCCTAGAGGAACTGTTTCTCTCCATTTTGTGGTTGGCTTCTGGGTTGGCTGTCTCCTCGGGCAGGCCCAATCTCTCTGGTTATCACATGGTTTCCAGCAACTCTGAGTTTTCTTCTTACCCTTTCAACAAGCCTTGTTTACAAAGAATGCCTCTCTCATAGGTGTTCTAACAAAAACTCCGGAGCTGAATATTACTAGACTTAATTACTGAGTAACTACTAAATACTCCAGCTTATGTTGCTGCTGATCCCTTGGTTCTAAGGGTGTTCCCTAGACCAGCTACATAAGCATCACCTTGGAATTTATTAGAAATGCATGGTCTCAGGCCACACCCCAGACTTTTGAATGATAAACTCTGAGGGTGGGGTGCAGGGAACGGTGTATTAAGAAGTCCTCCATGTGATTCAGAGGCGTGCTAAAGTTTGCAGACCACCTTGTTAGTCCATAGACCATACTCTATGGCTAGGGGGATAAAATAATGTTGAGTGGTCCAGCCTGCGTAGGCTGATTACTTCAAGAGCTGGGTTAGGATCAGCTTCATCCAGCCCAGATGGTTTTAAGGTAAAGTATGGAGGGTAGCATCCCAAAGGGAAATTAGAGGTGTTATCAGAAAAAGCAACAGTTGCTGGTCAGAAAAAAATTAACACATGTTCTACAATAGAATCTTTCGACAAGTACTGGGTGGTGAATTATTACATCAAGAAGTATTTGGTAGTGAATGCTTCATGCTTGTCTGTTGTATCTTTACAAGGTTTGGGGCAATCAAGACTTTTTTCTTATAGTATGCATTCATACCCAATTGTTTCCTGAATGGAGAAAATGAATCATTTTATCCTTTAACTTGAGTTATCCATGATCTCATATTTCCTTTTATATGATGGGACATTCTGAGCAGCTGCATGAGAGCATGGGCCACAGGGTATATAACTCAGCCTCAGCCGGGAATCCGTCCTCTGACTGAGGTCCCATCGGCTGTCTACTATATTGGGCATTTTGTTTCCTGGAACTAAATATTTTGTGTGGAAACCTAAAAGGTATAGTAAGTGTGCTGTGACAAAATGTGATAACTTACGTGAATCTCCTCTGTGACGTTGATAGGTACGATGGTGGGGGACCATACCCGCTTGGAATTCCACAATATCGAGACCGGAATCATGACAGAGAAGCGTTACATCTCCGTTGTCCCGTCCAGTTTCATTGGCCACCTGCAGAGCCTCAGGTTCAATGGCCTGCTCTACATTGACCTGTGCAAAAATGGCGACATCGATTACTGCGAACTGAAGGCTCGTTTTGGACTGAGGAACATTATCGCTGACCCCGTCACCTTCAAGACCAAGAGCAGCTACCTGAGCCTGGCCACCCTCCAGGCCTACACCTCCATGCACCTCTTCTTCCAGTTCAAGACCACCTCAGCGGATGGCTTCATTCTCTTCAACAGTGGTGACGGCAATGACTTCATTGCAGTTGAATTGGTCAAGGGGTAAGTGGAAGAGATCACATCGTTCATACCAGATATCTCAGCTCAAGCCCGACATAAAATATGGACATGGAAACAAAGTGTCCATTCTGCTCCCACCCTCTATTCCCACTACCTGCTCTCATCCTCGTTGATTAAAAACAACCTATGTAATGGTTAGGGCTGGAAGGAAGAGCAGTTCATTAGTTTATTTAAAGGTCTTCCACTAACTCAATACTATCAGACTTTTTACTATGAAATATAGTCCTTTAAACCTATAGGAAAGAAGGTCATTTCTGCAAAAGGAGCATAGAGTGTATAGCCTATATACAATGCTCTGGGACAGTGCTCTCTGCAACCACCAAATCTATAGGAAGAAATGAAATATAGATATTTGCAGCACTGCCATTAGCCCATATATGCGCCGTTTTAAATGCTCTTCTTTCTGCAAGATATTTTACTACCATGTGTTGGAAAATAGTCAAAACAAAAACAAAAGCTAGAACAAAACCCAAAACACAGATCCACAATCGACTGAATTTAAATGCTGCCCCCTAGTGTTTGGGGATGTACCACCTGTTCTACTTGGTGGCTCTGGATTTTTAGATCATGGTAAAGAAGTGAACCTTGTAAGTGTGGAATTAAAGTGAAGTCTGACAGAACAGGCTGTGACTCTTCTTAGAACCCCAGGTCAAGCCTTAATTATTCGTGCATGAGGCCAGGTTAGCACAGGGGATGCGAAGCCCTCAGGGTCACTTATATGCACGTTGCCATTCAACCACTCGAGGGAATCTCCACTCATGAGGTGGTTGTTGTTGCTCACAGGTACATACACTACGTGTTTGACCTTGGGAATGGTCCCAACGTGATCAAAGGCAACAGTGACCGCCCCCTGAATGACAACCAGTGGCACAACGTCGTCATCACCCGGGACAACAGTAACACCCATAGCTTGAAAGTGGACACGAAAGTGGTCACTCAAGTCATCAATGGGGCCAAAAATCTGGATTTGAAAGGTAAACCTTATAAAGAAGTTTATCCTTTTTAGAGCATTTCTTGTTTTGTTTTGTTTTTTTAAGATTTATTTATTTGAGAGAGAGAGAGAGAGAGTGAGAGTGCTCAAATGCAGGGAAGAACAGAGGGAGAGAACCTCAAGCAGACTCCCTGCAGAGCGTGGAGTCCAACACCATGCTCGATCTCATGACCCTGAGATCATGACCCTGAGATCACGAACTGAGCCGAAACCAAGAGTCGGACATTTAACCGACTGAGCCTCTCAGGCACCTTTAGAGCATTTCTTATAATCGAAGCGCTGTTTGCAGAGGCAAACTACAGGTTAGGAGTGCCAGGCATTTTTGAGACATCATGCATATCCTATTTTAACACCATTAAATGATACTAAAATGCAGTTTTACTTAAACCGCTCCTCAAGGGATGGTTCATTTTCTCTGTAAACCTCAGGCATGCGGGGGCTGAGTGTGAGGTGATAAATGTCAAAATGCGGAGGTGTCCTAATACAGAGGGGGTGGTATAGGTTTTGGAATCTCAGCTGAATCACTTACTGCCTGGGTGACTTTGGTAAAATTTCTTAGCCTTGTTCAGCTTCTCTATACTTTTTTTGCAAAATGAGGATAATAATTGTTACTACCTTTATGGGCTGTTATGAGTTTTGATGGGATAATGTCTATAAAATCCTCCTCATATTATTGGTCACAAGCCCATAACAAGCATTCGGTAAATGGTTGTTTTGCTGGAAATCTTGTTAATCTTTACTTCATCATAAAATGGAAACAATACCTACCTCATGGACTGAATATGGTGATTAAAATTTGTGAGATGGCATGGAGAAAATGAATGACATAAGCAATGTTAGTTTCTTCTTTCTACACTGTAGAGACTCTGTAATTAGTTGCTTATGCCATTTCCAGTCCCCCTCCCCCCGCCCCAGCTCTAGCACCATTACGTACGAAATCGTCTAATGTGCATTGGCTCTAGCTGAGTCTGCTTTCCCTGCCCTTTACTCATCTGCTCTTGCTACTCACTTTCCTTTCCAGGTGACCTCTACATGGCGGGTCTGGCCCAAGGCATGTACAGCAACCTTCCAAAGCTGGTGGCTTCCCGGGATGGCTTTCAGGGCTGTCTGGCATCAGTGGATTTGAACGGGCGCCTGCCAGACCTCATCAACGATGCCCTCCATCGGAGTGGACAGATTGAGCGTGGCTGTGAAGGTACAGCCTTTTTCCTTTTTAAGCCACAGCCTGGACGCAACCACCAAGCCTCTTTGCTGCCTCTGCCAGTGCCACCTCACTGTTCACCAGTCCTCTCTCCTTCCCGTTTGCCATCCGACATTGCGTCATCATTGGGGTCCTCCTGTCCCTGGCTCAGTATGTCAAGACATGGGCCACAGGCTCTGGGAATGTATGTTGGCGGGTGTCTTCCCTGTGCTACTACTTGCCAGTAGAGGACCTTCCCTGGCATTGACATCAGACTCTTCCTGACTTGTACCTTTGTTTCCAGCATGGCTGAAAGGGCAGTAAGGGGTTTTATTTATATTTTTATATGTTGGGAGGTATACCAGAGACTTTTATGTAGCTGTCACCATTAATGAAATGTTTCTAATAACTACTGCATTGTTTAGTGCAAACTCAGCAGGAGGTAGGAAAATGATGTCAGAATGCCATGATGAGGGAAGGGAACTGACATTTATTGAGTACTTACTAGATGTCAGGCATTCTTAGGCAGTTTGTTAGTGTGATGTTCATGAGGTCTGGAACAGCATGGGAGTTGATGGTAGAAAGACTTGGATTTAGATCCAGGTAGTAACTCTTGTTCGCTGTGTGACATTTGGCAAGTTACTTAACCTCTCTGAGCTCTATCCTCCTCACCTGCAAAGTGGGGCAATAAAACTTGCCTTGGAAGGTGAGTGATGTAAATCAGAGCTGTATGTAAAATGCCTGGTGCAGCATAGTAGGTACTCAGTAAACAGTAAGAGTATCCTTTACAAATATGATCTCGTGTGAGACATCTAATAGCATTGCATGCCCCATCAGTGCAGCACAACAAACCATGCTCAGCCTGTTCCTGTAGATGATCTATTGTCTCTTAAGATATTAAGTGAATTTTATAGGTCTTCCTGAGTCCAGTTCTTTACAACAAAAACAATCTAGTTTAACCAGCAGAGGTTAGCAGTGAACAGTTTTCAGGCTTTCCCAGGGGCCTTGGGTAGGCCAAAAAGGTGACGCTTACCTAGCTTCAAAGTCAAAGATGTCTGACCAGTCAGCAGGATCTATGTATTCTTTTGTCGGGTTGAGCCTCACGGCTCTGTGTGTGATATACGTGTTGTGTTTTTTTCTATCTCATTGATTTACCGCATCAAACGCGTTCACTCATCTCCTAAGTATTTAGCTTCACATATCTCTCCTTAACCAGCTTTCACCTGGGTTCGCTTGCCACATTTTTATAAAGGCTTCCCGTCAGCTTCACAAGCTGATGTGCAGTATGGAAGTCATTACCCTTTGCCTAAGGGTCAGCTTCCCACGTGGACTAGTAATAAGACTGGTTGTTCCCATGACCCACTCCGGTTTGCCTTTAGACAGGAATATTTCTTATATACGGTGGGCCGAATCGGGTCTGTGTATGTGGGAGAACAGGGAGTTGGGAACCACCATGCGCTTAAAGTAGCCACTTTGCTTTCTTCTCCTGAAAATGCACTACGTCATTCAAATCAAGAATTTTTGTCTCCTTGGCTTGCTCTTACTTCTTTCAGGCTTTAAGGGCAATGCTGAGATAAACGTAACATTTGGGAATTAAATCGAATATCTGTTTCAAAGATTGTGGAATGACAGAAATTCCAGTTATCCTTCAATAATTAATCAGATTGAGTTAAAACATAAAACATAAAAGCACACATTAAAAAGCATAAAGTACTCTTCAGATGTTAAATATTCTTATCATGTCATCCGTTCTTCAGATTTACAAGTTAATAGGAATCATCCATTTAATTCTATAGCAATGTTGCTTGATAGAAATATAATGTGAGTCACATAAGTAATTTTAAATTTCCTAGTATACTAGCTACATGTAAAAAAGATATAAAGTAACAGGTAAAATTAATTTTAATTTTACATTTCACTTAACCCAGTATATCCAAAATATTATCATTTCAGCATGCAATGATACAAAATTATTATTAAAACATTGCACATTCTTCTCTCACATTAAGCCTTCAGAACCGAGTGTGTATTTTGTACTTACAGCACATCTCAATCCAGACTACATACCTTTCCAGTGCTCAGTAGCTATCCGTATCTGTGGCCTACCGTATCAGAAGCAGAGTTCGGCAGAGGATTAAAAGTTGGGGTGTAAGGAGACAGCACTGTTGTATTGGATTAAAAGGAAGTCTAAACCAACTTTTAGAAGAGTGGATTAAAAGGTAGAGTATAAAAGTGGGGGGGGGGATGGAGTCCACTTAAGAGAACTTGAAGAGAAGCAGTGAGAGCATTAGCACAAGGAAATTACCCATCAAATTGGGGAAAATGGTCCCATCCCTACTTCCATCTCTGTGTGCAGCTTGGCATGACTCATCACCTGCATTATAGTGGGGTCCGACCTTCCTCTGAGTGTGGGTGATTGTTCACCGGATATTGTGACTTGATGCTTCTACCATCCGAATCTATGGCGAGTCCCATGAGCCTAATAACCCTGCACTCTATTGCCATGGAGATAATTGTGATGATTACCCATGGAGCATTATGACCGCCCCACTGGGTGGGATGAATGGAGGATGAGTGAGGAGGGAAGAAGGTCCTTGTTTATTGTACACAGATGACTTGGATAATTAGCCTAAGTGGCCAGGAAAAATGGCCAGAAAGTGGGTTAAGGCATAAATTACTGTCATTGGAAGTTTACACCATGTGAATAAGCCCTTATAAGAGATCCCAGGAGCCTTTTAGGGCGCTGTGGAAATGAAGCCAAAGTAGATGGCGAGGAGGGAAATGAGGAGCACAGAACCTTAGAGAGACTGCAAACAGGTGTCCTTCTCATTCTGAATCTCTGTACATAGTATGGAACCCTCAAGAAGGCCTTTGAGTATTATGTAGGATGGAAATCCCAGGAAATAGAATACATTTCCTGATTTATCATTTCTATGTATAGAATAATGTACAGGGGATGAGGATTCGTTACTAAAAACTAAGAGCTGCATCCCTTCGACATGGTAAATGTGTTCTATTCTCACTATCTGGGGTACACAGGCCAGGGTGTATCCAATGTTCTTGTCAAAGTCATTGATGATGATATTTCAGGATCTCTAAGTAGTAAATGTACTACTTTCCCTCTCTTATCTAACTGTGAAGAGTCCAAAATTATTTTAAAAACGAATTAATCTATGGCTCTGGCTCCCAATTGTTTTATACTAAGAAAGAAAAAAAAATCTCGGACCATGTTTTAATTTTTATGCAGAGTATAATACTTCAGAAATTAAGCACAATTTCTGGACAACCTAGCCAACATCTAGCCGTGACTTACAGCCTCTCAGTTTGGGCTAGGAATTCTGAAATGATGTCTGGTTCTATTCTCAGCTGGTAAATATCTCTTTCTATCTTGAGGCCAGCTTGGCTGCAGAGACCAAGGCATGGGTTGGCTGGAAATGTGATTGCACAATTGCAGATTGTAAACATCTGAGAGAAACACACGTGCTTCATTTCGAGACTGGCATGAATAAATAAAAAGGACATCGGTTTGGTGCCTTTTTGCTTGCAGCCATTTGGATTTGGCTGTATTCTTACCGATCAAACAAATTGAGCTCTTCGGAGTTCCCAAATCACCTTGATACACAGGCCCAGTTTGAGCGCCACATTCCCTGGTGGCATTTTCAGGAGATTACAAGGAGTGCTCCCAAGCGACTCTTCCATCTTTAACTCCTAGATGTGCAGAATTATATTTTTGTGGGCTTGGTCTGGTTGTGCACACGTGTCTTTCAGTCTGGCCACGCGCTACCCTTATTTCTTGATGCTTATCCTGACTCGTGGAGAATCATTTTCCTGGACCATATGCCTTGGGGTTGGCTGTGTGGATGTGGGAAGGCTCTTGTTATCCCTGCTTGTGCTTTGTCAGTCCAGTGTTTTCCTGCCCCCGCTCTGCGGCCGTGGCTCTGAGGAGACCTGCTCCAGCTGGGTCCCTGCATCCGCCATCTGTGCTGTCTCTGGAGAACCCGTAGAGCATTTTAACTGTCTGTCTGAGTGATGTTGGTTATGCCGATTGTTATTTTCATTTCTGTAACGTTACCCGGGTTGACTCTACTTCTTACTAACCTCTGGTTATTGTTTTCACCTTTTCTGTTCTTTTGCTAACAAAGTTGTGTTGACCAAAGCTGACCTGCAAGGTAGAGAAGGTTCTTGCTCCCATTACCACTTTGGACTGAAAGATGCCCTGTGTCACTCTTGGTATCTTTTCTTTAAGGGCCTTCAAGCTGTCACACCTCTTGGACAGCATCGGTTTTGGGGAGGGGGCTGAACCCTGTGTTCTTCAGAAACAGTGGCGGGAAACCCAGATCAGTGAATGCAAAATAACAAACGCTAAGACCTTTGAGGGATGAGACCATGATTCCATTTTTGGGGGGACCAAAGAGGTTTGACAGCATCCTATACTGTGACTCCTCAGAGGCATATCAATCCACTTCTGGAAATGGTTCATACCTCTCCACATAGTTGCCATGGATGGGTTGGCTCTTTTTAATTTATTCACCACAGAGGAAGGCAACACTTGGAAAGAGAAAAAGAAAGAAAGAAAAAAAAAGGTCGCTTGGGTTCTTACTTTATTATTTTCTGGGTCAGGGAGGTCATTTCTCCAGACTTTGGAGTGCTTGGGCCTTATGAATGAGAAGGCCATTTTCTCTTAACTCATTTTAGAGAAAGATTTTTAGGCATTTGGGAGATATTAATGTCATTAAAACGTTCTAGAGATTTATGTTTCCTATCGGGGATTTTAGTTGAGCACTTTAATTTCCTGTTTTGTGATCTAAAGGAAAAAGTACTCTTGGGGAAGAAGAGGATCTGTCGGTTTTATCCTGAATACCCTTTAAAATGCCTGCATGTTAGATGTTAGTGAATATCTACCACATACACTGCTCCTTCTACCACCCAAAGGGGCACCATCCAAAGTCCGTCATGGGCCGCTGGTCCTATCCTTTCAGGCTACTTGACTCAGAATAGCAAATCAGGAAGGCATTTTGGGCATCTTTTGGGCATCTTTAGAGGATTGAGCTTCAGATGGCTTCTGGGAGTTTGCAACCAGCAAAAATTGTTAAAAGTGGTTAAGAGCAGGGTAGCTTTAAAAACACTACTTTTCCCCTAAAAGATCATTTATTTTGCTGCTACTTGCTATATGTCATGTGGGTGACCAATACAAGTGTCCATGTCTTGGGTGGACATAAACTACATGAAGTCTCTCTCTAGCCATTTTCCTGTAACTTTTTTCTCCATCCCTTCTTAGCAGATTCACATATATGCTGAAATGTAATAAAATTAATGAAAAGAACAGACACTGAATTAGTATTTTGAAGTCCAAGGTAGTTGTACAATAGCTTTGAATTTTTCTTTCTTTCTTTCCTTTTTTTTTTTTTTTTTTTTTAATTTCAAAGAATGTAAGGGGCCTTTCAGTAATACTGAAGGCTGTTGTTTTTCAGAAACTGCTCAATTGTCAAAATAGGGCTACTGCATGTCACTCTGTAACTGGAGGGGGGATGGAGCAGGATTTGATCTACAAGAAGAGACAATCCAAGGATATCAAAGCTTGTTGTGATCAGATTTATTAGATAAAACTAGAGCGTGACATCTCCTCCCAGACTTTATTCTTCACGGTAAGAACTAGGTGGATTTTGAATCCCCAGAACCTAGCATGGGACTTTTTACATAGGGGCTCCCCATGCAGCAAAATGATCTTAAAGTTATCATCCAAAGGAAAAATGGTTTGTAGGAATCATACAAAGTACTGGTTGATTTCTATGCCTCTTGTAAATTATTGACCAAAGTATAGTACAGATTTAGAAATATAATAGTTTGGAATATCCTAACTTTGCCATTTATAGTATCAACCAAGTCATCAGTATGGTCTTTATGTTATTACTGCCTTGACCCAAACTCTCTTCCATTCTTGTAATGACTACAGAGTCTCTTTGTGTGTGGCGGGAGCTGTTATTCTTGGTAATTATTTTGGGTCATCTTACTCTTTCCCCATATTGTGGCAAAAGACCTTTAGGATGTAAATTCCTTTACTTTTTATTCTTCTGACATTGGGGTTTGGACCATTACTCATGCTGGCTTTTTCAGCTATAACCTGTGGGCACAGATATTACGAATTACCATGAAGTGTGAAGGCCAGTAAAAACATATGACAAAGAAATGAGACAGTTTGAAATGTAAAGGTAAATGGTATTCAGAAAGAACTATAATAGTGGGGTCTAGGAAGTGGCCTGATGAGTCTGGACAAGTCAACAGTTTGAGTCCTTCTATCATTGTGTTAGGGGTATGTTGTTTTTTTTTAAATATGTATGTATGTATGTATTTAAACTTCTCCAGTGATTGTGTTATTCAGTTTTAATGGGAACTCAGCCATTCCTATGTGTCAGGCACTCAGCGAGGCACTGGGATTACAGGTGTGATCGTCTGACCACACATGAGTTGGCAGGGGATCAGCCAGTAGGACAATGCAGGGTGAGCACTGCTTTTCTAGAATGGAGAAGGAGCACGCAGGGTGAGCAGGGAGGAGGGCTGCTGGACTATGCAGGGTGGTCATGGTAGGTGCTCAGGGTATATATCTCAGGCAGAGTTTGAGCTGAGTTGGAAGGACAACATATATTTGAGGTACATGAGAGGTGGAAGCACATTCGAGAGCTTGGCCAGTTTGAGGACCGACTTGAAGCTCAGGATGGTTGAAATAATGTGCATATGGGGATGTGATCAAAGATGAAGCTGGGAGCAGTAGGATGGAAGCCGGCGATGACAGTGTGTTCCTGTGAGGAGTTGGGCATTTCCCTGAGGGCACTGTGAGGAGGACAGAGACTTGGTCAGCTTCTCATTTTATGAAGATCACTCTGACACCAGGTGGAGAATGGAAAGGAAGGACAGGAACTGGAAACAGAGAGCAGCATTAGGAGGGAAGTAGCATATTCCAAGGTTGAGGGAAGAGGCTTGACCCTGACACCTGCTATTTTAGGTGGCTAAGGAGGTAAACATGTCTCCCTCCCAGATGAGACCTCTGAGGAATGAGAAAGAAAAGGAGCTTTTTCTCCTGATTGTTTCCCTTCTACGCAGCTGTGTTACTCTGTTTCATATATCAGATACATTTACACATGATGAGGAAAGGTGTCAAGGAAGAACTTCCCTAATGGCCCTGGGTCAGGCATCCTTCCAGGTTAGGAGTGGGAGTAGGAGCTCCATTGAGGCACACAGGGTGGGGGGGTGTTACATTGCTGAGAAGTACAGTCCCTTGAATCTCAGGGTCCCTTGAAGAGAGTGAAAATATCTAGGGACCTTTTGGAAGTAATTTTTGAATTCCTTTTTATTGTAAGAGGGGTATTCCTGGAGAGATCCCCTAAAAAGCTGTCTAATAAGAAAGGAGCTTACAACTATCAGAGAAACATTAAGTTTGACCTGTTGAGGATGAAACAGATGAGTTATAAACTATAAGAAATAAAAGAATAGCTTTTGATTGGGTTAGGTGATTAATAAGAATATGTTCTTCCTACTTTCTACTATAATTCCCCTTTACACGTTCTATCTCTGGAGTTGAATGGCTCTTTTTTTAGAAATGTAATTCATTCTTCTGCCCAGATGGTGGGCAGGTGGAGTGGGGTGGGGGGGAAACCAAGGATTGATTAGATCTGCTTCCAAATGCTTTGTATCTTTGAGGAAGTCAGTGAATGTATTGGGTTTGGATGCCTTAAAAACCCAAAGATCCTTTCAAGTAGTTTTAGATAAGAGTTGCCATCAAACACTTCTAAGGGGGAGTTTTCATTCTGCAACTATTTTTTACTGTGAAGAATATAGTTTTCCACTTAATTTTCTCCAAAGCTAAGGGCTTTATCACATTCCCCATTTTTTTTTAAAAAAAAAAAAAAAAAAAAAAAAGGTGTAGCATTTGACCTAATAGAAATCAGTCCCTCAGAAATGATTTGCATTATGGGACATAATGAGAGATAGGAATTAAACAGAGCTTCCCCCAAAGGCTCTTGCCTTTTGCCCCTCAGCATTGTATGACAGAGGCTTCTTACAAGAAAGCTGTGCAATTGTGACGTACTGCCCTAATGTGTCTTGTTTCTGGACTCCTGACCAACTATATACCCACCTAAAATAAAGAGAACTTGATTTTCCTCTCCAACAGAGTTGATAATACCCTTTATTGAGGGTTTACTTAGTGTAGGCACAGGCTAAGGACTTGGTATATTGTGTCTCCATCAGGATCATGACCTTGCGACCTCAAGATGACTTTATGGGCTTTACATATGTTATCTCATTTAATCCTCACATCATGTTAGGTAGCAACAATTTCCATCCCTATTATACAGATGGGAAAACTCAGGTTCAGAGAATTTAAGTGGCTAGCCCAGGGTCACATTGCTAGTAAGTGATGAAGCTGAGTTTTAAAGCCTATGACCTCTCTCTACTGTGCCATATGGTGAGAGTCTGGACTTGTCTATTTCCAAAGCAGGGGCACTACCCAGGTGACCAGAGGGTATCTGAGAACGTCCTCTAGCTGGCTTTATGGTAGATGGTGTTTATGGCAATATGATTTCACTAAGTTCTAGATGATAGTTGCACAATGTTCTTTAAAACAAACTGCTTTTAAATTAGCTGTCTTTTCATTGAGCTTGCCCTTTGAAACCTCTTTTCTCTCTTTTCAAAAACGCCCTCTGCTACCCCAACAGACCACTATGTCAGTGCTGAAAAAGAAGGAAAATCAGAATATGAGGCTTCAGTTTGCATTTTTCTGAGAGGCAGCATTGACTTTCTGATGCACTGTTCATGATTTTAGAAAGAAGAAATGATCTAATCATTTGACCTTTATGACCTGGGCACTCTCTGAAAATAGGGTGGGTTGAGCAAGAAGGCTTCATGATGCTAGTCTTTCTCTCTCCTTCACCAGTCCCCCAACAGGGGTAGGCATAGGTGCTCCCTCCATTGTCATGCAAGTGTCCCGTGTGTAAATCGCTTTACTCACGAGGTGTGCATACTTTGCTGTTCATGGACCATCAAGGGCAGTGCTGTACTAGAGCTGGTATCAGCACAGGAGTTTTCAGGAATTTTGCAAGCTGGTTGACATCACGTAACTTACATTAGCTTGAAATTGGCCGTGGTGGGAGTATTTTACACTATGGAAATCAGGTTAGAGAAATGTTACAGATCAGGGTTTTTTTTTTTGTTGTTGTTCTGGTTGTTAAATATTTACCTGCAGGGAGCTGATCAAAGGCCATTGGAGATAAAGACCTCATGAGGGCATCTTAGTTTCAACCAATTCCCATGCCCATCTTGACTCATTTTATACTCAGTATATGATGAGAGGGCTGGAGGGATCGAGGAGAATAGAAGTGTTATTGAAACTGCCCCAGTGTCTCCAGAATGTTGGATTTTATTATTAGTCTTTTTCACTCATCATCCTAACCAAGTGACTTTTTTGAACCTTCATTTGAGAAGAGGAAACCATAAACACCTGAGCATGCTTGCTAAGGACAGTGTTGATGCCTTTCTGAGCATTAGGAAGACATAGATCTTACCTTCAAGACAAAAAAGTAAGATCTTGGGAATACAGCTGCTCTTAGGTCTTTCTGCCATTGAAATATTTTTTTTAAAGATTTTATTTATTTTATTTGAGAGAGAGCGAGTGCGCATGCACACATGTGTGAGTTGGAGAGAGGGGCAGAGGGAGAGGGAGAGAGAATCTCCAGCTGACTCCCCGCTGAGCAGGGAGCCAAACCAGACATGGGGCTTGATCTCAGGACTCCTGAGATCATGACCTGAGCTGATACCAAGAGTGGGACACTTAACCACCTGAGCCACCCAGGCGCCCCTGCCAATGAAATTTTATAATAATATTTAGGACCCTGTTCTCTGGCCTTGCTTAATCTTCTGTAAAGTGGGAACTAGAGCATTCACTTCTCAGTTGGCTCTATAGGAAGGACGCTTGACACATTTAAGGATCATTGCTTTCTTGTTTTAAAATTACATAGAAGTGAATTGGGTTTCTGCCAATTAAGGGGGATGAATCTTATATTGTCTGTAAATGACAGACAGGTCCTCTAGAAAAACCAGGAGGACCCAACGCGCTGTGAATGTAGAGTTACTCTGAGAGCTACATAGGGATCTTTGCTTCAGGGACCAAGACATATAACTAAGTAGGCTATCCCTAAGGGCACAGACATCGCCCCTGAAGCCTCAACACTTCAGTCCTTCTATTTTAGCAGTGGAGACTACAGATGGCTCAGGAAGCTGGTAAGGGTCTTGCACACGTATATGCACACATACATATATCTGTATGTATTCCTCTTCCTTTTTCTATTTTTTTTCCTTCCTTCCTGCTCCATGACTGCTCACTCCTTCTTCCTCTATGAAACAATGTAAATTTTAAAATGTGAAAATGGAAAGGTTTATGCACTTACCAGGAGTGGAGAATCAAGTTGCGGGTGGCAGAGAAGAGCTCCCTGGACAGTCCATGGCAGCTCTCATAAGGCTCCTCCCGTGGTAGCCGTGCTTTGTGAGGGGTGGACAAACCCTTTGTCTGGCACAGAGGTCTGCTGTGATGATGCTTCCACATTCAGGGTTCACGCATGGATTCTGAATCCTTTGACAAACACCTCATGCTTTGTGATTAAAGACGATGAGTATTATTAAGCCAGCCTTGCCTGGTGCCTACCAGCCTTGACCCATTAGGATAAATGGACGTAGGGCATCCGAACAGATGTACCACCCTCTAGGCTCCCCCGGTCACCAAGCCCACTACCCCAATATGACCAAGACCAGCTGGTGCTGGTTTAGCAACATTTATTATAAATTGGGATGTTTGAGGCATAGGTTTGGTTGAGTCCTACTTGGGCAATAACAGAGGGAAAATACACTCTAATAGAAGTGTTCTTTCCTTCAGGCAGCACTTCTATCTCAAGGACCTGCAAGTCATAAAAGACAGTCTGTCAACTTTTGATTTTCTAGACCATGAAGAGGAGTTGACTGAATCAGTTTGCATGTACCGCAGAGGTGGATTTTAGCAGTAACAGGCATGAAATGACTGTCTGGGACAGTTCTTAAAGAGAAAAACAAAAACAAAAACAATCCCCAATTCAAGCAGAGTGATGGGGAATTTGTGGCAGCCATCAGAGGTATCATCTGAAAAAGAAAAGACACAACATGATGCTTTTCTGCGAACTAAAAACAGAGCAGGGAGTTAGAAACCAAAGTACCACCATTTCTGAGGACTTGTTGAGTCTTTTCTTTTACGCTTCTGTTGCCTTGTCACTTCCCCGCTAGACAAAAAGAGTCACCATCTTGTCTCAAATGACTATGTGGCTATTTTAGTGAGGATTGGTTACATGTCAAATGCAAAAGTTGTACACACGATCTCTCTACAAGGGTTTCGGAAAGGTTTATTGCAGTTTTAAGCTATTAATAATAATTTTGAAAACATTCTAAATATATTATTCTAAAGGTTTATGTTATCTTAGAATTTTTGCAATTTTAGTTTGATTTGGAAGAATGTTTTAGACAAAAGTATTATTAAGTTCTTAGGAGTGCCTTATATTTATAAGTATTTGATACAGATTTTTGTTCCAGTATTAATACGTAATTGAATAAAACTAGATCTTCCTGTTAATTTTTTATTGAATTTTGAATTGAAATGGCCTTTGAAATTTTTCCTTGAAAAAAACCCCACACATTTTTACATTAAAAAGTCATCTTTCTCTGGTTATAGATTAGAGATACCTTATTTAAGTTTCTCTTGCTAAGCCAATGGTAACACACACACTCTCTCTCTCTCTCTCTCTCTCACACACACACACACACACACACACATTCACTGTATGGCTTACCTATATCCATAGAGGTTAGGTGGCTCAGCTGTTGAGTTAGCAAGCTTGGCTTTGAGATCTCACCCTACTACTTGTTACTGGGGGCCTCACAAAAAATATCACCTAACTCCGTGACTCAGTTTCCTTCTCTGAAATCCTTGCCTTCCAACTTGATCACCAGTCAAAAAATTCCTTTATTTTTGAAGTTCTGGATTATTTTAAAGTTCTTCCTCGAGAAAATTATTCCTGTTTTCTGATTCTTTAATACTTTTAATTATCATTGCTTCATCATGTGTTTATAAAGATTAATTGAGTTAATATCTGAAATGCACTTAGTACAGTGTCTGTAAATCCCTTGTTTTGTTATTGTTATATCCTCTTTGTACAGGATCATTTTATATCAGTGAGGCACATTTAAAAGCATTGTTGGAGATTTTCTTTATCAGGGCAGTTTGGAATGTTTCTCTAATTTCTTTCTCTCTCTAATTTTGGAGACACTGCTATCTATGAGAAATAGATACAAATATAAAATATAATCTGTTCAGGAAAGGATGTACTTAAGTAGTTTGAAGTAAGAACACGAGCTTATATTATCATCTAGAAAGTTTTTTAGACTCTATTCCAAACTCTTATTCATTCCATAGTTCATACCTGTCCCTGGACATTGGGGACACAAAAGAGTCCTTGTCTCACTATCTGGTAAGATTGAATTAGTCTAATAGTTAAATTAGGGGAGGAAATGTGGCCAATTAAATCCCACCACCACCATTACCTCCCCCCAAAAAGTGATTCCAAGTAGAAAATTGCTTGTATGAAGTGATATTGGTGAATTTTATGGATAAATTATTAGTTTGGAAAACCATAAAAGAATGATTCATTTGTTTTTCTTTTAATTTTGGTTCTCTTCTTCTTTCTTCATTTAACAATATTTCTGAGCTCTTACTTTGTACCAAATACTTTATCAGAAATTAGAGATATCAAGTTGAGCAAAACAGACAAGACTTCTGCCCTCATGGGGCTTATATTCCAGTAGGATGAGACAAACGATAAAAGTTTTAATAAATGGGGGCACCTGGGTGGCTCAGTGGTTAAATGTCTGCTTTCGGCTCGGGTCATGATCCTAGGGTCCTGGGATGGAGCCCCGCATCGGGCTCCCTGCTCAGCGGGAAGCCTGCTTCTCCCTCTCCCACTCCCCCTGCTTGTGTTCCCTCTCTCGCTGTGTCTCTCCCTGTCAAATAAATAAATAAAATCTTTAAAAAAAAAGTTTTAATAAATGACTTAGTTATAGGCAGTACAATTGTTGAGTTAAATAAAGAGGGAGATGTGATGGAGAACACATGAAATGCTGATGGGGACTTCCTGAAATAGGAGAGTCTGAAGAAAGCCCATCTTAAGCCTGAAACTTAAACAGAATAAGAATGGATCATTTTATATCATTTGAAAATCTGCAGAAAGAACATTTCAGGCTGTAGGTAGAGCAAGAGCAAAGGGCCTTGAAGGTAGGGATGGTCTTGAAATGTAAGAGCAGAGGTCCTAGAATGTGAGCAGGCCTCAGAACCACCCAGAGGGCTTGTCACAACTCAGATTCCTGAGACCTGCCCACAGCCAGTAGGTCTGGGCGGAGCCTGAAAAGGCACATTTGTCAGGAGCTCCCAGGTGATGCAGGTGCTGATGACTGGGGACCCACCCTGTGAGCACCACTGGGGTAGGGAGGGAGTGAAAGGATGAAGGGATGGCTGGAGCACTGTGAGCTGGGGGCCAATAGTGGGAAGTGAGCTGGAGGAGGGGGCAGTGGCCCTAGGATCTCAGCCTCAATGGCAAGTGCAAGTTTAGTCTCAGGTCAATGAGGAGTCATTGCAGGTTCTTTCAGCCCTCCCTCACTGCAACTGCTCTTGTTCTGAGGTGATTATAACGTAGTCTTTGTAGTCTTTGAGGATTATCTGATTCTGCATGGCACTCGCCCCCTAATGCATGTGCAACAAATTCCGTGGAATTTGAAAATAACCTGTAATTCCCTCTGTTTTAGAGTCCTGACCAACTTTTGATGAATAGGACAGATCGCTCACTTTGCGCAGCACAGATAGTCACCCATGCTCATGTTTCGACAGTAGGAGACATAGGCAGATCAAGGGGCTGCAGTTCAGATCAGCTCAACATTGACTGAAACACGTTCTCTGTGTGTGGCACTGTACACTTAACCCAGCAAGGATATAGTCAAAGCATATTATGATTTTTAGCAGCAGGCAGCATTCAATCTTTTGGGGACAAATACTAAAAAAACATATGAAACAATTAGAGGATTATATAAGCAGAGGACAGCACAGTGTGTAATAAAGTATTAAATTGAGTATTATCATATGTAAATGTTAATGATGCAGATAATAAGTGCCATGGCCACTAAGAAGTGGGAGGATTGTTCGAAGTTACTAGGGAATGTTTTATACCAGGGAGGCCTTCAAGCCGGTCCTTGGAAAATGGTGAAAATTTGGCTAGTTAGAGGGGAAGGGAAAAGCATGGAAAAGCCTTTGTCTTCAGATTCAATCAACATTCAAGGAATTACTGTGTTTTCCCAAAGTTTTTGCTGTTCTGCCTTTCAAAGGAAAGCCTTCCATGTGTTTCTGATTCTTGAGTACAATTGAATTACTAGTCCATTGTCTGGTAAGAGCTGTTTGGTCAGGGAGCCCTGTGGACTTCTCAGAAACTTTTATCCTTTGAGAGAAGCTGTCCTGATTTGCCATTGTTAATGAAAATTGCACTACACAATGCTCAAGTTTAAGACCTACTGAGAACATGACCATGAACCTCATTTCATCTCCCCATGGGGGAACCACACGGCATATAGAAGCTGCAGAGACCCAGCAGCAGTGCTGCCCCCCGGTGGTAGTAATTGTCTCGAACTTTCTTACGTCATATCCTAATAGCTTTGTATTAGGAGTGACGGTCTGTATTGCTTCTACCCCTCATGAATAAATACAAAATGTCTCGCCACCCAGAAGACAAACCCTTTGTAGTCATGTATCTCTTTTGAACATGCATCCTTAGGACTCTGCATGCATGCATTTCAATATTCTGTGCCTATGTGAGGCTTTGTTTTGGAAACGGTGAAATACGCACTTATTGCAATGGATATATTTTTACCCTGTCAAGTGCTCTTTTGCATCAGATCCTGAGTAATATATTTGATGAGTCAAAGGGCTCGCCTCCTTTGCTGACTCTCTTGGGAGTTATCCTGAATATTAAGATATTTCCTGTTAGCTCAGATAATTTCAAAGGTGCAGGTTTATCTTTAATAAAGATAAGGTTAAGGCAGAAAATAGAAATGAAAAAGAGCGAATGGTTAAAGAGAGAACCCAGGCCGACCTAAGAGAGATTTTAATGACAATCTGTAAGGTAGAGATCACAAAACTTTATCAATTGCTAACTCATCTCCAGAAAAGATTGTGAGAATGCCCCCCAAATAAATGTAATTATTTATATGTCAGATACGTGTACCGTTGTACTTACATATTAGTTGTTTATGAAAGACAAACAAAAATAGAAGTAATAAAGAAAAAAATTTTGAATGAATGTAATTTCTAATATTTTCTTCCTATCCCTCAAATAATCCTCTTTTGCATCCTCTGGCATATGGACGCTGCTTTTGAATATACCCTTCTGTAGCCCAATAGCCCCAGCACATGGTGCAATATACTGGTTCTCAAACTTTAGACTGCATCCCAATTTCCTGGAAGCTTGTGAAAACACACATTTATACCTCTTTCTGAAGTTTCTAATTCCGTAGGTCTGGGGCCCCATCATTTGCATTTCTGACAACTTCCCAGGTGATGTCAGTCTGAGAACTAACACTTTAAGAACCGCTGATGTAGTTAAGAGCTTGAGTCTCAGAGGTAGTTTACCTAAGTTGGATATCAGAGTCCTTCCATTACCAAATGTGTGACCTTGGGTAAATTATTTTACTTGTATGAGCTTACTTTTTTTTTTCTTTTTCTTTTAATCTGTTAAATGGGTGATCATAATTACTTACCTCTTAGTGTCACTGGAGATCATAATGAGATAATGTAGACAAAGTGCTTAGTACCCAGTACTTACCACCTACAAAACACCAAGACACGTTGGCTGCTATATGCTTCTCTTCCTCTTCCTCTTCATATCATCAAACATCTTTTTAATGTCATAAAGTAAACTTTAGGGACTTTTATGCCTTAAGTCATAAGAATCATGGGAATAAATTCTTCTGCTTTACCATTATACGTTTAGAAAGACCATATTCCAAATGACATGACTTTCTAGTTGGATGGTAGAGGTGAAGCTCTTTTGCAAAGTCCGCTTAAGAGAGAACAATGTGTTCAGCCCTCTCCCTTCTGTGTGTAACTATTGATAGTTTGTGGCTAAGTGTGTATTTCTGTAGTCTTTTGTATATACTGATTCTTGTTGCATGATCTAGAATTGACATTTTTGGCAGTTGTGTTTTTTTTTTAAATTTTTTTATTGTTATGTTAATCCCCATACATTACATCATTTGTTTTAGATGTAGTGTTCCACGATTCATTGTTTGTGCATAATACCCAGTGCTCCATGCAGAACATGCCCTCTTTAATACCCATCACCAGGCTAACCCATCCTCCCACCCCCTTCCCCTCTAGAACCCTCAGTTTGTTTTTCAGAGTCCATCGTCTCTCATGGTTCGTCTCCCCCTCCGATTTCCCCCCCTTCATTCTTCCTGGCAGTTGTGTTTTTGAATGTTTGGGGGCATGGGAGTACCAAAGTCGAGTGCTTGCTTTGAACTTGTTTGATTGTTAACACTTCTCTCTCTCCTTTTTTCTTCTCTCCCTGTCTTCCTATGAATTACTAGGACCAAGTACCACCTGCCAGGAAGATTCATGTGCCAACCAGGGGGTCTGCATGCAGCAGTGGGAAGGCTTCACTTGCGACTGCTCCATGACGTCATATTCTGGAAACCAGTGCAATGATCGTGAGTATAACCTTTTCCATACTTGGGAGTTTTATCAGTGTTTAGAGGTTTGGAGAAACCTTAAGGGACATTATGTAAAAGGATGGCTCTTCTGAAAGACTTGTAAGCAAATTCCTCCTCCAGAAACTTGGAAAATAAGGGACTGGTGCTCTTAATGGAAGAGCAAAGAGACATTTCTTGCTCAACATTACTAGATGTTTTCCCATTTGCTTACTCCCTGTGTTTTTTCTTTAGATTAGATTGCCTGTGGCTGAGAATCAAAAAAAAAACAAAAAACAAAAAACAGTTCACGCAATATTTTTGTTCTAAGGAGTTCAGCTTTCCATTAGTTAAATCATCTGGATAACAATTTTGAGACTCACATTTGCATTGTCTAGAATTTAGAGGTTATTTAAGGAATGTAACTATTTTCTCAAAATTCTGAGTTTAGAGAACTTCTTAGATCTTCCAAACGATGAAGACATTCAGAGTTTATTATTTTTTCCAACTAGAAATGTTTAAAGCATTCTCAGGGGTTTTTCAAATGTTGGAAATTCCCTCTGGCTAAATTTATTGATATCTCTTTGGTTTGTATGTACATGGTCATTCTGTTTATATATGCATTTCTATTTTGTATGTATATTTATATGCACATATCTGCGTATTTGGTTCATATTGGAAGAGAGCCAGTTGTTATCTTTGTCCACTAGCAATACTTCTATCAGCTGATTTAATTCTAGAAGACTGGTTTCAGGGAGGTGATTCTAGAGATGATGGTGGAGATACTTCAGTTCTGTTGGAATCTATAACCCGTGTCTCCACTTCCTTCTCGTGTTACTTTCCTAACATGGCTATTTTTAAAGATGAGCCAAAACCTGAATACCTCTATTACAAAGAGATTTGTTGAAAGCCCTGACGTAGTGGATCCTGCTGATCTTCTGATTTTCTAAATGGTAGGAGTTTATTTTACAATCTGAACTCGTAGTTAGTTGGCCTCTTTGTTTTATAAAAAGATACATGGTGTTTATCTGAGCAGATACTAAAGTCACTTTGTGGTTGCCTAAGTGGGAGCAGGCACTGATTACAATGCCGTCTCTATCGTGTTTACTTGGTTTTTCTTGAATCCTTATTTCTCAACTTTTTTTTTTTTCACGTGCGTAGTTGCCCCTTGTTCTGTTTCTCATTTTTCTCCTAGCTTTTTGTCTCTATGTGCTCTGTCAGTCTCTTAAGATCTATCTGGAGAAACAAGTGGGGATTCTATCAGTGTAGAGAGAAACATCTTTGATTCTCATTGATCTAATGTAAGCAGTGCCTCTAGGTCTGTAACATAAAGGACACAGTATCTGCAGAAAGTTTTGGCATCAGGTTGTTCTTTCCAAGTACTTGGTATTATTGAAAGTTTTGTTTCCATATTTATGAGTTGGAAATACTGTTTCACTCTGAAATAGGCAGTTATGCACCCATTCAGAATATCTGGGCAATTGTGCTATATGCTCTTTATTTTCCCTCCACTTTGTCCGCATAGGACTCATTAGGAAATCTTTTTATCCTAAATGGTGGCATAATGCTTCTTTATCCTCTATATCGTAAATACAAACCACTCCTGGTAGAAAATGGTCAGGACGAGACTGCACACAGAAAATGCAGAAAGGTAAGTTACTCTAACTACGGTGAATAGCATGGTCTTCAGAAGGTATGTATACATTTTTCTCTCATTGACAAGTTCCTTTTGGCCACCCAGTCCCAGGCATCGTTTTCTGCTAAAAATCAACCAGGATTCTTTCTGGCTTTCTATGATTTTTTTCTGACTTGTCAAGAGCAGATGGTGTCTCAGTCCAGAATGAAGACTGTTGCATTATCTGACTCGAACAATTTATCAATATATAATGAAGTACTAGAATGGATTGGGAAATGTCAACTTTCTTTTGTGACAGTACCATGTCATCCTTCAAAGATGTTTCTGAGATATCCAGGCCTAGGTAATGCATTCTGGGTTTTATTCTGTAAACAATACAGATGAAGGTTTTATGGCAGAAAACCTCTGAGGCCAAGTTGTTAAAAGAATCTACTTGCCTCAACTCCTGTTGGAAAGCAGACCAGGCTTGTGTGATTAGATGGCTATATGGAAATGTGAGCAAGTGCATTTTAATTGCAGAATGTAAGGAATATATAGAGTTCAGATAGATATAACTGTCAAATGAAGATATATGCTTTTAATGAGACCAACTGCGTATATCAGAATGTTAGGTTGCTTGGAATTGTACACTAGATGCCTCTGAATCCAATGATCAACATTGAAAATATTGGGGGAACTTTTTCTTTTGGAATTAGCATGAGAGCCAGTTTGTTCCACCTAAAAAATCAGCCTTACCTCTACATCATAGATCATAACTTTCTGTATCAACCTTGACCTTTAGAGTTGTAATTTGGTACTTTATCTCACAAACATCTTCAAAATTAAGTTACCTATTTTATTTTCTCTGGGCCTATGTTAGCAAATTCTTGGTAGCTTAGCTTGCATCAGGAGATGAGCCTTCACCTTCAGTGTTACCAGCAGATTCAAACAAAGCTCGTGCTTATCGTTGGCAAAGGCCATAGGGAAAATTGCAAAGAAAGGGGAACAGATACCATAAGTGAATGGAAGAGGAAAGATGATGAAGAAGAAATAATGGACAGAAAAGCAGGGCTGAGTCTTATATGGAAGAACAGAGGCCATTAGTAATTGCTTTGGTAGCATGCCTTCCACAGGTGGCCTGCCTTTGACCTAAATAACAGAAATGGAACATGACGTGATAATTGGAGTGTCAAGGAAATCTGGCCTTTACCTGATTTTTAGGAATAGTGTATTCTAAAGAATGTTGCATCTATCTAAAATACATTGTATTTCTTACAATGCTGTCATAGGAACCTATGGTTGGTGAAAGATTCTATCTAATGGCAACAGATTTTTTGGTGCGGGGCTGGAGGGGAGGGTTTGGATCTCTTATTTTCCATGAGCTATTTCTCAGGATAGCAGATGATCTCAGTTAATGGAAATGAAAAAAAAAAATCACAATTTCTTACCTCACATCCAAGAATAGAAACTCGTTTAATAGGAAAGTGCTAGGTTTTGATATTTTTCAAAATAAAAGTTTCAGTTCAGTTCATCATGTATAGAAAAGTTACTTATATCTGGGCATGATTTGCAAGTTTCTAAAAAAATGTTGCATTTTTAGGGGTCTCCACATTTTTCCTAGCATTGGTTCCTTCATTCATGACCTTTGATTTTTCTTGCCTGTTTGCCCAGTTGGGTGTTTGCTTGATGATTTTGAGGTGCTGTCACATAGATATCACCTCCATGAGTAGAGTTTATGTTTAGAAACTATATCTCATTTAGTATGAGTAGACGAAGCATGGATGGGTTTAACTTTATTCCATCATTTTCTATGAGTGCATGGTGGATTGATGGAGGCAGTGGGGTGAATTTCAGGTTTAGTCTTATAAAGATAGCCATGCAAAGCTGATACAGTGATTGTGAAGGTGTGGCATGTATTCTCTGTGGCTGGTTATCTTGTGTAAGAATGACTCTCTTGTATTGGAGAAAAAACAAAAGTCGTCTGATTGAAAGCCCAGGTATAATTGATTTACTAATTGTCTTATGTAGTTTTAAGATAAGATCTATCATTTCATGTAATAGCAGATTCACAGGGAGTTTCCTTTAGGTGACTTTTAGGGCTGTTTTGAAACTCTAATGAACAAAGTCATCCCAGAAGTAATTTTGAGTTCATGTAGAATCCAGTAAGATCTATGGAAGGACACACCAGTAACATTCTCCAAAGAAAATCTTCAGTTCTTCTGAAAAATTCTAAACAGAGAGGGCTTACTTCTCAGATGGTGCATACCACCTGAGTGCCAACTTAATGATGGGGCTACATTTTAAGAACAACAAAAGAAAGGGAACCTTACAAAGTTTCTCATAGGGATATTCTTTTTGGATATTGGGTTCCTACTGGTATTTAAAGTCAGGACCGAGAGCCTGAGAGATTTCAATATGTTGTAGTCATCATGCCATCAGGCAAATCCAGAATCCCTTTCCTGTGATGTGGGGAGGGCGGCCTAGTGTTGAGTTCCTCTCTCCACAACACCTCACAATGTTGCACAAAATCCAACTCACTTGCACGTACCCACACACACACAAAAGCATTGTCATTTCTGGGGACTTTGTGAAAATAGCGATTTTAAACACCTTACATCAATCCTTAACCACCATAGTTACCTTTGAGCGTGTTTTGACAATTGTTTTGAGTTGTGTACAATTTTGGGGGTCTCATTATTGCTTCTGTGCCCTAAAGAATTAAATGTGGAACAGTGTGTGGCACGCGAGTGCTTAAAACACAGCAAGTCGCTGGAATTAGATATCAGGTGTTTATAAGGGCTTTGTGGGAAGAACAGAAGGAAATAAATGTGGGTCCTCAGCCCATCCTCAGCAGCCAGCGACCTGCGTTACATCACTAGTCCTACATTGCGGGCTACTTGTTGGAGAAATTGCTAGGTTCACACTGGCATGTAATAATAGATGTTCTTTGCCTGCAACAAATCAATAGCAAGCAGCTGTGGATCGTGCAGACAGTGGAGTGTGAAGCTCCTTTTCAGACAGTTCTCTGCTGGAGTGCCTGTTAAGCTGCACCATTGGCTATTGATTGGTCTTTTGCTTTTTATTTATTGTGTGGGTTTATTTATTTTTTTAAACGTAGGTTGGTGTATTGATTAAATCTGTTAAAAACACATTTCCCATTCAGGCTTCAGAAAAAATGAGCAATATATGCATTACTTAGTGTACAAACAAGGCAATAGACATGTGTATGTTCATTCTCTCTCGGGTCCATCTAGATACACTGGCATTATGTTGTGAGTCTGTGTTGTTATTTGTACAGCAATAATTTCCAAGGATATCAGACTACAGTGTGTCCATGTTTTCAGTTATGTGTTTAATTCCTACCTCTGTTTCCAGGTTCTGCCTGTCCAGCAAATAAGCCATATCTGAGAAGCTTAGTATTAAGTTAGTTGTTTGCTGCTTAGAGCACTTCGTCATTTATTCATTCGTTCACTCACCAGACCTTTCTTATTTGCAGATACGATCATGACAAGATACACCCCTGTTCTCAAAGACATTACAGTCTCACGGGGAAAGACACACATGGAAGTGCTTTAATAGAAATATAAGCCACATGTAGTGAGGGCTCATAAAGTTGAGAGGCGTCAACTGTGCCTGGGTTGGAGACTCCATCAAGAAGAGCTGCTATTATTAAGAAGTTTTTCATTGACACATGAGTCTGGAAAAATTTCTAAGTACTTTCTAAGCATATATGGTAAGAAAGAAGGCTGGAAAGGAAAGATAGCATCCCAGTAAGAGAGAGAGAGAGAGGCTACAGCTGTGGCTGGCTGGCTCTTTCCTTCCACTCTTTTTTCTAAGCATCTGTGTGGTTAAGATCACACTCCATGTAAAGTTTGTGCTCCGCCTTATTTTGTTTTATGCTGCATGATATGCATTTTTCAAAGTACAGAAAATATTATTAGATTTCATCATCTCGTTCAGGAGAATGTCCATTATGGCGCTCATTTCTTTGGGATAGAACCCTCCGTGTTGAGTCCGGGATGAGGACTAACAGGCCCTAAATCTTCTTTCATTGAACCAGTGTTAGACATTTACCTTGGAAATGTATTTAAAATGAACCAAAATTTTAAAAAGCTGACTTATATTTATCTTATTAAATTATAAAAGATAGCATAGCCATTAATTTAATTGGCTTTAGAATCAAACTACTTTAAATGTCAATGCTAACTCTTAACTGAAATTGAGTTAGTCACTTAGCCTCTTGAAGCTTTGGTACAGCACAAGGAGTATGATAGGTTCTTAATAAATAGAAGTAGTGATAATTTTTATTGTAACTAATAATATTTGACATTTGTCAAGTCCTTTTTACGTTCCTGACACTCTACTAGGACCTTTATAAAGATGTCATCCCTTTAATCATCCCAAAGTTCCTATGAAATACTTTTGTCCTGACTTTAACAATGGGGACACTGAGGTCACACAGGAAATAGCTGAGTGAGGACTTGAATCCAGGTTTGTCCGACATGAAAGCTCACATTCTTACTAGATTTGCTACTACTTGATAATCATTAGAAATAATAAGACAAACCATGAGAGACTATGGACTCTGAGAAACAAACTGAGGGTTCTAGAGGGGACGGGGGTGGGGGGATGGGTTAGCCTGGTGATGGGTATTAAGGAGGGCACGTATTGCATGGAGCACTGGGTGTTATACGCAAACAATGAATCATGGAACACTACATAAAAAACTAATGATGTAATGTATGGTGATTAACATAACATAATAAAATAAAATTAAAAAAAAGAAATAATAACAGTTTAACATCACTAATTACTAGATGAGAGTGCTTAAAATGCCAGGTGGTCAAGTCTTTAGAGACAACCCAATTGCATAGGAATATAGGGTTGGAAAAGAGAGGCTCTTTGTTCTCGGTTGTTAATTTTATTATATTCTGGAATTCTGAACCCTTTAGATATCTCTGCCTCAATACGAAGATAAGACTTTTTAATTAGAATATCTTGAGATATGATAGAATTAGAATATCTCCCCATATCCCCAAATATTTATATTTTTATTCTTTGTTGATCTGGATCTTCTGATTTCCATTTTTTTCCTTTATTGCCATCTTTATTTTTGTCATATAACATAGTGAATGAGACCTCTGATGTGGAGTGGATGGCCTGTGCTGAAGTCATGACTCTGTCACTTAATAATTATACTGCTTTGGAATTAATTAATCAAATTGTGGATTAATTTGTGTCCCCCAAATGTGGATGTTTATAGGTCCTATCTCACAAGAATGTTGTAAAGATAAATTGAATTCATAATTGTGAAGGTCTGGCCATGGCATGTAGTAGCCTGTGTGGAACTATTGGTTATTTTTCGATGTAATTTTCAAAAGTTAAAAACTGGCCTCATACAAGCATAATTTTCATAGGGGTAAAAACATAACTCACATAAATACAAGATGAATGTGTCCCAAATTTATTTAACTCCTTAGTGAGGAAACAGTAAGATGGTAAAAACATAAGCAAGATGGCAAAAGAATATTTGAAGAACTGGGTATTTATAGGCATTTAAAAGAATATTAAATATTTGGGTTAAATATAAAACTGGTGACTGTCTCACAGGGAAAAAGCCCTTAGCCTTAGGTGTTATCTTTTCTACCAACCATTATGTCTCTACTAAACAAAAATCGACAGGTTAATCATCTCACAGAGTGTGGCCCCAATTCATAGTAAATACCAATGTCAAAAACAGGTATATTTTCCCATCGAAGTAAGTATTTCTTGGCTGGTATTGTTAAAGCAGTGTCTTTCTATGACACTGAAAGGGCACATAGCTCTCTCCTGGCCATTTTTCTAAATTTTGGATAATTTTTATTAATAGTAGTATGACCTATTCAATTTCAGAACCTTTTTGTTACCTTGAATACCTCTATCATACTCAAGTACCTTTTAAAAAAAACAAAACAAAACAAAACATTTAGCTGTGTAGCAAATACTGGGCTGAATTCGTTGGGTCATCCTGTCCTCTTAACAACCCTAGAAAGTAGATACTATTATGATCCCAGTTTTACAGATAAGGGAACTGAGACATGGAGAAGTCAAGTGATCTACTCAAGGTCACAAAACCATTAGGTCAGGGGACAAGGATTCAGCTTTATATGTCTGACTGCAAAGTCTGAGCTCTGGACTGCTGATGTCTTCCGAACGCCTCAAGGAGAGCTTCTTAATGAGGGCTCATCTAAATGCATAGGGGGTTTAGGTTTACATTAACCATGGAGCTTGACTACTGCTGCATCAATTACACTCTGATTTTTAGTGTCTACATTGTTATTTGGTAGGAGGGACATATCTTACGCTTTTTACTTTGTTTTAAATAAGGGCATCATTAGGATTGATCTGCTCATGTAATAAGATCAGAAGTTCCATCAAAGTGCCATTTTGCAAGTTTGGTAGGTCTGGGCAGGCTGGGGCTGGAGGAGCAGCCTGGTACCATCAGAGGCAAGATCCAGAAGGCAAGACAGTTAAAGAGAAGCATTCACAAGCCAGCAGGACCTAAGGTAATGGCCAAAGTTATATCTTTGCATCTGTTTTTCATTCCTGGACCCCAGATATTCAGTGTAGCTCACAGGATGTCAGGAGATGGCAGTTAATCCCAGGGTCTTCTAAGAGCAAGGATGATGGTGCTGGTATTCTTGGGGGCAGTTTCATAGATGCGGGTTTTCCCTTGTTGCCCTTGGGAGTCACTCTTGCTTATAATTTCCCCTGATATCAAGAAGGGACAATTTTGTATCACAGATCTGTTCTATTGCTGATTTTAATATAAGTGCAGAATCAAAAAAAGATTCATTGAGAGCCAGGACTACTTGCAGCTTTTCTTTCGTATAACCCTGCATGGAAATGACCTGAGACTCATAGATAAAACATTAATTTCTACAAACCCCAGTTGACACTTGGACCTACAGCTCAAGGAGAAATAAGTCTCCACCATGCAGGGTCTGATGGCTTCCCAGGGATGATTATGAGTTGTTGGAATCTGTGGCCTCACTAATTTCACTTCAGCCATCTTTAGCATGCTATATGTGTAGACTGATTTTATTGCCTATGTTTAATTACAGCCCATTCATTTCTGGTGTGCTTGGCTAGCTACTTATTGATGGTGATGGCAGTAATCCACTGAGAGCCGATTGGTTCACAGAACATAATTTTATATTACCTTGTTAGTCATAGACAGGTACAATTTTAATGTATTTTTCAATATAGACTTATAATTTCCTACATTTATTTTCATCTATATTTATTTTTACTTACATGCAAAGGCAGAAGAATATGTAAACTATTTTATTTTCTCTTGTTAAATAGAGCTAATAAGTGTAATTTGATTTCCTTTCCTTACTTTTTTTCTCTTCACTGTTCCCCCCCACCCGTGTGTGTGTGTGTGTGTGTGTGTGTGTGTGTGTGCGTGTGGTGTATTTTTTCATTGAGGTAAAATTTACTTTTAGCAAAATGCATGGATCTTAAGTGCATTTTGACAGATGTTTATAGCCATGTAACCAGCATGCCAGTTGAGATAAAAGACAGTTCCATCTTTCCAGGGAATTCCTTTGTGCTCCTATAGTCTCTCCTTCTCAGAGGCCACTGCTGTTTGAATTTGTATCAGCATACATGAGCTTTGTCTGTTCTTGACTATATATAAATGGCATCATATACTATGTGATCTTTTGTTTCTGGTCTCTCTAGCTCCATAGAAGGTGTGTAAGACTCACCCATGTCACCATGCATTCTAGCTGCCTTGCCCTCTCCTGATCCTTAGCTCTTCTCATCTGGAGGAATCTGCAGGTCTCCACCCAGGGACCCCTCCCTGCCACCCCTTTGTAGTTCTTGTCAGGCAGTAAACTGGGGCAATCTGAGCCCTCGCTTTGTCTGTCTTCTTCCTCTCAGGAATCCCTGTCTTTCTTTGCCTGATGTTCAGCGTCTTGTGAACCGTTGTTTCACATCTGTTGTCTTTTCCTCTGTTGCTTCAAGTCCATTGTGGATCCAATCTCAGTTACTCTCTCTAGGTTGGAAGTGGGCATCACCGGTTTCTTTTTACCTTGCACCCCGAGATTGAGGGTGGGGGCGGAGGAGGGATGAGGACTTAACACACGACGTGCCATTGCTTTAAGCCGCAACCTCTGGGGATGAAGTGAGGTTTTGCATTAGTCCCAGAACAGCCCTGGCAGTGTGGAATATTTCAGGAACCATATTTTGTATTTTGGGGTTTTTTTTGGGGGGGAGAGGGAGGGCCCTTCTGTAGTAACAGGCCTTCTTCAGTCAAAGAGCCTTCTGCAGCCAAAGAGCCTTCTGCAGCCAAAGAAGCTGTGCAAAGCTAGTTATATACCTAGTTACATTCCTGCAAATGTGTCTCCATCAAGCATCTGGTCATCTGAGTTTCTTTCATGAGGTCCCCATTGCTTTTTCCCTCCAGTCCCTCTGATAACACTTGATTAAGCTCAGTGGGTGCAGGGATTGATGTGGCTCTTGCAGTTAGCTGTTCTTATTTTCTTTACCTAGAATTATAGTTTGTTTTCTCACCTGCCTTTATCCTGTGGATCTTTGCTGTCTGATCCATGTCTCTTTGCCAAATGAAGTTAAGAGGTGTTTTCAAACAAACAAACAAACAAAAAATGGAAGATCTCAGGAAAGTGGAGGTGTTTCTCTGCCAGGGAGTGTTTTGGCCGTTGACTATTCTTATTTGGATTTTTAGGTGCTGGTATGCACTTATTATTTTGATGCATGTCTACAAAAAAAAATGAGGGGAGCTTGCATTGCTGATGTTTTTTAGTTTTAACTATTTTTTTTATAATTAAGGTTATACAAGCTCACTGTTGAAAGTCTGTAAAATGCATCAAAGTGCAAGATAGTAGAAAAACATGCTTAAATTTACCAATTATTTATATGACCTTGTTTCAGGATATGCATGATGTCAAGCACAGAGTAGATGTTCAAAATGTATTTGTTGGATGAATGATTAAGCCTTGCATATTTGCAAAGTCTGAATTGTGCAATGGTTCTAGTGTTCTTTTCATGAAATAAGTAGTATTTCTAGAGGACTAGGTATTTTCTTGCCAGACCCGATGCTTTGGGCATGCAGGAATTATAATGAGCATCTCAATATACAATTTTCTTGTTCAGATAAAAAATGGAAATGTCAAGATGTTTTCATTTCTTTTCTCTCTTGTCCTTACCCCTTCTGCAGAAAGCCTTGCCATTTCTGAGCAGTTGTACATAGATGTATCTACATACAAGTAAAATGGTTTTGTAGTGGATTTTCGTTGGAGGGCAAAGACCCTTATAATGTATATGGGGAAGGAGCCTCAGGTCCCAGGTTTTTGTTTTTGTTTTTTCCTTCTGTGGCATCCACTTCCAAAGAGACATTGCAGTTTATTTCACATGATGAGATTTCTTATAACGGTCTACTCTAGAGTTCTAGTGTGAGACAGTAGAACTCGTCCACTTTGACATCATTCGTCAATTTCTGCTGCGTTTCATGTTATCTAAAACTAGTAACATATGAATGAAGCATTTAGATGTACTATATACTGAAAAAATGTAAAACACAGAGAGATTCCTTGATTTTTCTACACTGTGGACTGCAAAATTCAGCCAAACCTTGTAAACTCTTTGCAGAAATGCTCAGGAGCATTGATAGGAAATGGTAATGTCTGACTCTCAGCATTATTTCCTAGTAAACTCACTGGAAACTTTCTGTAATTGACTCCCAACTAAATAAAAAAAGTTGCAGTTTTACCTGGATATCCTTATACGAGTAAAAGTAAATACATGTTAATATAAATAAAAAAGAATATGTGAATGTATACATACTATAAATACAAATTTTCTTTAGGGTTTTTCCTAATTGTTCTTAAAGAATTTTTCTATCCAAATGTCTTTGTTTCTATGTCTTACGGTGTCATGTGTGAACTTTTGGTTGCATCTCATCAACTGACAAGTTGTATATATCTGTAATTGTATAGGTAACATGTCTCCCTGGGCCACAGAGGAGGTATCTGTCTCCCTTTGAAAATATTTGATATTGGGGCGCCTGGGTGGCTCAGTCGTTAAGTGTCTGCCTTCAGCTCAGGTCATGATCCCAGGGTCCTGGGATCGAGCCCTGCATGGGGCTCCCTGCTCAGTGGGGAGTCTGCTTCTCCCTCTCCCACTCCCCCTGCTTGTGTTCCCTCTCTTGCTGTATCTCTCTCTGTCAAATAAATAAATAAAATCTTAAAAAAAAAAAGAAAATATTTGATATTGATTGATATAAAGCCCCTTTATCCCATGTGAATACTCAATATTTGGGGTACAGTTTTATCTCTGAAAAAGGATTTAGGCAAGGTTCTGGGATTTATTTATCTTTAAGAATAATCTTTCTCCTCTTGCTACCTAAAATTCCCATATGGCTTCCTCATGCTGGCACTCAAGTGTATCATCTAGTTAAAACTCACATCAGTGCCCTGGCACTGGGGGGTGGTGGGGGGGAGCTTTGGAAAAGGGCCTGCAGCTCAGCACACACAGCATCACACATGCCTGTTGTCCCTAACTCGTGAAAAATCCCAAGAACAGGGAAAAGCGGAAAAGAAATGTATTAAAATAAGTGAGTTTAGCCAAACACACACTCCATGTTGGTAGAGGCTTTATTCCAATCCCCACAACACCCCACACAGGTTTCCAACATCTAACTTATTTAATTTGCATTTGGATTAATTTAGCATATTTTCCTATTACATAAAGTTTAATGAACAATAAACACAGCTATAACCAAATCTCACAGCTATTTCCCAGTGTGGGGTAACATTCTGCATTTAGTTATATTTGGTTTCCTAGGTAATATCTGATTGTGGCTCCATCTCCTAAAGCTGCATCTCTTGTCACATGGAATGTTTTGGTGGCAGATCCTTCAGACAGAGCAAATCAGGAAAGAGTATCACATGAATTCCACTGAAGCCGTGGCAATGAAAATCAACTGGGCAACACAGGGTGTTAAAAATGCTGCTCCCTGCTGCATTCCCTTGGCAGTCTCTGAGCTCCCTGGTGGTGGCCTCCCTGCTTTTATTTCTGAAATCTATCCTGTGTACCAGTTACAGATTAATTTTCCCAGAGCACTTTTTTTTTTTTTGGTCTTATCACTCCTCCGCTCATGAGCCTCCAGTGCCCCTCTTGTAGCCTAAACCCCACTCTTGGTTTTTTTAAAATTGGTCTATTCAACCACCTTTCCTTTAATATTTGTGGCTGTGTGCCCTCTCATAAGGCCAGGGTTCTCATTGTCACATGTCACTATCTCAGCAGTTTCTGTGATCATCATACCTCCATGCCCTTGCTGTTCCAGTTCCTCTGGTTAAGGTTTCCCTCCCCTTGGCCTGGCTTTGGGGTCCAGCCCGAGTCTCACCTATTCCCCGAGTTTTCTCTGACCACTTTAGTCCACAATGATCTCTTCTCCAAAATCCCGCTGCATTTATAATCAGAACTGAGAGGCAGTATGACTCAGCATCTAAAGGGGGATTAGTGCGGACTTCAGATTAAAAAGAGGGTTCACATCCTAGCTCCTGTCCTTCTAACTAGGTGGTCTTTGGCAATTAATGCAGCACAACCTCACAATAAGTACCTTGCAAAAGTTTCAGTTTTGTTAACAGGATTAGAAATAATAGATGTAAAGCGGAGTATTGACTTAGGAAGAGTTTTTGTTCCTGGTAGCAGCTTAAAGTAAAACTGTAACCCTCCCATTAAAGAACAATGTTACCAGTAAATAAAACAAGTAGAATTTTGACTAGATTAATTACCACTTTTATTGTGTATTTACCCTATTTCCTAGACAACCAACTTGCATATATCGTGTTGACTATGTTTTCCTCTAGAAATTATAGACTTGAGCTGTGTTGGGTGGATGGAGTGGTAGGGTTTACTAGTATTAGGTTATTCATGTGGCACTGATGTTTTATATGTTCTAACTTTAAATGTAAACATATTCCTGATTCTGGGTCTGTATGATTCAACCAAAACCTAAGTAAATTTCAGAGGATTCTACTACCCTTCCTATAAATATCCTGATTTTTTAAAGGTAGTACTTGCCCAGGCCCCCAAGAACACACCAAGGAATTCTGGTACCTTCCATAATCTCATGTCTTATTTTTGGTGCTTTCTTGGAATAGAGGAGAATCACTGTCCAGGAATCTTTGGTTCTTGTCACTTATCAGACCAAGGGAACAAAACTGCCCTCTCTGTAGCCTCTACTATTACCAGAAATCTTAATGCATAAGCTTAATTTTGTAGATAGTACCTCAGTTTCAAATCAGCTCATTTGCAGCGGTAACACACAACCTAATTGAGCTTTCACAATGGACTGTTTACAATAGATGATTTCAGCCATCTCTCCTCGGTGTGTTTCAGAACTCTTTGAGTCTGGGGCTCTAAGGACAGGACAGGCCAAGTTTGATATTTGATACAACTTTAACTTTGGACCTGAGGTCAAATAGTGGAAGCCCCGTGGCCAGCCTCTTGTCCCTTATTCACTCTTAGCAGAAAACAAAAGCCAAACAAACAAAACTAGGGAACTATGGAATCTCTGGTTTATTATCTGAGCAGCCTAATGTGGTAATTATTGCCTGCCATGGGAAGTTGGCTACCTATTGATCTCCAGTGGAGTTTAACTGCGTTAAGAAGCCAAGCCTCAATAACATTGCATACCCATTACCCAGGAGCCCTCCAGAATGGGCTCAGCTGCTGAACACCAGGGGATTAGACCCAAATCTCAATCATGGTGACTTTGATAATCAGTTTCAGTGAACAGAATGCTGTTAGCTTTTCGGAACCTATGAAGCTGATAGTATTCGAGGAAAGGAAATGGGATGAATGTGACTGCTTAATGTGTGGGAAGAGGATTGGTGGAGAGGCAATCCAAAAGAGAAATTTCAGCCATCTTCAGAACAGGCACTTCTAAGAATAATTAGGGAAGTAGGGAATTTTCACTTCCAGGCTCTATTTGTTCCTGAGAACAAAGGTGTAAGAGTTTGAGATGATTGAGATTTAAATTCATTTTAAAGTAGACTCACATGGGAATGATTTTCTCTTCATATTCAGTTTATTAATTAGAGGGAAGTGTGATTTATTTACTTCTGAGCCTTTGTATAGTAGAAATGTGTTTATACAAATAGTGTTTATTTTTGATGACAAATAGTTGATGCCAAGTAAGTAGTAGACCACAAATGATTAACTAATTGTCATCACATGGGCACACTGGTGTGCATTTTCCTAATGAGAACAAACTCCCCCATTTCTTCAACATCTATGCCTTCACTCTAATCTGGATATGCCAAATTCACGTAATATCTGCTGATACCCGTTTCAGTGAAGGAGACTTTCTTCCCAATCCTTTTATTCCTGGAATCAGAGCACAATTCACACTCAGAGGTGTGAAGCGCATTCTAAACTGAGTTCCTTGCTCATAGCCTCTTCATCTTACTCCATCCTTTGCATTATCCTTGGTGACTTCAATTTTCATGTTACGGTTTTTCTAGTAATTTGACTTCTTCAAAAGCCTGGCCATCTAGCAAAGAGAATTCCCTGTTGCTGTTAACTGTTCGCTAAGTTTCTGTTTCTCTCCTCCCTTATGCCTCCTTATCCAGCCTTCTACTCTCCGTAGTCTCAAAGGTGTCACTTGTCCCTATGCACCATCCAGTCCTCTGCAAGGACACACAGACTTCCTTCCATCATGCACCTTCTTTGCACCACTGGAAACCTTTTACCTCTGTGTGTTCTTGGAGAGGCAAATACATGACCCTACTGTGTCCTGAAGAGGGCCCTTAATATGTAATCTGAGGTACTCTCTGTCTCTTGCAAGGAAATAACTTTATTCTTATGGGTGACTTTAATTATTTTCTCTATTTTTTTTAAACTTCACTAAAAACTAAACCCATTTCCAGGTATACTGCATAACTAGTGCTTTTCTGCAGAGCCCAGCATATTCATTTCTCTTTATTTATTTTTTCATTTCTCTTTAATTAGAAAATAGGCTCAATTCTGCTAAAGCTCAATGTTATGTAGAGAAGACAAAGTGATCGAGAGCAGGGGAATGGGAAAAGGCAGAGATTATTTTGGGAATGAAAAGTCTGGCTGGAGAAGAGGTGGTGTGAAGGGTGGTCAAAGGTAACTCAGATGAGGTCCTGATCCTGAAGGCGGAAGATTTTGGAGGAAGGGGATCAATGGGAATGTTTGAGCAAGTATGTGAGAGGGACAAAGCTGTGTCTCAGAAAGAGCCCTATGGCAGAGTGTGGGCGGTGATTCTGAAAGAAGATAGCAAAGCCCATGAAAACAGACACCACATTCATTTGGTCACCACTAAATAACCAGACCCTCGTGTGGTGTCGGATACACAGTGAGGATTCAATGAATCTATTTTTAGAAGCTGAATGAAAGCAGGGAAACCATTTGGAGGCTCTTGTAATAGCCAGGATAGATAAGGAATAGACATGAATCTGGGGAGTTGGCCATGAGAATTTTAGGATTACCCTCAACTTGACTATAAGCTATGTATAAGCAGGCACAACCAATTGTAATATACAAAGAATTTGCGAAGTGGCAAACATTTAAGAAATTTACCCCATTTGTAATTTATAAGCTTTGTTATTATTCCTTGTGGCCTTAACTTTGTTTTTGGTTTTTACAATTAAAGATTTTTTTTAATGTTAAAATGTTAATGTTAACATTAAAAAAAATCTACTTCTCATATTAAAAAGCCTTTTCTCTCTTCCTCTAACAGTGCTTGCATTTCAGACCTACATTGGTTTAAAAAAGTGTTAGATCATATTTACTGTATGATTTCCAATGGAAAGAAGTGTTATGGTCTCTCTGATTAAATTATAATTTTAGTGCCCTTGGTTGTATATGGCTGGGGACAAGTTCATTCCAAGTTCACTGTTTTCCCCAATGTGGGCAAAATTGCGGTCAGCTAAGTTCTGCTACTGTGCTATAGACTCCATCCAGGCTTCTAGCTGATAGAAATCCAGAGGGTTCTGACTCTTCTTCAGAATCCTCCCCAAGCTCCCTACTGCAAAGCTGAAATGCACGAAGTATTCCAAACTGTTATTTCCTGCCTCAGTTTGAAACGTGCGTAATTTCTCCTTTTTGCAAAGGATACATTCTGAACATTTAAAGTGTGTAGATAAACTTCCCTACCACAGGAGAATCTTTTGATACATATTTTGACAGAATTCTGGTCAAAAATGTTCATATAGCAAAGGTATGAGGTGTATCAAATATTTTAGGGTTCCCCCCTTTTTTTGCACAATGTGGTGCGAATATCATCAAGGCGTCTGTAATGCATACACGTGTACTGCATTCCAACAGTCTTTTCCAGTCTGTGCACATTGAAACATGGAACTCCATTTTTTTTTGCAACGTAGTTGTTTCACTTTTTGTTTGTAGTTGATTGTCTTTTCTATCAACTGTTAGTATTGAAAAGAATCCTCACAATGTGGTATTGGGTAAAATTCAGCTGTTAGAGGTCTGGGATTATTTCTCCAAAAGAAGCCTTGGAACTTTTTTTTTTTTTTTTTTTTAAGGACAGCAGAAAACAAAACAAATGCATTGATGATAGGATTAGGTGGGGAAAAACTGAAAAATCATGGTCATATACCACCCCCGAGAAGATGGATACAAGGTCAGCTACTATTTGCTTCTGTCTTAATCCTATGATTTTCTGGTTCCCTGGCTTAGAAAGTTTAGGCCCTGTCAAGTGGCTGAAGCAGGACAACCCAAGGTTACTCAGATTCTCTCTGATTTTATTTTACCATTTGGGAGATGAACCCTACCACTGTTTTGTAAATTGTTTAGATATCCACAGCAGAGTTATTCAGTATTTTGAGGGCGTAAAGCAGAAACTGTCCCTCTTCGAGAAATTAGAAAATCATTCCTAAGAATCAACACCATTAAACCTCGTTACCTAATAGCAGTTTAGAATGAAAAGCAGCAGCATGTGATTTTTTTAAGCCCAATTGAATGTTAGAATTATGCAAAATTTTATACATACAGAAAATACAGAAAATGTTCCACACCCATCATCGTTATTCACACATGTTAACTTTTTGTCACAATTGCTGAAATCTGTAATTTACTTTTCGTTTGTTTTTAAAGACTTTCATGTTTTTTTAACTGTTGCACACCATGGAAATAATATCTGTAATATGTTAACATGTGTAAAGTATAAAAATAACAAAACAGATACTCACGCACCTGTTACCCAACTTGGGAATTACAGTTTCCTTTTCTTAAAAAAAAAAATCATAATTACTGTGAGCTTACCAGCCTGCTCCCCAAAGATCATGTACAAAAGGAAACTCCTGGGGTTTATGTTCTGGTGACTACCTTGAATCTCCAGGTTTTTCTTTTGCTCTTCAAATGAGGTGATATGAATAATGATATTTAGAAAGAGCTTTGAGGACCTAACCATTAGACTGTCCTACCCTGTTCTGATCTGTGTTCCCTCATTAGTTCTTCCAGCTTATTCCTGGGAAAGCACTCCTCTCTATACATGTTAAAATACTTATTAAGTATGAATATTTTAAGTACTTATCAAGTATTGGCTCATACTTATAAGGCTCAGGGAAAAATCATCAATACCTGGGAAGGCACCATTCTTAGTGATATTGGTTTTGATAGCCATGTGGACAGAAAAAAATAGATTCCAGAAAAAAGAAACAATAATCTCACTTACAGATCTAGACTGAAAATATAGCCAAAGGAATATTCTGGAATAAGAGATTCTCTTTCTTGGTTGTTTTTACTGAAAGTCCAGGGACCAAGCTGAATCCATTTACCTCTGGTGCTGGTGGTTCAGAGTGAACGTGTTGCTAAACCTCAGGGACTCCTTAGTTCCATGCACAATTAAATCCAGTTGTCAGGTTTGGACAGGAGAGAGGCCTCCTTTTCCTTGAGAAGCATATAGAGAGATGCTTTGTGGGGGCGGTTACTCATTTTCCAGATACAGAGCAAGGACCATCCATCATGATCAAATGGGAGTATTTCATACCCTCCATCTCTAGTGAGGATAGCAGTAAAAATTCTGTCCTTTCTCCAAATTTGTTTTTTTACTGCTATGATTGAGGTTCAGGTTGTAAGCCAAAAGGATAGTTTGAGGTTATTGAAACACACACATATACACGTAAGAATTATTCAGTCTCTGTTGTTCATTTTCCCCTCCGTGAATAATTTCTGCAGACAGGTGACCAGTTCAACCATCTGTCTCTTTGTTATAAATGCCTGTGGTTGGTCTACTCCCTTCTGCCTTGAAGTTAAATGAAGGCTTCTTTTGCAAGAGAGTGAAAGAGCCAGCAAAGAAGATGAGATGGCGAGGCATTCTTGTATTGTCACCTTTTCTCTTGAGGAATATGGAGAATGACTCTTTCTCTCTCCAGTTCAAATATACAGATTCCTTAGAGGCTCTGATGCATATATATTATTGAAAAAAATATTTTTAGTATTGGTCATTTTGGAAAACAAAGAGAAGGCCTTTGGAATTTATACGATCAGCTCCTTCCGTACTTCCTTTAGCCAGATACATTTAAATGTTTTGTTTTTAGCCTGACTGCTGGTTCAAAGTATTCTCTAAATATAGTTAGGGAAAATGAAATTTAGGAAGCATATCAGCTGTGGATTTGTGTGTGGTGACTTGGGAATACTGTCATCCTTTCTTTCTGTCTTGGTTCAAAGGTGGGTTTTGTGTCATAAAACCAATCAACCAAGCAACTACTGTTTGGGTCATGGCTGCACATCACACATGATGTTTGCAGAATTTTTTCTAGGACCCATAGGAGTGTAACTTATCCCTAGATTGATAACAAAATCCTAAAGGTTGTTTGTCGACATATATTCAGCGACTATGTTGAAGAAGTACATAATCCCCTAAGTGAGAGTGTATCTACTTCAGCAAAATTCCATTCCATGGATTTTGTTTTACATCAGTGAAACAATTAGGTAGAAATTGGAATAAGTTAGAAAGGTAATAAAACTTTTAAGAAATTCTCATGGCATGTTTCCTAATTTTAGATACAATGCTGGGTTATTTATATTCTCATTCCATTTTTATAACAATCTTTCAAGTAGATATCATTACCCCAGCAAGTAGATATTATTATTATTGCTCCCATTTGGTGAAGGAAACTGTGATATAAGAATTGAGATATTTGACCCGCGAGACACAAAACCAGGAAGTACCTAGGATTCAAATCTAGGCTTGTCTATTAGGAATTCAGCCTGTGTTCACCTCTCTGCCATATTGTCTTTCCATATGCTGTGGCACAAAATAGAATTTTGACCTTACCGCCTTCCCAGATTGGGAGCAGACAGTCCAGAGACAGGAGATGGCCGGGAGCTCTGGTCACGGCAATGCCAGTTGCTGTAAGAGGCTACTTGGCAAACAGCATTGCACACAGATGGCGTGCAACCCACACATCTCTATTTACGGAGAGGCCCTGAGTGTTTGTGTTAACGGGTTTGAGAGATAATAAAAGAAGTTGTTGTTTGTTCTTTCTTTGTAAGTCTGCAATTAATTTTTAGCATAATTTTAAAAGGGAATTTGTAAATTCAGTAGACATTGAGAGACTGGCGATCCAAGAAAACATTTGTCTGTGGGATTTAAAAAGGACATTCTGTTCAAAAGCAGGTTGTTTTCCATTTTTCCCACTAGGTGGTGCTTTGGTCTTGTAGGTCAAATTTAATGAGCCTGGATTTCAGCCCCCCCACTCCCTCCCCCATGTTGGTCCAGGAAAAAAACCCAATTCAAGGCTGATTAACAGGACTGTGCCAGTTAGGTTTGTTCAATTTGGGTTTTCTTCATCATTATCACTGTTTAGAACCAAGATAATTAAACCCATTTGAAAATTTTGGATGCTCCTTTTTTAACTTTTTTTGCAGTAAGTTATATTCCCTGATTTTGGAAAAGAACATCAGTAGTTGGAACTAGTTCAGTTACCTCATCAGCATATTATGTTGACAGGCTGCACTCGTAATGAGTCTTTCCTCATACAGTGTGGAGCAAGTCATCAGAAGTACCGGAAACTGTGCTCAACCGAGTTTGTCATTTGGGTGTCCGTGTATAAAGCGCCCTGGATTCAGAGATTGCTCTGGGACATGCGTACAGCCCAATACCTCATTTTCTTCTTTACATTTTAAAATCAGTGAAGACAAAAAGGGGAGGGGACAATGATTTGAACAAGTTGACTTACATGTGCTAAATTCACTCATTTCCATTGTTATATAAGGACTTTATTTGTTGACTTGTCCACAAATGAAGCGTCCTTTCCATCAAGGAGTAATTTTCTGAGCGAAACCTACAATACCAGGTAGCGGTGGGTCATCACAAACAGAAAAGTCCCCCAGATGACTTGGCTTGAAATAATGTTTATCTACTCACAAATGTCTGCTTTAGTACCAAGGCGCTGGGGACCTTGAGATGAAATATACACTCCATTCCCCAAGAAGCTTAAAGTCTAGTGGGGAAGGCAAAGAGTTTGGTAGCTGAGGGCATAATGATGTTCACTGGGGACATGGGTGGGGTCAGAAGGAGGGAGATTTTGAGTCCTAAATTGAATGTGAGCTCTTTTTCTAAAAGCTATAGGGGAGCCTTTGAAGAATATGTGCCCCCACATAGTCCTACCAGAAAGTCCTACCAGAAACAGGGTCATCTGTCCCCGTCGTACAGAAGGCACAAGAGGAGACCAGAGAGCAGTCGAGTTGCTCCAGGTGATCACCTAGATCCAGAGTCTGTGCAAAGTGACTGTCATGGTCTTCCCCTCATGGGGATTTTAGATCATGACTCTCCTTGAGCTTTTCTGGCTACTGAGGAATTGATTATGCAAGAGCAGATGAGCTTGTTGGCTTAATTATTTAAAGATTGCTTGCTATTTCCAACATTTTCTTTTTCCTCAAGCTGTAAACGGAGAGGCTTTGAAAGGGTTTCACTGTGATCATACTCATTTAACCTTTGGTAAGCACATTTCCTTCAGTATTTTGAAGCAGAAATTCATAGTGATGATTTTGACACTGATTCTGAGTCCTGCATACTCTGCCTGTCTTACTGTAGTTGAAGGTGGTGGGGAAATGCGCTGTGTATGTGCGCTTGTGGTAGTGGTGGTAGGGCTTTGGTGGTAAAGATTAGCTCAGGGACTTTATAGTTTTGCCTGTATGAAATTCACCTCATAAGAATATGTATAGTCCAATTTCCAGCAAGCCAAAAAGGGTTCCTGAATTGTTTTAAAGCCCACCACTGCTTCTTCCCAAATTAAAATGTGGTTTTAAGGGAAGTAAAAAAGAAGTGTCTTTATTGTGTGAATATAATAATAGCTTACCAAAAACTTCTTGGATTATAACCATCATGAATTTATTATGTTCCTTGTGTTATCTGTTCTCTGGTTTTCTTTGTGTTGTTCAAGTGGCAGGATTTAAAGCAGACCAGTTTTTGTCTAACTCTGTATGTACCAAAGCTACTTATACAATGTTGGTATTTAATAAATGCTAAAACAAAAACAAGATCCCAGTAACAGCCCACTTCATTTTCTGTGGGTAGGCAATAATCTCAAAGGGATTATTAACTTCTTCCAAAGAAGCTTTTGTTCTTGAAATGCTGAATGCATTTCTATTCACATTAGAGTTTATACCAACCACCTTGTTGACTATGAGATGCTGAAATCAGGGTCTTCATTAAACTGGCTCTGCTTTTTCCTTAATAATTTAATAGTCACAGAATTTACCTGTTTTCCCAGACCAATACTTTGTTGATCATTCAACCCAAGAGAATCTATAATAATCACCTTACATGACTTATATGTCTCTAAAGTGAATGTTCATTTTAATGCATTCATTTACTTATAAATATTATTTTTTTTTACTGATACACAAAGCAAAATATAAGATTCATTTATTAGTTTGTTCAACTAGTTATAAAATCCCTGCTGTGTATCAGATACTGTATTTGGCACTAGAGATAAAATGGGAAACAAGGTAAAAATCCTCCATGCCCTCATGGGATTTACACCTGCACTACTCATAGGTCATTGAATCACAAGTTCCTAAGACCTGGTATGAAAATCCATTTGATCAGAATCAATGATGGTTGACACTATCATTCTCTCAAGTGAGCTGAAAAGTGAAAATCTCCCTATGGCAAGGGGCTGCTGGACCTCTCATTGTCCCTGGGAATCCCCTTCTCCATTGCCATGACCATACCAGCTTCAAAAATCACTGCTTCCTGCCCCCTTCCTGCTTTGACTCAGATGTGGTCTTTCTTCAGTTCTGCAAACCACAGCTGAGACAGGCTGCTGTATTTAAGCGTTGTCTGATAGATTCAGAATCATGGGAGAGAAGCACATTGGCTACTAGCTGTGGCTCCTTAGAGAGAGCCCATAGGACTTGGTCCTCTCTTATGGGGTCCCTACAGGGCTTTCTCCCAGTCAGAGACTACCTTTGTCTTAAGATCCTTGAGCATGACTAGATTTCTGACCTCAAAGGAAAGATAGCAAAGCCCGGAGAAGGACTTTGCTGATTCCATTCCAAGGCTCACCTCACTTTCTATTCTAATGTCCACTCTTAACTTCCTCTTTCAAGGTCTAGCTCATCTCAAGAAGATTGACACTTAGAATCATGACCTAGAGGAGAAGCTCTGTGTTCTGTCTAAAGGGATGTGGCCTCGCCATGTGATGTCAGCTGTAGATGCACATTTGAGCACAGTAGTCAGACCAGTAAACAGTGTCCTACAGCAGAGAGCCATTTCATTAAGGTTCTCCTGGGTTGTTTGGACAGGACATCAGTTCTCTTCAACTTTAGGATTTCTGGCTTCTCTGGTGTGGATAGCTACTCTGTCCTCAAAATCTTGTTGGCCTTCTACTCCTTCCTCTTGAAGAGTACTCTCAAGTGGCTCCTCGATGGCTAGGGCCAGGTCTGAAAGGTCACTCTTCTTTGGCTGCTGATAATTTTCCAAAGCAAGTGTCTTTCCCCTTCTTTCCTCACCCATGTCCCCTCATGTCCATTCTTTGCTCTTTCTGGATGCAGAAGCCTGCCTAACGTAGCAACCACAAGCTGAGGAAGTTTGCTGTGAAGTGGCAGAGGCTGAACACAGCATCTTTGTGCGATGGGGAGGAAATCTGTGCATTACTACACATCCAGGACCTCTGAGTCCACCTGCTTCACATCTACATTACGTACCTGGAATATCTATATCCTCACTTCTGGCTCACATCTGGTTTTCTTTTGGTTTAAAGATTCCTGTCTCTCTGAAATCTGCCTTGGTTTCCAGGCCCTAATTGCAGCAACACATGATCACCAGGCTCAAAAATCTTGTGCAAGGGAAATAGTTTTATAATTGGGAAACCACTTATAATAGCTAGTGAGAGTGCCTGCAAATTTAAAACAAATTCAGCAAATATTTTCATCCACCTACTTTACACCAAGAATATTCTAGATGCAAGAGCTAGCACATAAAATGACAGACACAGTATCAGCTCTAGTAGAGCCTGAAATCGAGTGGAGAACATAGGCGTTTAATAAATAGCTACAGGAACGATGAATGCTACAAAAGGAGAGATTCAAGGTGCTACAGGTGCATGCAGTGGGAGAGTTTAACTTGATCTGGGGGATTTGGGGAGTCGTGCTTAACTCCGCCTTGTCTAATTAAATGAAACTGAGCAACCGTAATCTGTGATTATGAGCAGTTCTTCTTATTCCCCCCGAAGCCCTCCCTGTGAGTCCACAGCAAAGTACGCGTTAGCCCCATGGACGTAGGCTCACCTTAGATGCAAGTCCTCCTACCGCATCCACCCCTCCTTCATGGTTCATCATCTCGTTCCCCTACCCCTCCTTCTCAAGTTATCTACTTTTTATGTTGAATTCACTTCACCATGGGACTCAGACTGTGATAGTCCTTCCTGCAGTCATTCAGGGGGCTGGGAGGGGAGATGAGGAAAGTCACTCTGACAAATGACAAGTGACAGGTCCATCTGGGACTAGTACTAGTGTCGGCCACAATACAGTAGGGGGAACTGAAGTACATTACCGCAGGAATTTTGAGTAGCTTAGACATTTTATAGCATGTGCGTGATGGAGACACAGTCCGCATGGAAGTTTCTCTGTTAACAATGGGCTGAGGCTTTGGGGATTAAATGAGAGGCTGCAGGAAAAGGATAGAAGGAACAGAAGCTTCTGTCCATAGAAGCACTTGAAAACTGGTCTGTGGGCATTTTCTCTCATTATCAGGTGAAGCTACTTTGGCACCTACACAGTAAATCAAATTCTATGACGAAGAATTGAAACCAACAAGTCAGTAGTCTTTCCTATAAAGAGAACCCTTTGATGAACTTACACAGGCACTTCTTATAATGAAAGGGTTTGGTAATAGAGAAAAAAAATTAAAAAAAAAATATGAAAAACAAAACACAAGAAGTTTTTATGGGAGAAACAGAGTTTTCTCTGACACCACGACTTCCCCTCAACCCTCCCTAGCTCTGCCCCCTCTGTGTGCATCAGAAGTGATTTCTCCATTGTCTGAGGTCCTAGAGGGCTTTGTTGGGATCTCTCTGATAATAATTTTACCATTATGATCATTTCATACTTTTGTTTTATTGCTATAGGATTGTGGACTCCTTGTGGACAGTGTTTTATTATCTTCTTATCTCTCACTGTCCTTTATAGACAGTAGGCCCCTAACAAATATATGTAGAATGAATAAGTAGATCAGTAAATGAATATGTAGTAATTATATTCATCCTGACTTCTCAGATACTTTCTGTCTTCCCTGACATAGGTTTTTAAAAATAGTCCAATAAACCTATTACTTGTGTCTCAATATTTGCTTCCAAGAGAATAAATGGTCTGTTTAAGGATAAAAATCATCCTTCTCTAAATCAAGAGTGACTAAAATATCCAGGTGCTTCCAGGATATTGGGCCCTCCTGCCCTGGCTCTCAGGAATTATAGCTGCTCATCAAACCTCTGTCTCCACATCGTTTCTCCAGTTATCAAAATCTTACTCATCTTTCAAGACTAGTTTAATTTTTAACTCCTTACTCAGTACAGGCTTTCCCTGTCTACTAGAGCTGGAAAAATAGTTCTCTTTTCTAATCTCTATTCCAACTAATTGCTGCCCTCATTCCTTCAGCACAGGTGATGGAGCAAAAAGTGCTTTGAAGACAGTGGCCCAGGTTCAAGGCCACCCTTTGCCATGCAGCGTGGTCAGTTACCTCCCTTCGCCCTGGGTTCTCTCACGGTAGTAATGAACCTCTGCAGTAGGATGTCTGGTCTAGAGGATGAAATGAGGAACAGCTTGTTCCAACACCTGGAAAGTATCGAGGACTCCAATAAAGGCAACTGCTCTTATGATTTGCACACATTTCACTCTCTTAATTGTAAATTAAGGGATTATGTATCTTTCCCAATAACCTGATGTCTAACTAGCTTTTAGTGGCAGATAAATAAATAAACATATATAATGAAGACAGCAATAATTGCTATGAAGACAAAGCAGAGTAAAGAGAGAAGGAGCAGGGCCCGGGCTAACGTGGTTGAGGCAGACTTCTGTGAGGAAGAGATGTCTGAGTAGAAGTGGAACAAAGTGAGAGAGGGCACCAAGCCTGTGCTTGGGAGGAGGCAGGGCCGTTGATGGAGAGAGGGAGGGACGGGCAGGAAGGTATAGAACAAGAGCATCCCAGTGACACAGAGGCCAACGGAGTACAGCTTTACAAAGAAAGGAGCAATCCTCCATGTCGGAATCCTCTCTTCCTGGGAGAGAACACCCGCTGAGTTTGGCAAGTGGGAGACCACTTTAGTAAGGGAGTAAGAGTTGTGCCAGCGCCACGGTGAGAGCACCGGGGTCAGGAGTGACTGGGAGGTCCTGAAGAAAAGTGGTGAGGGAAGACACCGGGCAGCTGAAGATAATAGTTGAATCTGGAAGATCTGATTATGTATCTAGACAGAGAGAAAGGAGAGAATTAGACATGTAGGCCATGAAGGAGGTAAGAGCTGGTGGAAGGAAAGGCAGGGTGGATGGTTTGGTCAGAGGAACGATACCACGGGCAGAGCAGAGGGAGAAAGCTCGGTGTGGGTTAGGCTAGAGATGGCCTCACATTTCCTAGTGAAATATACTGAAGGCACTAGTGGTGAGCTTGAGTAGAGAGGCAGAGATCTGAATTAGGTCAAGCAGGAAAGGAAAGGAAACCCAACATTTAAAAACAAAGTTTGTTCTTTTGAGCTTGAGTGGAGGAAGCCATTTAATCCATCTTGTGTACAAGGACGTCACCATGGAAATAACCTCTAACCACGTCTGCCATATTGTAGGCTCAATTCTGGAGTCTTAGTCTTTTTTCTTTTTTTCTTCTTCTTTTAAATATTGAGTTTCCAATTTAGATATGTGATCTTTACATTGCACTCTTTAATAGTGTAAAGTTTAGATTCAGGTCATACCACAGAGGAGCTTAATTCTGGCCACAGAATGTGGTTGGTAGCTTTTAAAGACATATATGGTCGTTGTGATCCAGAGATTATGCTGGACACTCGATATATATTTTATACCATTTAAAATCCATATAACCACACTGTAATCTGACAGATAGGGAAAGCGAGATAATGATAATGATAATAAGGTATTTGCTCAGTATCACCCAGCCTATTAGGGAACATTTTTGGGTTGCAAGTGCAGGTCTTTCTGACCTTAACTATCACCATGTCACCTAGTTATAGCAAGAGGCTGAAGAACAATAGTCTTTGACACTGAAGATGCTCTCCAGCTCATGCTGGCTTGAGTTTCCTGTGTGGTGGAGGGAGAGCCTAAAGTGCATTTTAATAAGCTTCAATTAAATTAATTTCATTTTACTTCTTTTGATGTATGGTCTCTTCAAAAAAATCCAATTCTACTGATGTTTATTAAGTGCCTCTATTCACTTGGAAAGTGCTAGACACGTCAGGGGATCTGTGGATGAGTGTGATTCAGCCCATGCTTCAAGAGCTTACAATCTCGTGGAGAGGATGAGAGTGCACAGTTTGTTCGAATACTAGATTGACGGTGATAAGCACCATAAAAGGTGACGTAAACAATGGGTTCTTAGTGCACAAATGCAAGGTTATGTGAATAATTAGAAAAGTGGCCCCATAGTACCTAAACACCGGCAGCATCGTATAATAGAACTCTTTTGAAGATTCTTTATTTTAAACACGATCATCCATCTGTTTGAATCCATGCCATAGAATAAGTAAAGAATGTGTAGATGGCAATGACATCATCTTAGACGTTGCGAAGGTCAGCAAGGTCAGCCTACTTTGTGCTGTAGGGGTAGGTGATTCAAGACTCAGGGGCAAGGGGGTAGGGACGCAACAGTCCCAGGGGTGGTATATGACTTGCAACTGTTCCTGTTTCTTTGTGTGTTTAGCTGGGCAACAGCTGTTGGTGACAGTGGACTGCAATTGTACAAAGATATATGTTATCTAAAATTGTTGGGTTTTATGTTTTTCTTTTAGGGTGCTTTTTTTGTAGTTAAGGAATCTAAACTCCAGAAATACTGTGAACCCAGAATAGGTCAAGTCCTAACATATTCTGGGTAAACAATGTTTTAATACATTTTCTTAGGGATTTAAAAGTAGGGCACTAGAAACTGCCATACAGTTCCTTTTCACATTGACTGCAGGCTTTTAGAAGAAAAGCACCAAACCTGAAGAACATGAGCTAATTCAATGCACTTTGCACAAATAGGAATCTAACAAATGCTTCCCGATTCTCCACTTACGGTCATTGATATGTTAGGTGCTGTCGGAATCACTTCGAAATGCACAGATAAAACAAACATCGCTTCTGTCTTGTCAGAGTTCATGTCTAAATAGAAGGATCAGGGGATGGTCTTTGAAAGGCCAGAAGTTGGATTTCTCCTTCCATGTTATTGGGAACATGTATTTAACTGCAGGAGCGGTGACCCCGTAACTTCCTCAGCACTCTGTGCTACTCTCTAGCACCACGGGGATGTTTGTCTCCATGTTTATCTGGACACTTTCCTGCTGCAGTTGGTCAGTGCCCCCCTCCCCCCGCCCCCCCACCCACCGATGGATTGGTCACAGCCGTGTTTGGTGTTGCTTGGATGAAGTGATGGATGCTTCTCTTTTCTCTCTGGATGCTTGGAGCCAGGATACAGAAGTGCTGGCTCAAAGGTGATTAATCTTCCCTAATGGTACCATGTGCTGCAAACAGAATTTCGGCCACCATGTCTTCATTAGCCTTGATCAGACTCCACATTACCTCAGATTAGGTAATCGGTTATTTGTTATAAAGCAGAGGGTAGAGGCCTTTTGAGCAAGTGTCAACTGCATGGAGTCCATTTGGAAAAGAAAAATTACGGGGCCCCAGTTGCCAAGAATCCATAGGGAAGGAATTAAAGCTGGCGTGTGGTCCCGGGCACCTCTCCTACTAAGTGTTCCAGGTAATGGAGAGCAGTAGGCCTCTGACCCAGTCCGGGTGGACACTCAGTAGCAGCCTCTTCTCTGACCCTAGGGGTTGAAACTGCTTGGGGAATGTTGTTTTCTAGAAGTTGAGGACAGATTCGTGGTATCTTTGTGGGTTAGGTATATTTCTTTACATAGGAGTTTAGAACTTACTGTATGCCCAGTCATATTCAGAATACTGGAGGGATTGGGAGAGCCCAATAGACCAAGCCCTGAACTTCTGAAGTTCTCATTGGATGGGAGAGACAGATAGTAAACAAACACACATATATCATATGAGAAAAAAGAAAAGTGCTTTGAAGAAAAATAAATCAAGTAAGGAGAGAAGGAATGGGACAGGTGGTGATCAGGGAGGACTTCTTGGAGGGGGAGGTATTTGAGTAGAGATAGGGGAGAAGAAAAGGGGAGGGCAGGAGAGGAAAGGAGAAAGGAAGGAAGGAAATTGGAGAGGAGGGAAGAGGAAAGGGAAGGAAACTCGAGGGGAAAGGAGGGAAAGCGAAGGGAAGAAACACCCATGGTTGTGAGAAAGGTCTTCCAGGCAGAGAGGACAGATAGTGCAAAGTTCATACTTCAGGTAGCCTACATTTAGTTTATGTGAAGCTATTGTAGCACCTACCAGGAATCATTCAGTACGTACAGTAATGTTAGACAGGCTGGAGTAGGTAGATCTGTAACTCAGTGCCTAGCAATTATTGGTGTTTTAAAAAAAATGTGAGCTGCTTCTTCTTCGTTTGAAACTCCAGGAAATGACTTAAGATGAATTCTCACCCACAGAAGGTTCTACTATCTACTGTCTAAACAGCACCTCATATAACATTAGGGAAACCACTGGGAAGCATATTCCCTTCGCTTTCCCTCCTTTCCTCCTTCTTCTCCCCTATCTCCTGACACACAAGTAAATGAATGAAATGTAACCCCAGAGATCACAGAATGAACGAATGCTTTCTGTGATCATGTAATAACACGGTGAGTTATTCCATGCCATAATCCGCACACACAGAGCAGTGAGCATCATCCCAGTTAGGTATGGGAGTGGGGCAAAAATAGAAAGGGATATGTTTTGTGGGCAACTGAGACTTTTGTAGCACCTGGAAATTTAGTGTGCCATTTTGCCACTAATGATCTGTAGAGACAGACATGGTCACGATGCCCTTTTGGGGCTAGGTATAACACTGTAATCTGTATCATGCTATCCCCAAAACTGTCCCTATAATATTTGAAGTCCTGCTAGCAGTACTGTCAGTTTCTCAAAGATTCTGGAAATCCTACTCATTGGCGAAATTCTTCTCCTACAGATGAGTTAGCTCACCTACCTTCTCCACTTGCAAATACTAATGACAGCAATAGAAAGTATTTATTAAGCAACTATTAAATATGCCATTTCTAACACAGCCATCCATAGAGGCAGGCCTGGTTCTCTCTCCATACCTCTCTGAGAGGCATGGTGTCCCCTGGTGTAAATGGAAAGCACAGAGCTGCCTCTGATTGCCTGCAAGGCCAGTTCTCCTTGCCCTTCCCGGTTCTCTCTCGAAACACCCCACCATTCTCCACCCCTTGAGACTTTACCAGCATTTTATGGTGTCCATGCCTTCCTCCCGAAATCCTGTGGAATCCTTCTTAGAAGGTCTTTGCCATCTATCTATTCTTTTCCATTCCTACTCCTTCTCAGACTCTTCATCCTTTTACATCTAGATTTTTATACCCTTCTACCTGTTTTTCAGCCTCCAGCTGTTTGTCACACCAACCAGCCTCAGGCACTACCGTCAGATTTACTACCCTGGGTACCATGTTGCTGCATTCCATCTTAATGATTGCTCAGGGCTTGTCGCCATTCTCTCTGCTTGCCGGCTTCACAGCCCTGCCTAACCTACCCCGTCCTAGTTCTCTAACCTTCTTTAAGTCACATGGCTGAGTTCACTATCCCTGGAACACGTGGGGCATGTTCTTCTCTTGTTAACTTTCCTCACACTGTGTGCCCCACTTAAAGAGCTGCCTCCTTCCCTATGCTTTCTAAAAGATTCAGATCAATTTCTACCTCCTCTGTGAAATTTATCTTCCCTTCTCCTGCTCATATTGATCTCTCCCTTCTTAAACACTCTCTCTAAACTCAAAAGGTCTATAAAATAGTCTTTTTTAATATACACCTGCAATAGAAACTGTCTTACAGAAGATGCCCCTTACCAAAGTTGGATTATTTTCTTTAGTGATTGGTAACTGTTCAGCGGCAACTACCAGAAAACACAACTGACATTGGCTTACCCGGTTAGAGGTGGATGGTTTTAAGTAGCAACAAGTCCAGAAGTATGCAGTCCAGGATGGTGCAAGTGCTCTTATGCCGCTGGGACCCACGCTCTTGTCTTTCTGCTTCAACATCCTCTGTCTGTTGGCTTTTGGCCTCCTGATTATTGCCTTCAAGTCACAGGATAGTTGCTGTACCTCCAGCCAGGGGTAATGCCACAGCAGAAATCCAGGTATATCTTATTGGCCAGTGAAGTCAGATTATATAATCTGCCCCCTCTTGCTGCAAGGGAAGCTGGGATATTGAGTTTTGGACTTTGAAGCTTCCATAAGGGAGGCAGGGCTGGAAAAATGTGGCCAAGAATTGGTATCAAGTGAACCAGCCTGGAGTATTAGCCATAGCACAGATTACGGAATAAATCCTTACATTAAAATAATGCTTCATCCTTTTTTGATGGGAGAAAGAGTGGAGTAAAAACAATAGCAAAAATGAACACTGTCATCAGATTGGCTTATTATCAAATGCACGACCATGGCCATGTGGCCTTGAGTGACTTATTTATCTAAGCTGCTTATCAAGCTGAACAGTTGCATTAATAAAACACTTGCCTCTTTGAGTTATGGTGATGATTAAAAGAGGTAAAGCCCATAGCCTATTTTATGGCACATAGAAGGTACCCAGTAAATGTCCATCCCCTTTTCTCTTCCCATTTGGGGCGCTGGTTGGTGTAGGGAAAAGTCCCAAAGACAATAAAAACAAGCAATTGTTTGAATTGAATCAAGGGAGATGAGATGTCCCACTACCTAGTCCCCATAAACTCTTTTCCATAGGGAACAGGATTGCCTTAGTAATGGAACTACACTGAAGTGTTTGAGATTTATTTATCTTGTAATTAAGAGAGGAAGGGAAATCTTCTCTGAATGTTGGTGGAGGTGTTGACCTGTGGATACTGAGGTATGTGAAAATAACTCACATATTGCAGATGTTTAACTAAGATCAATAATGATTTGTGGGCCTATCAGCCATATAGTCCCATCACCTCATCACATACAGGAACCCTGCTTCTGAAAAGTGACATTTAGTGGGAGGGAATTGCAGAGCTCTATCTAATTAGCAAGACTAGCGAAAGAGGCACATGTGCAAGAATCATGCATGATCCCGGGGGGGAAAACATTTCATATATATATATATACTGCAGAGTACATTCTTAACCCATCTCGCTTCCACTCCTCACAAAAACAGAACAGAATTTTCCATGTACTTTATTGAAGTTCTTAGAAAAAAACTTTTTGGTACAGCAACCCATGTGTGTGTATTTTTTAATTGAAAACTTGATCTATCTATCCGTCTATCCATCGCAAATATGTTGAAAAGCCGTGGATTTTTCTTTTTCTTTTGATAAAAGTAAAAGCAAAACCCTGCCAGATGTTGGGAGGAATAGTAACCAAATGATTCAATCAGAATTCTCCCATGGGGACATGGACTCTCTCGGTCAATGTCACAGAATGAAATAGTCTCACATTCACCCAGCAGTGAGTTATTCCATCTGGTTGTGGCAATTAGGAGCTGAAGATGACGGGAAGTTAAATGACTATCTTTACGAAACAAAGCAAAACATAAAAGGGAACAGCTGGGGGACTGGATGGCTGGGGGATGTGGACTTGGATCTAGAATAAAGAATCCTGTTACCTTTAGTTGCTGGTTATAATGCTGGTGCAGGTTAATATGAATTGAAGGTTGCTGCTGTGTGATAGCATTTAGCTGTCACTCGCCTGAAATATGGCCCTGGCATATATAGTACACTGTGGACCCAGGCTTTTAGAACGTACTGTCCTCTTTAGTTAAGGGTCAAGCCACCAGCTTAATTATGCAGCCAAGGGATCAGCCATAAGAATCACAGGGTCATAGAACTTCAGCTCTGGAAAGGGCATTGCTGTCGTGTCCAGACTCTGAACTCTCTCAAGTTGTATATGTCATTTCTTGCTTCTGCTATATTCTAAGGGAGAGAATACAGCTTTGATCAAATCCCCCTCCGCATGTTAAAAACTTGATTTAGACCTTGTCTTTGAATTGGGTACACTTGAACATCAGGTTTTGCTTGATCACTTGCTACTTTTGTGATCTTGGGCAAGTCACTTCTAAAAGTATAAATTGTATAGGGCGCCTGGGTGGCTCAGTTGGTTAAGCGACTGCCTTCGGCTCAGGTCATGATCCTGGAGTCCCTGGGTCGAGTCCCCAATCAGGCTCCCTGCTCGGCAGGGAGTCTGCTTCACCCTCTGACCCTCCCCCCTCTCATGTGCTCTCTCTCTCATTCTCTCTCTCTCAAATAAATAAATAAAATCTTTAAAAAATAAAAAAATAAAAGAAAATAAAAGTATAAATTGTATAAATTTGAATTTATACAATAGAGTGATATTATCTATCTCATAGAGCTGTTATGAGGAAAATTTGAGATAATGTGTATAAACTTTTTATCATAACATGTATTAAGTACCCAATAAATGTTAGCTATTATTATTATTGATGAAAATACTGAGTCTCAGGAATGTTGAGTGATACCCAAGTTTAATGGCAGAAATAGGACCAGAATCCTGATATCCAGTTCACTACTTTGGCCATTGGAAAACATGATGACCTCATGTCTCTTCTTCTTCATTATTCCCTTCATGTTTTGGCCAGACTAGGCAGGTAACATAAGATGCCAAAATCAAATGAATGGTTCTACCATTGCATAGCCAAATGGTCTACTTCTTTATTTTGGAGTTCTCCTTCAATATTCTTTAAATGTCTTATCTAAACCGGTGTCTGAAAAGGGCAATCACAAAGAGCAAGGCGGTCACGCTTGGGCTTTGCAGCATCATCCACCCACCTTGCCCAAGAACAGACTGTGAGCAAGGTTAGAAGCCTGACTCCTCATTAGCGAGGGGAAGTCTTTTTGAGCAGCCCCTCTGTTGAACAGATAGACTGGATCTAACAAAAAGGATGACAGATTAGGAACTGTCTGGTGGCTAATGTACTGTTTACTGCAGTATAAATGACTGGTGTTTGGGAAATGACAGATGAAGAGCACAAGTACACTTAAATGATTTCCAGATTTCTGCAGTGGAGGAGGGTCAGGGTTGGCTGAGATGTTGACTGATAGAGGGGAGTCATTGGTGGGAATTTCAGGGGGATGCAAAGTATATGAAGAAGACTTCAGTTCGTCCATTGATCCAGATGCTGCCGAAGCTTTTTTGCCATATAAAGAAGGTATTGTGAAGGGGCCCAGTTCTCTTGCTCTTTTTTTTTACAGCTTCATCCACTCCAAATGTATCTGGTTCTAGTCCAAGTGCAGCAGTCACTCCAGAGAGAAAGCATAAGGGGTAGGCATGGAGCTATGCTCAGCCAAGCTGGGAGGTCCCTAGGGGAAGATGACATAGAAAAAAAGAATAATAAATATGTTTGAAAGAAGGCAAGAAAGCAAGAAAGCAAACAAGCAGGGAAACAAGCAAGAAAGTAGAAAGGAGGGGAGAAGGAGGAAGGAAGGAAGGAAGGAAGGAAGGAAGGAAGGAAGGAAGGAAGG